>NW_027590484.1:0-310189 GCF_964213995.1 Mustelus asterias
CCCACACACACCCCCCACGCGCACCCCCCCCCGTGCACCCCCTCCCCCGCGCCCCCCCTCCCCCGCGCCCCCCCTCCCCCGCGCCCCCCTCCCCCGCGCCCCCCTCCCCCGCGCCCCCCCTCCCCCGCGCCCCCCCCTCCCCCGCACAGCCCCTCCCCCGCACCCCCCCTCCCCCGCGCCCCCCCTCCCCCGCACAGCCCCTCCCCCGCACCCCCCTCCCCCGCACCCCCCCTCCCCCGCGCCCCCCTCCCCCGCGCCCCCCCCCACACACTCCCTCCCCACACCCCCTCCCCCACACCCCCCCCCACACACTCCCTCCCCACACACTCCCTCCCCACACACCCCCCCCACGCGCACCCCCCCCGCGCACCCCCTCCCCCGCGCCCCCCTCCCCCGCGCCCCCCCTCCCCCGCGCCCCCCCTCCCCCGCGCCCCCCCTCCCCCGCGCCCCCCCTCCCCCGCGCCCCCCCTCCCCCACACACCCCCCCCCACACACCCCCTCCCCCATACACCCCCCCCCACACCCCCTCCCCCACACCCCCCCCACGCGCACCCCCCCCGCGCCCCCCCTCCCCCGCGCCCCCCCTCCCCCGCGCCCCCCCTCCCCCGCGCCCCCCCTCCCCCCACACCCCCTCCCCCGCACGCCCCCTCCCCCGCACGCCCGCTCCCCCGCACGCCCCCTCCCCCGCACAGCCCCTCCCCGGCACACCCCCTCCCCCGCACACCCCCACCCCCGCACACCCCCTCCCCCGCACACCCCCTCCCCCGCACACCCCCTCCCCCGCACACCCCCTCCCCCGCACAGCCCCACCCCCGCACACCCCCTCCCCCGCACACCCCCTCCCCCGCACACCCCCTCCACCGCACAGTCCCTCCCCCGCACGCCCCCTCCCCCGCACGCCCCCTCCCCCGCACGCCCCCTCCCCCGCACGCCCCCTCCCCCGCACAGCCCCTCCCCGGCACACCCCCTCCCCCGCACACCCCCACCCCCGCACAGCCACTCCCCCGCACACCCCCTCCCCCGCACACCCCCTCCCCCGCACACCCCCTCCCCCGCACACCCCCTCCCCCGCACAGCCCCTCCCCCGCACGCCCCCTCCCCCGCACACCCCCTCCCCTGCACACCCCTCCCTCGCACCACCCCTCCCACGCGCCCCCCTCCCCCGCGCCCCCCTCCCCCACACATCCCCCCCACACACCCCCTCCCCCACACACACACCCCCCCCACACACCCCCCCCACACACCCCCCTCCCCCACACACCCCCTCCCTCGCGCCCCCTCCCCCACACACTCCCTCCCACACACACGCCCTCCCCCACACACCCCCCCCACACACTCCCTCCCCCCCCCCCACGCGCACCCCCCCCCGCGCACCCCCGCCCCCGCGCCCCCCCTCCCCCGCGCCCCCGCTCCCCCGCGCCCCCCCTCCCCCACACACCCCCCCCACACACCCCCCCCACACACCCCCTCCCCCACACCCCCCCCCACACCCCCTCCCCCACACCCCCTCCCCCACACCCCCCCCCACGCACTCCCTCCCCACACACCCCCCCCACGCGCACCCCCCCCGCGCACCCCCTCCCCCGCGCCCCCCCTCCCCCGCGCCCCCCCTCCCCCGCGCGCCCCCCCTCCCCCGCGCCCCCCCTCCCCCGCGCCCCCCCTCCCCCGCGCCCCCCTCCCCCGCGCCCCCCCTCCCCCACGCACCCCCCCACACACCCCCCCCCACACACCCCCTCCCCCACACACCCCCCCCACACCCCCTCCCCCACACCCCCCCTCCCCCGCGCCCCCCCTCCCCCGCACAGCCCCTCCCCCGCACCCCCCCTCCCCCGCACCCCCCCTCCCCCGCACAGCCCCTCCCCCACACACCCCCTCCCCCACACACCCCCCCCACACACTCCCTCCCCACACACCCCCCCCACGCGCACCCCCCCCCGCGCACCCCCTCCCCCGCGCCCCCCTCCCCCGCGCCCCCCCTCCCCCGCGCCCCCCCTCCCCCGCGCCCCCCCTCCCCCGCGCCCCCCCTCCCCCGCGCCCCCCCTCCCCCGCGCCCCCCCTCCCCCACACACCCCCTCCCTCGCACCCCCCCCACACACTCCCTCCCCACACACCCCCCCCACGCGCACCCCCCCCGCGCCCCCCTCCCCCGCGCCCCCCCTCCCCCGCGCCCCCCCTCCCCCACACACCCCCTCCCCCATACACCCCCCCCCACACCCCCTCCCCCACCCCCCCCCCACACACTCCCTCCCCACACACCCCCCCACGCGCACCCCCCCCGCGCCCCCCCTCCCCCGCGCCCCCCCTCCCCCGCGCCCCCCCTCCCCCGCGCCCCCCCTCCCCCCACACCCCCTCCCCCGCACGCCCCCTCCCCCGCACGCCCCCTCCCCCGCACAGCCCCTCCCCGGCACACCCCCTCCCCCGCACACCCCCACCCCCGCACACCCCCTCCCCCGCACACCCCCTCCCCCGCACACCCCCTCCCCCGCACACCCACTCCCCCGCACAGCCCCTCCCCGGCACACCCCCTCCCCCGCACACCCCCACCCCCGCACACCCCCTCCACCGCACACCCCCTCCCCCGCACGCCCCCTCCCCCGCACGCCCCCTCCCCCGCACGCCCCCTCCCCCGCACGCCCCCTCCCCCGCACAGCCCCTCCCCGGCACACCCCCTCCCCCGCACACCCCCTCCCCCGCACAGCCCCTCCCCCGCACAGCCCCTCCCCCGCACCCCCCCTCCCCCGCACACCCCCTCCCCCGCACCCCCCTCCCCCGCATAGCCCCTCCCCTGCACACCCCCTCCCCCGCACGCCCCCTCCCCCGCACAGCCCCTCCCCCGCACACCCCCTCCCCCGCACAGCCCCTCCCCCGCACACCCACTCCCCCGCACAGCCCCTCCCCCGCACACATCCCCCCCACACACCCCCTCCCCCACACACACACCCCCCACACACCCCCTCCCCCACACACACCCTCCCCCGCGCCCCCTCCCCCACACACCCCCTCCCCCACACACACCCTCCCCCGCGCCCCCTCCCCCACACACCCCCTCCCCCCGCGCCCCCCTCCCCCACACACCCCCCCACACACCGCCCCCCACACACCCCCTCCCCCACACACCACCCCCCACACACCCCCTCCCCCACACACCCCCCCCCCACACACTCCGTCCCCACACACCCCCTCCCCTGCACACCCCTCCCCCGCACTCCCCCTCCCCCGCGCCCCCCTCCCCCACACACCCCCCCCCACACACCCCCTCCCCCACACACCACCCCCCCACACACCCCCTCCCCCACACACCCCCCCCCCACACACTCCGTCCCCACACACCCCCACCCACGCGCACCCCCCCCGCGCACCCCCTCCCCCGCGCCCCCCTCCCCCGCACACCCCCTCCCCTGCACACCCCTCCCCCGCACTCCCCCTCCCCCGCGCCCCCCTCCCCCACACACCCCCCCCCCCACACACCCCCTCCCCCGGACGCCCCCTCCCCCGCACAGCCCCTCCACCGCACACCACCTCCCCCGCACACCCCCACCCCCGCACACCCCCTCCCCCGCACAGCCCCTCCCCCGCACACCCCCTCCCCCGCACACCCCCACCCCCGCACACCCCCTCCCCCGCACAGCCCCTCCCCCGCACAGCCCCTCCCCCGCACGCCCCCTCCCCCGCACGCCCCCTCCCCCGCACGCCCCCTCCCCCGCACGCCCCCTCCCCCGCACGCCCCCCCCGCACACCCCCTCCCCCGCACAGCCCCTCCCCCGCAAAGCCCCTCCCCCGCACGCCCCCTTCCCCCGCGCCCCCCCTCCCCCGCGACCCCCCTCCCCCGCGACCCCCCTCCCCCGCACCCTTCCCCTCCACCGCGCACCCCCTCCCCCGCACACCCCCTCCCCCGTACCCCCCTTCCCTGCACCCCCCTCCCCCGCAAACCCCCTCCCCGTGTCCCCTCTCCCGCACACGCGCTCCCCCGCACACCCCCTCCCCGCTCCCCCGCACCCCCTCCCCGCGCCCCCCCTCCCCCGCACCCCCCTCCCTGTCCCCCGCTCCCCCGCACCCCCCCCCGCACCCTCCTCGCCCTCCCTTCACTGCACCCCCCCTCCCCCGCCCCCCTCCCCCGCAAACCCCCTCTCCGTGCCCCCACCCCCTCACAGCCCCTCCCCCACACCCCCCTCCCCCGCACTCCCCCTTCCCCTCACCCCCTCCCCCGCACACCCGCTCCCCCGCACACCCGCTCCCCCGCACACCCGCACCCCCCCTTCCCACACACCCCCTTCCCGCACCCACCTCCCCCGCACACCCGCTCCCCCGCACACCCGCTCCCCCGCACACCCGCACCCCCCCTTCCCACACACCCCCTTCCCGCACCCACCTCCCCCGCACACCCGCTCCCCCGCAGCCACCCTCCCCCGCACACCCGCTCCCCCGCACACCCGCTCCCCCGCACCCCCCCTTCCCCGCACCCCCCTCCCCCGCACACCCGCTCCCCCGCACACCCCCCTCCCCCGCACCCCCCCTTTCCCTCACCCCCCTCCCCCGCACACCCGCTCCCCCGCACACCCGCTCCACCGCACCCCCCCTCCCCCGCACACCCGCTCCCCCGCACACCCGCTCCACCGCACCCCCCCTCCCCCGCACACCCGCTCCCCCGCACACCCGCTCCCCCGCACACCCGATCCCCTGCACACCCGCTCCCCTGCACACCCCCCGTCCCCGCACCCCCCTCCCCTGCACACCCGCTCCCCCGCACACCCGCTCCCACGCACCCCCCTCCCCCGCACACCCGCTCCCCCGCTCCCCCGCACCCCCCCTCCCCCCGCACCCCCCCTCCCCCGCACACCCGCTCCGCCGCACACCGCTCCCCCGCACACCCGCTCCGCCGCACACCGCTCCCCCGCACACCCGCTCCCCCGCACACCCGCTCCCCCGCACACCCGCTCCCCCGCACCCCCCTCCCCCGCACACCCCCTTCCCCGCACCCCCCTCCCCCGCACACCCGCTCACCCGCACACCCGTTCCCTCGCACCCCCCTCCCCCGCACACCCCCTTCCCCGCACACCCCCTTCCCCGCACCCCCCTCCCCCGATCACCGCTCCCCCGCTGCCCCGCACCCCCCTCCCCCGCACACCCGCTCCCCTGCAGCCACCCTCCCCCGCACACCCGATCCCCCGCACACCCGCTCCCCTGCACACCCCCCGTCCCCGCACCCCCTCCCCCGCACACCCGCTCCCCCGCACACCCGCTCCCCCGCACACCCGCTCCCCCGCACACCCGCTCCCACGCACCCCCCTCCCCCGCACACCCGCTCCCCCGCTCCCCCGCACCCCCCCTCCCCCGCACACCCGCTCCGCCGCACACCGCTCCCCCGCACACCCGCTCCGCCGCACACCGCTCCCCCGCACACCCGCTCCCCCGCACACCCGCTCCCCCGCACACCCGCTCCCCCGCACCCCCTCCCCCGCACACCCCCTTCCCCGCACCCCCCTCCCCCGCACACCCGCTCACCCGCACACCCGTTCCCTCGCACCCCCCTCCCCCGCACACCCCCTTCCCCGCACCCCCCTCCCCCGATCACCGCTCCCCCGCTGCCCCGCACCCCCCCTCCCCCGCACACCCGCTCCCCTGCAGCCACCCTCCCCCGCACACCCGATCCCCCGCACACCCGCTCCCCCGCACCCCCCCTTCCCACATCCCCCCTCCCCCGCCCCCCCTCCACCGCACCCCCCCTTCCCCGCGCCCCCCCTTCCCCGCGCCCCCCCTTCCCCGCGCCCCCCCTCCCCCCCACGCCCCCTCCCCCGCACCCCCCTCACCCGCGCGCCCCCCTCCCACATACGCCACCTCCTCCGTACCCCCCTCACCCGCGCCCCCCCCTCCCCCGCACCCACGCGCCCCCTCCCCCCCACGCCCCCTCCACCGCACCCACCTCCCTCTGCGCGACCCCCTCCCCCCGCGCGACCACCTCCCCCCCTCCCCCGCTCCACTCCCCGCACCCCACCTCCACTCCCCCGCCCCCTCCCTCCCCTCCCCCCTCCCTCCCCTCCCCCGCACCCTCCCTCTCCTCCCCTCCCCCGCACCCCTCCCTCCCCTCCCCCCGCCCTCCCCTCCCCCGCACCCCCCTCCCCTCCCCGCACCCCTCCCTCCCCTCCCGCGCACCCCTCCCTCCCCTCCCCCGCACCCCTCCCACCCCTCCCCCGCACCCCCCTCCCCTCCCCCGCACCCCTCCCTCCCCTCCCCCGCACCCCTCCCCCGCACCCCTCCCTCTCCTCCCCCGCACCCCTCCCTCTCCTCCCCCGCACCCCTCCCTCGCACCCCTCCCTCTCCTCCCCCGCATCCCCCTCCCCTCCCCGGCACCCCCCTCCCCTCCCCCGCACCCCCTCTCCACCGCACCCCTTCCCTCCCCCGCACACTCCCTCCCCCGCATCCCCCCTCCCCCGCACTCCTCCCCTCCCCCGCACCCCTCCCCTCCCCCGCATCCCCCCTCCCCCGCACTCCTCCCCTCCCCCGCACCCCTCCCCTCCCCCGCACCCCCCCTCCCCCGCGCCCCCGTCCCCTCCCCAGCACCCCCCCTCCCCCGCACCCCCCCTCCCCCGCACCACCCCTCCCCCGCACCCTCCCCTCCCCCGCACCACTCCCCTCCCCCACACCCCCCTCCCCCGCACCCCCCCTCCCCTCCGCCGCATCCCCCTCCCCTCCCCCGCGCACCCCCACGTTCCCCTCCCCCCCGCGCACCCCCGCACCCCCCTCCCCCCCATGCCCCGTCCTCCCCCGCGCGCCCCCCTCCCCCCGCGCGAACACCCTCCCCACGCCCCCTCCCCCCCATGCCCCCCCCCTCCCCCGCCCCCCCTCCCCCCCGCCCCCCCTCCCCCCGCGCTCCTCCCCTCCCCCCGCGCGCCCCCCTCCCCGCACGCCCCTTCCCCCCAATGCCCCCTCCCCCCCACGCCCCCTCCCCCCACGCACCCTCCCCGCGCCCCCCTCCCCCCCACGCCCACTCCCCCACGCCCCCTCCCCCCCACGCACGCTCCCCCCCACGCCACCTCCCCCCCACGCCCCCTCCCCCACGCCCCCTCCCCCTCATGCCCCTCTCCCCGCACCCCTCCCCCGCGCCCCCCCTCCCCCGCGCCCCCCCTCCCCCGCGCCCCCCCTCCCCCGCGCCCCCCTTCCCCGCACGCACACTCCCCCGCGCCCCCCCTCCCCCCCACGCCCACTCCCCCGCACGCCCCCCTCCGCCGCGCCCCCCTTCCCCGCGCCCCCCTCCCCCCCACGCCCCCTCCTCCACACCCCCCTCACCCGCGCCCCCCCTCCCACGCACCCCCGCGCCCCCTCCCCCCCACACCCCTTCCCCCGCACCCCCCTCCCCCCGCGCGATACCCTCCCCCCGCGCGATACCCTCCCCCCCCCGCGCTCCCCCTCCCCCGCACCCCCCCTCCCCTCCCCGCACCCCACCTCCACTCCCCGCCCCCTCCCTCCCCTCCCCCTCCCTCCCCCGCACCCCTCCCTCTCCTTCCCCGCACCCCTCCCTCGCACCCCTCCCTCTCCTCCCCCGCACCCCCCTCCCCTCTCCCGCACCTCCCCTCCCCCGCACCCCCCCTCCCCCGCACCCCCCCTCCCCCGCACCACCCCCTCCCCTCCCCCGCACCGCCCATCCGCCGCACCCCCCTCCCCTCCCCCGCACCCCCCATCCCCGCACCCCCCTCCCCTCCCCCGCACCCCTGCCCTCCCCCACACCCCCCCTCCCACGCACCACCCCCTCCCCTCCCCCGCCTCCCCCTCCCCCGCACCCCCCCCGCGCCACCCCCTCCCCCGCGCACCCCCGCGTCCCCCTCCCCCCCGCGCACCCCCGCACCCCCCTCCCCCCCATGCACCCTCCTCCCCCGCGCGCCCCCTCCCCCCGCGCGACCCCCCTCCCCACGCCCCCTCCCCCCCATGCCCCCCCACACCCCCCCACACCCCCCTCCCCCCGCGCTCCTCCCCTCCCCCCGCGCGCCCCTCCCCCCCCATGCCCCCTCCCCCCCACGCCCCCTCCCCCACACCCCCTCCCACGCCCCCCTCCCCGCGCCCCCCCCCCCCCGCGCCCCCCCTTCCCCGCACGCACCCTCCCCCGCGTCCCCCCTCCCACCCACGCCCCCTCCCCCGCACGCCCCCCTCCGCCGCGCCCCCCTTCCCCCGCGCCCCCCCTCCCCCGCGCGCCCCCCCTCCCCGAGCGCCCCGCTCCCCCCCGCCCCCGCACGTCCCCCTCCCCCGCGCTCCCCCGAACCCCCTCTACCTCCCCTCCCCCGCAACCCCCTCCCCTCCCCCGCACCCCCCCTCCCCTCCCCCCGCACCCTCCCCTCCCCCCGCACCCTCCCCTCCCCCGCACCCCCCTCCCCTCCCCCGCACCCCCCTCCCCTCCCCCGCACCCCCACTCCCCTCCCCCGCACCCCCCCTCCCCTCCCCCGCACCCCCCCTCCCCTGCACCCCTCCCTACCCTCCCCCGCACCCCCCCCGCACCCCCCCTCCCCCGCACCCCCCTCCCCTCCCCCGCACCCTCCCCTCCCCCTCCCCTCCCCCGCACCCCCCCTCCCTTCCCCCGCAGCCCCCCCTCCCCGCAGCCCCCCCTCCCTCGCAGCCCCCCCTCCCCCGTGGCCCCCCTCCCCCGCACCCCCCTGAGACATTTCAGATCCCGTATCTATGAAAGTTAGTCACAGAGTCATCGAGGTTTACAGCATGGAAACAGGCCCTTCCACCCAACCTACCACTCTTTTTATTAACCACTGAGCTAGTCCCAATTGTCCGCATTTGGCCCATTTCCCTCTGCTCCCATCTTACCCATGTAACTGTCTAAATGCTTTGTATCAGACAAAATTGTACCCACCTCTGCTATTGCCTCTGGCAGCTTGTTCCAGACACTCATTACCCTCTGTGTGAAAAATGTGCCCCCCTCTGGATCCTTCTGTATCTCTCCCCTCTCACCTTAAACCGGTACCTCTTGTTTTAGACTCCCCTACCTTTGGGAAAAGATGTTGACTATCTCGTCGATACAAGACCCAGGGGGCGATTCTCCCAACAAAGTTCTAAGTGCTGAATTGGCTGGAAAACTGGTGTAAATCACGCTGGGTTTTTTTCCGTGGGAGTTCAGACTCGAATCTCCCACAATCTGTGCAACGCAGAGGCCACAATAGTGAATATCATTAAAAGATCGGTGGGCGGGGCCTATTCAGGCCGGAGTCTGACAGTTCCTGAACTCTGTGCATGTGCAGTGGCCCCGATCTGTCAGCCTGCAGTTTGCCAGACAGCTCGATCGCTGGCCAGCCCATTGCCGATGAGCGGAGTCTGTGTGATTACCCCCATTGGTGATGAGCTGGGTCTGTGTGGTTCCCCCCATTGGTGATGAGCTGGGTCTTGTATTTAATTAATTATTTTTCTCCATTTCGTCTCCCCAGGAATTTGAATTTTGAAGACTGAAATGTGACTCGGAACCCTTGGACCAGAGATTTTCTCCAGAGGAGGATGATGAACTGAGGCCTGTTCCACAGGCCACACTCGTGTGTTGTTGTCTCTGTATTACCCCAAACGCGGTGGGGGCTGGAGTTTGAAGACCTGCGGTTCAAATAGCCAAGCTTTGCAATTCGTCACAAATATGATCACCCTTTGGTGTATGACAAACAGAAAATTAACTCTGTCATATGAAATGGTCTATTAGTTTGTTCTGTGTCCAAAATAACAGGAGTGTGAGACAGAGCAATGAAGCTAATTATTAAACAGAATGCACAGACACCTTTACAATTCAGTGTTAGAAGTTGAGCCTTTCGTCACTCTAATTCCTAGGAGGGGGTGGTGGTGAATTTCTGCCTCTCTCACTCTGTATCTCTCTCTGTCACTCTCTCTGTCTCTCTCACTTTGTGTGAATCAGTATCCGTGATGTCTCTATGCGCTGATGGATGATGTTTTTAAAAGGATAAAAGCAAATTACTGCGGCTGCTGGAATCTGAAACAAAAGAGGAATCGCTGGAAAATCTCAGCATGTCTGGCAGCATCTGTAAGGAGAGGAAAGAGCTGACGTTTCGAGTCCAGGTGACCCTTTGTTAAAGCTCAAAGCTCCTTACAGATACTGCCATGTTTTTAAAAGGGTTTCGCTCAGCTTCAAGAGGGAGTTTAACCCCTCAGAACAAAGAACAAAGAACAAAGAACAATACAGCACAGGAACAGGCCATTCGGCCCTCCAAGCCCGCGCCGCTCCCCGGTCCAGGATTGAATCCTGAATCCAGGATCCCCGCCCAATTTTCCAGCCTATCTACATACCAATATCCTATCCACCGAGCTGTCCCTCACAGCTACGATGCTTTGTTCATTACAACCTATTAACTCACCCCCACCCCCCCATTCCAGACCATGTGATCTCCAGGGAGAGGCGAAAACCCAGAGTGAAAAACCCCAGGGCCAATATGGGGAAAAAAAATCTGGGAAATTCCTCTCCGACCCCCTGAGGCGATCGAAACGAGTCCAGGAGATCACAATGGCCCTGATCAGAAAATGCTTCCCAACCCTAGTCATTTCCACTTCCACGAACACCATATGAATTCCCTGCCCCCGAGACAGGTTCCCAACTATCCGGAGTCTCGCTCTGTACTGGCACCAGCAAGATGATCATAGAATGAAGCCTTGAAACGAGAAACAATGAACAATTAGCCCGCGCCGCTCCCTGGTCCAAACTAGACCACTCTTTTGTATCCCTCCATTCCCACTCCGTTCATATAGCTGTCTAGATGAGTCTTAAACGTTCCCAGTGTGTCCGCCTCCACCACCTTGCCCGGCAACACATTCCAGGCCCCCACGACCCTCTGTGTGAAATATGTCCTTCTGATATCTGTGTTAAACCTCGCCCCCTTCACCTTGAACCTATGACCCCTCGTGAACGTCACCACCGACCCGGGAAAAGCTTCCCACCGTTCACCCTATCTATGCCTTTCATAATTATATACACCTCTATTAAGTCTCCCCTCATTCTCCGTCTTTCCAAGGAGAACAACCCCAGTTTCCCCAATCTCTCCTCATAACCAAGCCCCTCCATACCAGGCAACATCCTGGTAAACCTCCTCTCTACTCTCTCCAAAGCCTCCACGTCCTTCTGGTAGTGTGGCGACCAGAACTGGACGCAGTATTCCAAATGCGGCCGAACCAACGTTCTATACATCTGCAACATCAGACCCCAACTTTTATACTCTATGCCCCGTCCTATAAAGGCAAGCATGCCATATGCCTTCTTCACCACCTTCTCCACCTGTGACGTCACCTTCAAAGATCTGTGGACTTGCACACCCAGGTCCCTCTGCGTCTCTACACCCTTTATGGTTCTTCCATTTATCGTGTCGCTCCTCCCGACATTATTCCCACCAAAATGCATCACTTCGCATTCATCAGGATTGAACTCCATCTGCCATTTCCTTGCCCAAATTTCCAGCCTATCTATATCCTTCTGTAGCCTCTGACAATGTTCCTCACTATCTGCAAGTCCTGCCAGTTTTGTGTCGTCCGCAAACTTACTGATCACCCCAGTTACTCCTTCTTCCAGATCATTTATATAAATCACAAACAGCAGAGGTCCCAATACAGAGCCCTGCGGAACACCACTAGTCACAGGCCTCCAGCTGGAAAAAGACCCTTCCACTACCACCCTCTGTCTTCTATGACCAAGCCAGTTCTCCACCTATCTAGCCACCTCCCCCTTTATCCCATGGGATCCAACCTTTTTCACTAGCCTACCATGAGGGACTTTGTCAAACGTTTTACTAAAGTCCATATAGACAACATCCACGGCCCTTCCTTCGTCAACCATTTTGGTCACTTCTTCAAAAAACACCACCAGGTTAGTGAGGCATGACCTCCCTCTCACAAAACCATGCTGACTATCGTTAATGAGTTTATTCCTTTCTAAATGCGCATACATCCTATCTCTAAGAACCTTCTCCAACAACTTCCCCACCACGGACGTCAAGCTCACCGGCCTATAATTACCCGGGTTATCCTTCCTACCCTTCTTAAATAACGGGACCACATTGGCTATCCTCCAATCCTCTGGGACCTCACCTGTGTCCAGTGACGAGACAACGATTTGCGTCAGAGGCACAACGATTTCACCTCTCGTCTCCCTGAGCAGCCTTGGATAGATTCCATCAGGCCCTGGGGATTTGTCAGTCTTTATATTCTCTAACAAACCTAACACCTCCTCCTTTGTAATGGAGATTTTCGCTGACGGGTCAACACTCCCCTCAGAGACACTCCCAGTCAACACATCCCTCTCCTTTGTGAATACCGACGCAAAGTATTCATTTAGGATCTCCCCTACTTTTTTGGGCTCCAAGTATAAGTCCCCACTTTTGTCCCTGAGAGGTCCAATTTTTTCCCTAACAACCCTTTTGTTCCTAACGTATGAATAAAATGCCTTTGGATTCTCCTTAATCCTGTCTGCCAAGAACATTTCGTGACCCCTTTTTGCTCTTCTAATTCCCCGTTTGAGTATTTTCCTACTTTCATTGTACTCCTCCAGAGCTCCCTCCGTTTTTAGCTGCTTGGACCTAACATACGCCTCTCTTTTCCTTTTGACCAGTCCCTCAATTTCCCTGGTTATCCACGGTTCTCTAATCCTACCCTTCCTATCCTTCTTTTTTACAGGCACATGCTTGTCCTGTAGCCCTAACAACCGTTCCTTAAAAGACTGCCACATACCAGATGTGGATTTACCCTCAAACAGCCTCTCCCAATCAAGAGCTGCCAATTTCTGCCTGATCCCAATAAAGTTAGCCTTCCCCCAATCCAACCCAAGAAGACTGGGAAATCTCCAGATTTGGGACAACACGCGCACACACAAACACATCCACACTGATATGGATTATATATGTATAATATATATATATATATACACACACAAACACACACAGTGATACACACTGACACACACACACACAGTGACACACACTGACACACACACACAGTAATACACACTGACACACACACACACACACACACAGTAATACACACTGACCCACACACACACAGTGATGCACACTGACCCACAGACACACAGTGATGCACACTGACACACACACACACATTGACACACACTGACACACACACAGTGATACACACAGACACACACACACACACAGTGATCCACACTGACCCACACACACACAGTGATACACACTGACACACACACACACACACACACACAGTGGCACACAGTGACACACACGCACACAGTGATGCTCACTGACACACGCACACACAGTGACACACACTGACACAAACACACACAGTGATACACACTGTCCCCCGCACACAGTGATACACACTGACCAAACACACACACAGTGAAACACACTGACACACACACACAGTGATACTCACTGACACACACACACACAGTGGCACACACTGACACACACACACACACACACACACAGTGAAACACACACACAGTGACACACACACACACACAGTGATACACACTGACACACACACACACAGTGATACACACTGACACACACACACAGTGATACACACTGACACACACACACAGTGATACACACTGTCCCCCGCACACAGTGATACACACTGACCAAACACACACACAGTGAAACACACTGACACACACAAACACACACTGATACACACCCACACACACACACAAACTGTGATGCACACGGACCCACACAAACACACAGTGACATACACTGACCCACACACACACAGTGACACACACTGACCCACACAAACACAGTGATTCACACTGACCCACACACCCACAGTGATACACACTGACCCACACACCCACAGTGATACACACTGACCCCCCTCACACAGTGATACTCACTGACCCACACACCCACAGTGATACACACTGACCCACACACACACAGTGATACACACTGACCCCCCTCACACAGTGATACACACTGACACACACACACAGTGATGCACACTGACACACAGTGATACACACTGACCCACACACACACAGTGATACACACTGACCCCCACACACACAGGGATACACACTGACACACACACACACACAGTGATGCACACTGACCCACACACTCACACACACAGTGATACACACTGACACACAGTGATACACACTGTCATACACACACAAACAGTGATACACACTGACCCACACACACTCAGTGATACACACTGACCCACACACACTCAGTGATACACACTGACACACACACACACGGTGATACACACTGACACACACACACACACACACAGTGATGCACACTGACACACAGTGATACACAGTGACACACACACACACACACACAGTGATACACACTGAACAACACACACACTGTTGCACACCTAAACACACACACACACACACAGTGATACACAGTGATACACACACGCACACACACACACACAGTGATGCACACTGACCCACAGAAACACAGTGACACAAACTGACCCACACACACATGTTGACACGCAAACAGTGTTACACACTGACCCACATAGACACAGTGATACACACTGACACATACACACACAGTGACATACACTGACACACACACACACACACACACAGTGATACACACTGACACACACACACACAGTGACACACACTGACACACACACACACAGTGATACACGCTGACACACACACATACAGTGATACACACTGACACGCACACACAGTGATACACACTGACACATACAGACACAGTGATACACACTTACACACACACAGTGACACACACTGACCCACACACACAGTGATACACACTGACACACACACACACACACACAGTGATACACACTGACACACACACAGTGACACACACTGACCCACACACACAGTGATACACACTGACACACACACACAAACACACACACAGTGATACACACTGACACACACACACTCTGACACACACACGCAGTGACACACACTGACACACTGACACACACAAACAGTGATACACACTGACACACACACACACACAGTGACACTGTCCCTCACACACGCAGTGATACACACTGACACACGCACACAGTGATACACACTGACACACACACACAGTGGTACATACTGACACACACAGTGACAGAAACTGACCCACACACACAGTGATACGCACTGACACACACACTCACACACAGTGACACTGTCGCTCACACACGCAGTGATACACGCTGACACACACACACAGTGACACGCACTGACACACACACACAGTGATACACACTGACACACACACAATGACACGCACTGACACACACACACAGTGATACACACTGACACATACACACACCCAGTGATACACATTGACACACACACACAGTGACACACAGACAGTGATACACACTGACACACACACACAGTGACACACACACAGTGACACACAGACAGTGGTACACACTGACACACACACACAGTGATACACGCTGACCCACACACACACATTGATGCACACTGACACACACACTCACACACACACTGACACACACATCGGCAATGACCCTCACACACACTGATACACAAACACACAGTGACACACACTGACAAAAACACACAGTGATACACACTGACACACACACACACACACACACAGTGATACACACTGACGCACACACACACACACAGTGACACACACTGACACGCACACACACAGTGAGACACACTGACACACACACAGTGACACACTGACACGCACACACACAGTGAGACACACTGACACACACACAGTGACACACTGACACGCACACACACAGTGAGACACACTGACACAGACACACAGTGATACACACTGACACACACACAGTGATACACACTGACCCACACACACACATTGACACACACTGACACACACACACAGTGATACACACTGACACACACACACACAGTGACACACACACAGTGATACACACTGACACACACACACAGTGATACACACTGACACACACACAGTGACACACACTGACACACACACACAGTGATACACACTGACACACACACAGTGACACACACTAACACGCAAGGTGACACACACACAGTGATACACACTGACACACACACACAGTGATACACACTGACACACACACCCAGTGATACATACTGACACACACAGTGACACACACTGACCCACACACACACACACACACAGTGATGCACACTGACACGCACAGTGACACACACACAGTGATACACACTGACACACACACACAGTGATACATACTGAAACACACACAGTGACACACACTGACCCACACACACACAGTGATAAACACTGACCCACACACACACACATTGATAATCACTGACACACACACACACAGTGATACACACTGACACACACACACCCAGTGATACACATTGACACACACACACACAGTGACACACAGACAGTGAATCACACTGACACACACACACAGTGATACACACTGACCCATACACACACACACAGTGATGCACACTGACACACACACTCACACACACAGTGACACACACTGACACACACAGTGACACACACTGACACGCACACACACAGTGAGACACACTGACACACATACGGTGACACACACTGACACACACATCGGCACTGAGCCTCACACACACTGATACACACACACACAGTGATACACACTGACAAAAACACACAGTGATACACACTGACACACACACACACACACAGTGATACACACACACACACAGTGATACACACTGACACACACAGTGACACACACTGACACGCACACACACAGTGAGACACACTGACACACATACGGTGACACACATTGACGCGCACACACACAGTGAGACACATTGACACACACACACAGTGATACACACTGACACACACAGTGACACACACTGACACGCACACATACAGTGAGACACACTGACACACACACGCAGTGACACACACTGACACACACACACAGTGATACACATTGACACACACTGACCCACACACACACACACAGTGATACACACTGACAATCACACACAGTGATACACACTGACACACACACAGTGACACACACTGACTCTCACACACACACACAGTGATACACACTGACACACACACTCACACACAGTGACACTGTCGCTCACACCCGCAGTGATACACACTGACACACACACAATGACACGCACTGACACACACACACAGTGATACACACTGACACACACACACAGTGATACACACTGACACACACACACAGTGATACACACTGACACAAACACACCCAGTGTTACACATTGACACACACACACACACAGTGACATACAGACAGTGATACACACTGACGCACATACACGCTGTGATACACGCTGACACACACACACACAGTGATACACACTGACACACACACACCCAGTGTTACACATTGACACACACACAGTGACACACACACAGTGACACACAGACAGTGATACACACTGACACACACACACACTGATACACACTGACCCACACACACACACAGTGATGCACACTGACACACACACTCACACACACAGTGACACACAGTGACACGTAAATCGGCACTGACCATCACTCACACTCATACACACACACACACACACAGTGACACACACTGACAAAAACACACAGTGATACACACTCACACACACACACACACACACACACACTGTGATACACACTGACGCACACACACACACACAGTGACACACACTGACATGCACACACACAGTGAGACACACTGACACACACACAGTGACACACACTGACACGCACACATACAGTGAGACACACTGACACACACACAGTGATACACACTGACATACACACACACACAGTGATACACATTGACACACACACAGTGACACACACTGACTCTCACACACACACAGTGACACACACACAGTGATGCACACTGACACACACACTCACACACAGTGACACTGTCGCTCACACACGCACTGATATCCACTGACACACACACAATGACACGCACTGACAACCACACACAGTGATACACACTGACACACACACACAGTGATACACACTGACACACACACACACACACAGTGATACACACTGACACACACACACAGTGATACACACTGACACACACACACACAGTGATACACACTGACACAAACACACCCAGTGTTACACATTGACACACACAGTGACACACACTGACACGCACACACACAGTGAGACACACTGACACACACACACAGTGACACACATTGACGCGCACACACACAGTGAGACACATTGACACACACACACAGTGATACACACTGACACACACAGTGCCACACACTGACACGCACACATACAGTGAGACACACTGACACACACACGCAGTGACACACACTGACACACACACACAGTGATACACACTGACCCACACATTGACACACACTGACACAAACACACACACAGTAATACACACTGACAATCACACACAGTGATACACACTGACACACACGCAGTGACACACACTGACTCTCACACACACACACACACAGTGATACACACTGACACACACACTCACACACAGTGACATGGTCGCTCACACACGCAGTGATACACACTGACACACACACAATGACACGCACTGACACACACACACAGTGATACACACTGACACACACACACAGTGATACACACTGACACACACACACAGTGATACACACTGACACAAACACACCCAGTGTTACACATTGACACACACACACACACACACACACACACACAGTGACACACAGACAGTGATACACACTGACGCACATACACACAGTGATACACGCTGACACACACACACACACACAGTGATACACACTGACACACACACACCCAGTGTTACACATTGACACACACACAGTGACACACACACAGTGACACACAGACAGTGATACACACTGACACACACACACACACTGATACACACTGACCCACACACACACACAGTGATGCACACTGACACACACACTCACACACACAGTGACACACACTGACACGTAAATCGGCACTGACCCTCACTCACACTGATACACACACACACACACAGTGACACACACTGACAAAAACACACAGTGATACACACTGACACACACACACTGTGATACACACTGACGCACACACACACAGTGACACACACTGACATGCACACACACAGTGAGACACACTGACACACACACAGTGACACACACTGACACGCACACATACAGTGAGACACACTGACACACACACAGTGATACACACTGACATACACACACACACAGTGATACACATTGACACACACACAGTGACACACACTGACTCTCACACACACACAGTGACACACACACAGTGATGCACACTGACACACACACTCACACACAGTGACACTGTCGCTCACATACGCACTGATACCCACTGACACACACACAATGACACGCACTGACAACCACACACAGTGATACACACTGACACACACACACAGTGATACACACTGACACACACACACACACAGTGATACACACTGACACACACACACAGTGATACACACTGACACACACACACACACAGTGATACACACTGACACAAACACACCCAGTGTTACACATTGACACACACAGTGACACACACAGTGATACACACTGACACACACACACAGTGATACATACTGACACACACACAGTGACACACACTGACCCACACACACACAGTGATAAACACTGACCCACACACACACATTGATAATCACTGACACACACACACACACAGTGATACACACTGACACACACACAATGACACGAACTGGCACACACACACAGTGATACACACTGACACACACACACCCAGTGATACACACTGACACACACACACACAGTGACACACAGACAGTGAATCACACTGACACACACACACAGTGATACACACTGACCCATACACACACACACAGTGATGCACGCTGACACACACACTCACACACACAGTGACACACACTGACACACACACACAGTGATACACAGTGACACACACACACACAGTGACACACACACAGTGATACACACTGACACACACACAGTGATACACACTGACACACACACAGTGACATACACTGACACGCAAGGTGACACACACACAGTGATACACACTGACACACACACACAGTGATACATACTGACACACACAGTGACACACACTGACCCACACACACACACACACACAGTGATGCACACTGACACGCACAGTGACACACACGCAGTGATACACACTGACACACACACACAGTGATACATACTGACACACACACAGTGACACACACTGACCCACACACACACAGTGATAAGCACTGACCCACACACACACACATTGATAATCACTGACACACACACAGTGATACACACTGACACACACACAATGACACGAACTGGCACACACACACAGTGATACACACTGACACGCACACACCCAGTGATACACATTGACACACACACACACAGTGACACACAGACAGTGAATCACACTGACCCATACACACACACACAGTGATGCACACTGACCCACACACTCACACACAGTGACACACACTGACACACACTTCGGCACTGAGCCTCACACACACTGATACACACACACACAGTGATACACACTGACAAAAACACACAGTGATACACACTGACACACACACACACACACACAGTGATACACACTGACACACACACACACACAGGGATACACACTGACACACACAGTGACACACACTGACACGCACACACACAGTGAGACACACTGACACACACACAGTGACACACATTGACGCGCGCACACACACAGTGAGACACATTGACACACACACACAGTGATACACACTGACACACACACAGTGACACACACTGACACACACACATACAGTGAGACACACTGACACACACACGCAGTGACACACACTGACACACACACACACAGTGATACACACTGACCCCCACACACACATTGACACACACTGACCCACACACACACACAGTGATACACACTGACAATCACACACAGTGATACACACTGACACACACACAGTGACACACACTGACTCTCTCACACACACACAGTGATACACACTGACACACACACACAGTGATGCACACTGACACACACACTCACACACAGTGACACTGTCGCTCACACACGCAGTGATACACACTGACACACACACAATGACACGCACTGACACACACACACAGTGATACACACTGACACACACACACAGTGATACACACTGACACACCCACACAGTGATACACACTGACACAAACACACCCAGTGTTACACATTGACACACACACACACACACACACAGTGACACACAGACAGTGATACACACTGACGCACATACACACAGTGATACACGCTGACACACACACACACAGTGATACATACTGACACACACACACCCAGTGTTACACATTGACACACACACAGTGACACACACACAGTGACACACAGACAGTGATACACACTGACACACACACACACTGATACACACTGACCCACACACACACACAGTGATGCACACTGACACACACACTCACACACACAGTGACACACACTGACACGTAAATCGGCACTGACCCTCACTCACACTGATACACACACACACACACACACAGTGACACACACTGACAAAAACACACAGTGATACACACTGACACACACACACACACTGTGATACCCACTGACGCACACACACACACACAGTGACACACACTAACATGCACACACACAGTGAGACACACTGACACACACACAGTGACACACACTGACACGCACACATACAGTGAGACCACTGACACACACACAGTGATACACACTGACATACACACACACACACAGTGATACACATTGACACACACACAGTGACACACACTGACTCTCACACACACACAGTGACACACACACAGTGATGCACACTGACACACACTCACACAGTGACATTGTCGCTCACACACGCAGTGATACCCACTGACACACACACAATGACACGCACTGACAACCACACACAGTGATACACACTGACACACACACAGTGATACACACTGACACACACACACAGTGATACACACTGACACACACACACACACACAGTGATACACACTGACACACACACACAGTGATACACACTGACACACACACAGACAGTGATACACACTGACACAAGCACACCCTGTGTTACACATTGACACACACAGTGACACACACACAGTGATACACACTGACATGCACACACAGTGATACATACTGACACACACACAGTGACACACACTGACCCACACACACACAGTGATAAACACTGACCCACACACACACACATTGATAATCACTGACACACACACACACAGTGATACACACTGACACACACACAATGACACGAACTGGCACACACACACAGTGATACACACTGACACACACACACAGTGATACACACTGACACACACACACACAGTGATACACACTGACACAAGCACACCCTGTCTTCCACATTGACACACACAGTGATACACACTGACACACACACAGACAGTGATACATACTGACACACACACAGTGACACACACTGACCCACACACACACAGTGATAAACACTGACCCACACACACACACATTGATAATCACTGACACACACACACACAGTGATACACACTGACACACACACAATGACACGAACTGGCACACACACACAGTGATACACACTGACACACACACACCCAGTGATACACATTGACACACACACACACAGTGACACACAGACAGTGAATCACACTGACACACACACACAGTGATACACACTGACCCATACACACACACACAGTGATGCACGCTGACACACACACACAGTGATACATACTGACACACACACACCCAGTGTTACACATTGACACACACACAGTGACACACACACAGTGACACACAGACAGTGGTACACACTGACACACACACACACTGATACACACTGACCCACACACACACACAGTGATGCACACTGACACACACACTCACACACACAGTGACACACACTGACAAGAACATCGGCACTGACCCTCACACACTGATACACACACACACAGTGACAAACACTGACAAAAACACACAGTGATACACACTGACACACACACACACACTGTGATACACACTGACGCACACACACACACACACACAGTGACACACACTGACATGCACACACACAGTGAGACACACTGACACACACACAGTGACACACACTGACATGCACACACACAGTGAGACACACTGACACACACACAGTGACACACACTGACACGCACACACACAGTGAGACACACTGACACACACACACACAGTGACACACACTGACACACACACAGTGATACACACTGACACACACACACACAGTGACACACACTGACACACACACAGTGACACACACTGACTCACACACACACACACAGTGACACACACACAGTGATACACACTGACACACACACAGTGACACACACTGACACACACACAGTGACACACACTGTCACACACACACACAGTGACACACACTGACACACACACAGTGATACACACTGACACACACACACAGTGACACACACTGACACACACACAGTGATACACACTGACCCACACACACACAGTGATACACACTGACACACACACACAGTGACACACACTGACACACACACAGTGACACACACTGACTCACACACACACACACACTGACACACACACAGTGACACACACTGACACACACACAGTGACACACACTGTCACACACACACACAGTGACACACACTGACACACACACAGTGATACACACTGACACACACACACAGTGACACACACTGACACACACACAGTGATACACACTGACCCACACACACACAGTGATACACACTGACACACACACAGTGACACACACTGACTCACACACACAGTGATACACACTCACACACAGTGACACACACTGACTCACACACACACACAGTGACACACACGTGGACACTGACCCTCACACACTGACACCAGCTTCCTGATTGGTTGAAGTGTTTGTCACTCCCGGATTTGCTCTGGGGGCGGGGCCGTTAGCTGCTGGTGTTCTGATTGGCTGACATGGCTGTCAGTCAGAAAGCTCAGCCTCTGATTGGCTCATCCGCTGTCAGTCAAAGTGCGGAGACCAGTCATTGGTGGACTTGGCTGTCACGAGGTGAGCGGCAATTCTGATTGGCTGATTCGGGCAGTAGTCGATCTGGGGTCCGATTGGCTGTGGCGGTCAGTTAGCAATCCAGTCTCTGATTGGCTGAGGCGGTCAGTTAGCAATCCAGCCTCTGATTGGCTGAGGCGGTGATTTAGTGATCCAGTCTCTGATTGGCTGAGACGGTGATTTAGTGATCCTGCTCTGTGATTGGCTAAGGCGGTGATTTAGTGATCCCGCTCTGTGATTGGCTGAGGCGGTGATTTCGTGATCCCGCTCTGTGTTTGGCTGAGGCCGTCATTTAGTGATCCCGCTCTGTGATTGGCTGAGGCGGTGAATTAGTGATCCCGCTCTCTGATTTGCTGAAGCGGTGGTTTAGTGATCCTGCTCTGTGATTGGCTGAGGCGGTGATTTAGTGATCCCACTCTGTGATTGGCTGATGCGGTGATTTAGTGATCCCGCTCTGTGATTGGCTGAGGCAGTGATATAATGATCCCTCTCTGTGATTGGCTGAGGCGGTGATTTAGTGATCCCGCTCTGTGATTAGTTGTCAGTCAGTTTTGTTTCTTCATTAATTGAATAATTGATGTGAGCGGATATTTCACCGCGATCCTGATCTGCTCCCTGAACTTGGATTGAGTCACCGCGTAAATAAATGTGTTTGTGCAGCAATTTATATCCTGCAGCATATATCCGACATTTTGAAATGTGTATTCAGGAAGAGTGGCGTAAATTAATCCTTTCACTTTCACATAGATAAAAAATATAACATACACGGCCCAGAGGAGAATGAAAGCCCCGGAAATGCTGAAGAGTAAAATCATTGACTTCCTTCTGCTCTACATCTCGGGGTCTCTGTGATTCTCTCCCTGACTCTGAGCCCTCAGTCCCTTCCGGACTCGACTGGTCACCAAAATGTGTCTGACTGTCAGAGCGTTAATCACCAGGATTAAACCGAATGGGAGCAATGGGGTTAAAACCCGATCAAACCAGGTAAATCCAACCCAGCCAGGATCAGTCCAATAGCTTGTCTTTGTCTGACAGCCCCACTGGACATTGTCCATTATCCACCCAGGTTCCAGTGTAAAGTACAGGGGGATGTTTCTCACAGAGAGCAGGAGGCCGGTTGTTGCCAGAACCACAGCCGCAGTTTTCCCGGTGCAATATTTAGTTTTCAGTTTCTGGCAGCGAATGGCCACAAATCGATCAAAGGAGAAAGTGAGGGTGAACCAGACTGAACAGTCTGTGGCTGCAGACAGCAGGACAGAGAGAACACGACACACAGAGGTGAGGGACAGGAAACTCAGCGGGAAATAATAACCATTTATCCTGCTGAGAATGGGGTTAAAGATGATGAAGAGCAGATCCGCCGCTGCCATGGCGACCAGGTAGCGAGTGGTGCAGGTGGAGAGGCCACACTTTCCCCGACTCAGGATCACAATTCCCACTAAATTAACTGTCAGTGAAAAAGGGACAAGAGGCGGGGAATGAGTGAGTGAACATTCCCCATGTGTGAAGCCACAGTAAGGAGAGGATTTCAGCATCAATCCAATGGGGTTCCCGGGGTGGCGGTGTTGTTGGAGGAGTTGTGTTAGAGATTAACATTGCAGATTGGAAAGTAGCCAATGTAACCCCGCTGGTTAAGTAGGGACTGGGGGACAAAAAGCTGTGAATTACACATCTCTCACTTTGATGGAGCAAATCTGCAAATTCTGATCATTCAAATATTTCAGAGAGATTGCATTTCTCATCTGATGTGTTTTCCAGGGTTAATTCAGACTGGACGGGTTTCCCAATTAGACCCAAAGTGGACAGAGATAGAATCTGCAATCCCTTCCTGCACCCAATTATCAGAGCCCACCCCGGATTGAACACCTCTCTGGACTGGACAGCTGGTGGAGTTGGAAGTCAATTCAGGATTTTTCTCTTTAACTTCTCCTCTCCAAATTTCCTCTCCATTCCGACTCTCCTCCGCAGCTTTTCTGCTTCTAATTTACAGATTATATCCTCTGTCTGTCTCTTTTTTCCTTTCTGCTCTCCCTATCTCTTTGCCTTCTCCTTTGCTTCCCTATCTATCTCTTCCAAAACTCTCCTTCTCTCCGACCAGCTTTATTCCCCTCTGTCTGGGTTTCTCTCTTATCCAGTGCGTTTCCATTCTTCATTCACAT
This sequence comes from Mustelus asterias, assembly GCF_964213995.1. NCBI lineage: Eukaryota > Metazoa > Chordata > Chondrichthyes > Carcharhiniformes > Triakidae > Mustelus > Mustelus asterias. Next base: position 26,346 of record NW_027590484.1, read on the forward strand.
TCTAACATTACCCCATATCTCCCTATCGCTCTCCAATTGTTCTCTCTGTCCTGCTGTTTCTCCCCATATCTCTGTATCTCACCCCAGTATTGCTCTCTCCATCTCGCTTTCTCCCCATTCCTGTTCACCTCCCTCCAGAATCTCTCCCTCTCCCTTTCCAGCTTTCTTTGTGGGGATTTTGAGCACAGCATGATCCCATGGGCAGCACTGTGACCATATCCAGAGAGGACAAAGTGGGGGTGGGGGGAGACATGTCATTCCCCCAGCCTCGCGCTTGGTGTAATCCTCCACCCAGCTCCATGTGAATTCTGAGTTTGGATACATATCCCCTCAGTGACAGAAAGAGATAAACTCCCCTCTTTAAACTGGGGACAAGCTGTGTCCATTCCTTTGGTAGACTTTTTAAAATGAGCCTCCCAGTCGTTATTTATGAATAAATGAATCGATCTATTGATTGATTTGTGTGAATAAGGAATCTCAGGGCTCTGACTGAGGCTATTCTCCAGAGACAGGAAGCTGGGCACTGACTCCTAACTGGAGACCCCCAGATAAGGTGGTTCTTCCCACCCCCTCACAGCAATATGGTTTGTGGTTATTGGCAGTGTGGCTCAGAAATATTGCATCGCTCCTTTCAACACAGTGCACATGAGAGAGAGGGAAAGAAGCAGAGATATGGACAAAAATAGGAAGTGAGAAGGAGGGATGGAGTAAGAGGTGGTGGATGTGGTTGCAAAGACCTGGCTCTTGATAAGAACATCCATCTTTACAATGAGTGAGAGAGATAGTGGCAGGAGGAGAAAAGAGAAGGAGGGAGTGGAGCAGAGACAGAGGGAGGCCCGAGGAGTGGAAGGTCAAAGCAGAGGTGGTGATGGAGGGAGAGCATTTAAGAAAGAGAGACAGGATGTGAGAGTCTCCAGTGTGTGGTCACTAGCTGCAGCTCCACTCAAACCCTGTCAGATAGTCTGGGAGGATTTAAAAAGTGTCCTGAAGGAATCAGCAGCCGCTTCCCAAACTGAAAGAGGGAGTTGAGCGGCTTCTAGAGACTGAGAGGGGACAGGGGGTGGGCAGGATCGAGCAGGGATGGCATTTTAATTCAGGTTTAGAAGATTCTCTCTGTGGAACTCTCTCCATTTCAATGTTTCTGTCTGATTGGAAGAAATGGAGGGAAGGAAAGAGTGAGAGAGAATGAGGAGAACCAAGAATGAGAGGTTATAGAATAATAGAATCATACAAGAGCAGAAGAGGCCCTTCGGCCCATCGAGTCTGCACTGTCACATTAGAAATACCTGAAATCCCACCAAACCCCATCTGTCAGCACTTGGCCCAGAGCCCTGAATGTTATGTTGTGCCAAGTGCTTATCCACATACCTTTTAAAGGATGTGAGGCAACCCACCTCCACCACCCTCCCAGGCAGCGCATTCCAGACCCTCACCACCCTCTGGGGAAAAACATATTTTCTCACCCCCCCCCCCCAAACCTCCTTACCCCCACCGTGAACCTATGTCCCCTCGTGACTGACCCTTCAGATATGGGGAACAGTTGCTCCTTATCCACTCTGTCCATGGCCCTCATAATCTTGTCTTCCTCGATCAGGTCGCCCCTCAGTCTTCTCTGCTAAAACGTTAATAACCCAAGCACACGCAACCTCTTTTCATAACATTGATCTTCCATCCAAGGCAGCATCTTGGTGAATCTCCTCTGTCCCCCCATCCAGCGCAAACACATCCTTCCTATAATGTGGCGATCAGAACTGCACACAGTACTCCAGCTGGGGCCTCACCAAAGATCGAGACAATTCCAACATTACTTCCCTGCTTTTGTCATCTATGCCTCGATTGATAAAGGCAAGTGTCCCCATGTGCCATTTTCACCTCCCTACTAACATGCCCTTCTGCTTTCAAAGATCTGTGGTCAAATACGCCAAGGTCACATTCGACCATAGATCTTCCTATAGTCTGAACATTCATTGAGTACTTCCTTGTCAAATTACTCCTTCCAAAGTGTATCAGCTCACACTTTTCAGGGTTACATTCCATTAAACGGTGTAAAACACACTCCACACTGCGAACTGCACCTTGTGCGATCTTGCTGCAGAACTTGTCTCAGTGTTAAGAGAGAGTTTTATCTTTCCAGGGAAGTGAAGGGAATTCTCCAGACTTGGGACAATGCACACACACAGAGTGGAAGGTGTGTGGGGATTTGTGTTGGGTGCTTTGGGGGAAGGGGCTCACTGCAGGTGTGCGAATGGACGCAGGGGAAGGTCTGTGTCTCATTTGATTAGTTTCACAGTGCAGCTGCTGTGGGATCTTGCTGTGCATGCCTGTCCTGGGCCTTTTGCCTGCCTTGTAACAATGATCATCCTCTTTGAAAATCGCTCACTGACTGCAAAGAAGGCTCCAAGGCCTTGAATATAAAAAAGCTTCAACCTGAACAATGGGACTGAGGGAGTTCATGATCACTTTCTGCAGAGGACTGAGGGGACATTCAGCCAATATCACATTGCTGCCTGTGGGATCTTACTGTGCGACCAATATTGCAGCCTCAGTTTGTACATTAAAACAAGAAACACACACACAGAAAACAATTATCATAAACTCTGAACTGAATTTTGAAACTGCCTCTGTGCTTTGGATCTTCCTGTGCACAAGTTGCATCAGAAATCTCTAAATTAACAGCAGTGAGGTCAGATTAACAATTAATCTCATCACTGTAAATAATTCTTGATGGCCTGGAATGAAAGTTCTTTAACGAGAAGCGGGTGTAATTGTGGAATAAAAAATGTGTGTGAGGCAGAGAGATAAATGTGAGGGTGAAATGAAATGCACAGGGTTCTATTTGAATACAGTTTGCTGTGGCGGTGATTGTCGGAGCTCTCGCTCTATGTCTGGTGTTGGGAAGCTGAGTTTGTGAAGTGTTGTCCCTTTAAAAGCTGGTTTTGTGTCCCTTTCAAGCTGCACTTGTGTCAATGCTTGGAGGCTTCAAATGCAGGTACAGCCAGAGTACACCGACTGCAACATTTGCAGCAAAGGCCAAGCATCAGCATCGCCATGGTAACAAGCTTTGCAGGTTTTTGAATTTTGAGTTCAGCCTATCAGTTCAAAGAAGGCACTCAGCTATCAGGAAGCTATCAAATGTTAATTTATTGTTGTTGACAAGATCAGATCACTCCTGGTGCAGGAAAATTCAGAGGTCATCACAGTTATAAAAACAGGAGATCAACTGCCTGCCTGCAGTTCAACTGAAGGACTGCCACCTCTCAAAGCCCAGAGAGGGAAAGAGCAGCTCTCTCCAGCTTTGATTATCACTTAATAGACCTCTCCATCTATCGATCTGAATCAGAAATAACTCGCAGGCAGCGGAATAGAAAGACGAACTCCAAAGGTTTTCCTAAATTATGTTCTTTTTTTTCTGTTAATGAATGTCCTTGTGTTTATTTGAACTGCATTCCAGTAGAATCTTACTTTAATCACAATGCTACTTCTTTATCTAAAGTTCCCTGCTGGTTAAATACATAAATTGTTAATTGTTCACTTAAATTGAGTGTCAGATATTTCTGTTGATTAACCACTAAATGTTAATGAAGAACAGTTCACACCTTCCCACACACCTTTCACACATCACAAAGCAAGGTGTTCCTCTTTGGGGAATTTGGCGTGGCTTGTTAAAAGGGCATCAACCTCTGTCTCATGTCACTGTCTCTCTATCTGTGTCTCTGTATCTCCATTATATGGCTTGTGAGAGAGAGGGAGTGAGAGAGTTGGGGCACAGGCTGAGGAAAGGCTGATGTTACAGAATGTGGGAGTGAGAGAGAAACGGGAGGATCAGGTTAAACAGGGGGAGAGATAGCTGAACATTGTGGAGTTGGGGTGGAGGGAAAATGTCACAGGATTCGGGGGTAGAGGGTTTCCTGAGAGCAGTAACTGCTGATGTCCCTGTCACATCTTTCCAGAAAGCGTGATGTTCAAACACTCCAGTCCTGAGACAGTCTGTTTTGAAATGTATCCTGAGGGAATGAACAGTTTCTTCCCAGTTGAGGTTTGAGCCACTTGCCGACTGGGCTGGGCGGTGTGGAAACATTGCTGCGCATGGAATCCTGCTGTGCATCAATGACCTGCAGCATATACAGAACTGCAAATTGTAACCACACAACTTAAAAGGGAAATTTGGGAGGGTGGAGGGGCTAAAAATCAAACCCCTGGCCTTGGTAAAGACTTATGCTCAATCCCTGTGTCCTGTTTGTGTTTTTAGACAGGGTGGTGCGATTTGGAGGATTTATCATTTTTTATGAGGGAGTGGGTAGGGCAGGGGGTTCAATATCTCGGCCTCTGTCATCACAACGTTCCCTCTCTCTCTCCAACCATTTGCTTCAATGTTGCATCTTGTAGTTCATGTAAAATAAAACCCCCTTGTGTTTTGTTTTATTGTTGTGGGGTGTGTGAGGGGTGTGCGGATGGGACAGGGGGTGGGGAACAGTGGTTCTCTTTTCCCCTCTTGCCCTTTCCCTCCGTGTGTGGGATGTTTTGGGGCTGGAAAGGAGAGTTCTGTTTCACTGGGGGTGGGGAGAATTCTGTTCTTTGTCCCCAAGGTTTATTGCATCCTCTGGGACTAGGCCTCAATTCAAGGCCTAATCTCAGGGCCCTCAGGATGCCTTTTCCATTCGCTTCATTCCATACAGTTACTGTGTTTAATTTTATGAGTTGAATCGTTTAATAAAACTGCAGCAGCCGCGTCAATTCATTCCACTCAGGATGCAATTGTCGGTTTTCAAACTCTCTCACCCAACGTTCTCATTAGATTGTGTTATCAGTGAGGGAGAGAGAGAAAAAGAGGAAGGTGTAAGAGAGAGTGAGAGAGAGAGAGAGAAGGCCGAGAGGAAGGGAGCGGTGAGAAGATAAAGTGTCGGGGGGAGGGGGTTGGGGGGTGAGGGAGGGTGGGTGGGGGGAGAGAGGACGTGTTTAGGGGGTCCTCCACTGTATCATTCCAGGCGAGCCCCCCAGTCATTGAAACATATAAACTAGAAGCGTGAGTAGGAGCTTGCGCCACCATTCAATTTTATTGTGGCTGATCATCAAATTTAATATCTTGATTCACCCTGACCCCATATCCTTTTATCCCTTTAGCCCCGAGAGCGAGATCTAATTTATTTTTGAAGTCACAGAACGCCTGTGAATTCCACACATTCACCACCCTCTGACTGAAGAAATTTCTCCCCACCTCAGTTCTAAAAAGGTTTTCCCTTATCATCAAACGAAGACAGCGAGTTGTGGACTCCCCCACCATTGGTAACTTTCTTTCTGAATCGACCCGTTCGAATCCTGTTTGAATTTTACAAGTTTCTCTGAGATCCCCTCTCACTATTCTGAATGCATTTGCCTTAACAACATTCGGTGGTAGTGAATTCCACATATTCACCACCCTCTGACTGAATAAATTTCTCCCCACCTCAGCTCCAAAAGGTTTGTCCCTAATCCTAAAACTATGACCCCGAGTTCTCGACTCCCCACCATTGGGAACATTCTTTCTGAATCGACCCTGCCTCATTCTGTTAGAATTTAATAGGTTTCTATGAGGTCCCCTCTCACTCTACAGATTTCTATTGAATATAATCCTAACCAATCTAATCTCTCCTCATATGACAGACCTGCCATCCCAAGAATCAGCCTGGTAAACCGTCGCTGTACTTCCTCTATAGCAAGGACATCCTTCCTCAGATAAGGACACCAAAACTGTACAAAACTCTCCAGGTGTGGCCTCTCCAATCCTTTATAAATTGCAGCAACTCATCCCTATCCCTGAATAGGAATCATCTCGCTATGAAAGCTTACAGACCATTTAGCTCCATTCCTGCCTGCTGTACCTGCCTGGTTCCGTGCAGTGAATGATGCACGAGGAGACCAAGGTTTTGATGAGAATCCACCTCCCTCAATTTACACCCATTCAATAATAACTTGTCTTCCTAATATTCCTACCAGGGTCGATATCCTCACAGTGATCCACATTAAACTGCATCTGCCATGTGTATGACCACACCCTCAGCCTGTCCAAATCACGCTGAATATTCTCTGCACCTTCCTCACAGTTCACCCTCCCACCCAGCTTTGTAACATCTGCAAATTTGGAGATGATGCATTCAGTAACCCTGCTGGAAGACTAAATAAACCCCATCCACTGGTTCCCCTCGGTCAACTCTACCGGTTCCACCCTCAAACAATTCCAAGATATTCCAATCATGATTTCCCTTTAGTAAATCCATGCTGCCTTTGTCTGATTATGGCGCTGCCTTCCAAATGCCGAGTTATCAAATCCTTGAAATTTGACTCTTGCAACTTCCCCAGCACCGACGTTAGGCTCACTGGTCTATAGTTCACTGTTTTCTCTCTCCAGTCCTGTCTGAATACCGGGCTTGCATTAGCTACCCTCCAATCTGTAGGAACCAGCCCAGAGTCCAATAAAATAGGAAAATAACCACCATTGGACCTCATATTCCCAGGAAGACTTCCTTAAGTACTCTGGGATGAAGATTATCAGGACCTGGAGATTTATCCACCTTCAATCCCATCATTTTCCCCAAAACCATTTCTCTACAAATTCAAATTTCCTTCAGCTTCTCTCTAAAACTTGTTCCTCTCAGAACTTTTGGCATGTTATTCATGTCTTCCTTTCTGAAGATCGAAGCAATCTTCAATTTAATTCCTCAGCTATTACTTTGTCCCCGTTAGAGTATCTCCCATTTCTGACTGCAAAGGTCCTAGTTTGTCAATCTGTTTCTCTTTACATACCGATAGATATTTTTTGAAGTCAGTTGTCATGTTCCACGTTAGATTACTTTCATACCCTATTTTCCTTTCCTTAATCAATCCCTTGCTCCTCCCAAGAGGATGGATTTGTAAACAGTGATTGTGTTACTGAGGGTGAATCTGTGATGATGTGTTTTAGCTTTTCACCAAATCACACATACAATTGTGTTTTAAATCTGGCTGCTCCCATATTGCAGTGTGATTGTGGGATCTTGCTGTGCAGGATGACCAGCAGCATTTCTGAAATGACACAGGAACATTTTATTTTCCTCAGAAACCCTCTAACCCTCCTGCTGCTGACCTTAGTCTACACACCTTGGACATTGACCCCTCTGCTCAGGGGAAGAAGTTTCTTCTTAACTATCCTATCTTTGTCCCTCATAATTTTGAACACCTCAATGATGTCCGCACTCCGCCTTCACTGTTCTGTGGAAAGCAACCCCAGCCTAACCAGCCTGTCTTCACTGCAGAAACACTGCTGCCCGGGTAACATCCTGGTGAATCTCCTTTGCGTTTCTTCCAGAGCAATCACATCCTCCGTCTAGTGAGGCCCCCAGAACTCCTCACAGTCCTCGAGCTGAAGACAAATGAGTGTTTCATACATCTCCATCATCACCTCCCTGCTCCTATCTTCGATACATCAGCTAATAAAGAAAATTGTCATGTCTGCCTTCTTAAGCAGCTGATCATCAGAAGTTACCCACTGGAATGGAAAACAATAGAAGGTTTATGTTCTTTCTTGAGTTTAAACAGAAATTATTTTTTTTTTAAATCCAATGAGTCACAACCTCAACATAAACAAAAAAAAGGAACTAACTTCAAAAGAGTGAAAAAAATACATCACGTAACACAGGCTGTGATAAATAGCATTCAGCACATGTTCCAAAATTAAGATCATTCTTGACAGATTTCATTGAATAATTTTCCCAATTATCAGGAATGATCTGGTCGATGTCCGGAACACATGGTGTTTCTAGATACCTTCAGTAAGTTAACAGACTTCAGTAAACTCAGAGCAAGTGGAGTTAGAGGACCAGCAGCAGAATGACTAGAAGCTGGTTACAAAGACACAACACAGGCAGTGGGAGTTAAAGGGATTTACTCTGACTGCTGGAAGGTGGGAAGTGGTTTTCCACAAGGATCAGCGCTGGGATCACTTTCCTTCACCATTTACATCAGCAATATGGAATGGGAAGCAAAATTATAGTTCCAAAATTTACCAACCAATCCAAACTGAGAATGAGAATGAGCAGAGTGGAAGAATACAACTCAACACATTAACACATTAATCATAAATTATAAACTTGCAAATTGGGTATTGGAATTGGAAATTAATTTCACCACAGCTCAGTGTCAGGTTCTTCATTCTGATCAGAACAATATGTTTCCCAATCACTCTGTAGAAATCAAGTATCTGAATGTTTTCGAGGAGTTCAGGGCTTCAGATGATCAGATTCACAAATCGCTTTCAGAAGCAACACAGTTCAGATATAACCATAACAATCCGGCAAATAAAACATTGGAGTTCATTTATAGATTAATAGAAATGCGAGAAAATCACAACATTTTTGAAATACAAATCACAGAATATTGCCCCTCTGTTATTGGGTTGTTTAAATATCAGGAACGAGCTGAAACCTGTTTCTTTTCAATACATAACCGAGTTACCGAGGCATTTCACATCACACACTGACCACAAAACATCATTAGAACAAAACCAATCGCTTCCTATTTCCAAGCGATTCCAAAGATTAAACACAGAGACAGCTCCATGGAATGGAGATCTCACTCACCCAACAAAAATTATATATCATTGAAATTAAACCAACTTATTTCATTCCAGTACTTTTGTACAATCACAATACAATTCGACTCGGATAGATAGTGCCAGAAATAGATGGATACTTCAATCAGGTATACCACTCTGGTGAACAACAAGACACAATGATTATAATTCTCCACTGACAACTACATCCTGCAATACTTGTTAACTTGTGTCAGATATTCCGCTCTGGTTACTGATCCAAAATCAAAGGGTAATTTTATTCTTACTCCCACTAAATTTTATTTCAGGTTGATCGCTGTAACTGAAATCCAATCTAACATTACACAAGATTCCACTAAATACAATGACTTCATTGATTCCTGAGCCTATGAATTACGTGAAGAGTTGGTTGTGTCAGTTGATGAAAAGGATTAAAACCACAGAGATATTTCAAGTAACTTGATTTAAGTGAATTACATCTTTCACCTGGTCTCTGCATAACAGTGACAATGAGATCAGCATGGAGCATTTTCATTCAGAGTTTAAAATCAGAGAGCCGTTCACACACAGGTTTACACAACCTCAATGGTTGGAGTCACTCACCAGGAACACCAATAATGGCAATGATTGGGTAGAATATTTTCTCAGCCATGTCGATTGGACGATGCATCTTCAGTGTGAAGTGATGTGTCCCTTCGAGCTGCTGGCAGTCTCTCTGTCTTAAACTCTGAGGTTACCTATTCACAAAGCCTTTCATATATACACTGCAGAATCACCTCAGGGACACTGAGGGAGCAACAACATTTAAAAAAAATATTTGAACAAACAGATTACGACATTGAGTTCAGTGAGGGATAATTATCTTTAGATAAAATTAAATCTTTCCAAACACTGGATTCTGTTGATCACATTTATCATCTAATAACAAGTGGAAAGATGCTGTCCACTCAAACACCATCAGTCCCATCTCTCGACCTCACATTGTTTCAGTGATATCTGTCACTGGGCTGTGACGTTTCAGTAATGAAGTTTCAAATGTCACCGTGTCTCTCTCTGTGTGGTATTTAACTGTGGACATTCAGTGATGTGAATTAAGTGGGTTCTGGGTGAACATAGATTGTAAAATGATGTTAACCAATAATCTGGAACTATTTAACGTCAGACCCTCAGAGCCTGCAGCAGATACAAACACATCATCTCTTAGAGCAGTAAATATGCAGATTTAACTGTGACAAGTAACGCACAGACACCAACTGATACAGGCCCCACATCTGATACACAACCTTATGGGGGGAGAGAAATGGGTCCAGATGTGGAGACAGAGAGAGAGAGACAGGACCTGCGAATGTGGAAGGGATTGTGTGGAAGCAGATATTGTGAGAGGAATGGTGTTCATAATAGTAACTGAAACTCAGAGGAAGACAGCTCCATCGTAATGGACCCGGTGCTGTGTTCACATTAAATAGATCAGCTGGAGTATTGTGTCCTGTTCTGGGTCACACACTTTAGACAAGATGTGATGACATTGGCAAGAGAAATGGAGGAGAATGTCCAACAGGAAAGAGGGAACTGTGGTGAGAGAGAGGGAGAAAAATGGGCGGAGAGAGTGATGGATACAGAGTGGGTAAGAGGTCGAGGAAGACAAATGAGGTGAGTGGGAGATGCAGTGCGAATGAGAGAGAGAGGTGTGCGTGTGGACTGAGAGAGTGAGAGACACAGAATAGAGATGGGCTGAGGGGGAGAATTGGGTGGGGTGAGAGAGACAGAAGTGGGGTCAGATAAAGAGAAGGGGTGAGAGTTGGGGAGAGAAGGATCAGTGATATGAAGTGGCCTGAGAGAAGCTGTGTTGTGGGGCAGAGGGAGGGAGTGAGTGGGAGTGGGAGTTTGTGAGAGGAAAGTGTGAGTGAGGGAGTGAATGTTACAGAGGGATTGTGTGAAAGAGTGTGTGAGAAGTGTGAGTGTGCAAGCGTGTGAGCGTGCAAGTGTGTGAGTTTGCATGTGTGTTTTTGTGTGTGTGGGTGCATGCAGTATATAAAGAGAGGGAGTGTGACAGAGGGAGCGAGAGTGTGGGAGTGTGTGAGGGTGACACAGGGAGGCAGAGGGCGTGCGGATTGTGTCAGGTCTGAGAGTGCTTGATAGTGTCTGTGTTTGTGGGTGTTTTTGTCATGGAAGATTGAAGATTAGAGTGTGTCTGTCTGTGAGCGGGTCCACGAGAGACAGCTTGTGATTGTGCGCATGTATGTTAGTGTGTGTACCAGAGAATGTGAGTGTGTGTTTGTGTGAGAGTGTGTGAGAGAGTGTGTTTAGGACAGTGAGGATATACAAATTCCTGAATGTGCATTTGAGAGGGTGTATGAGTCATGTGAGAGTGTGAGTTTGTGTAAGTGTGTGTGAGAGAGTGTGTGAGTGTGTAATATTGTGTAAATGTGTGTGTGGGAGAGTGTACGTGAGTTGGTGAGGGTGTGTGTGTGAGTGTACGTGAGTTGGTGAGGGTGTGTGTGAGTGTACGCGAGTTGGTGAGGGTGTGTGTGAGTGTACGTGAGTTGGTGAGGGTGCGTGTGTGAGTGTACGTGAGTTGGTGAGGGTGTGTGTGTGAGTGTACGTGAGTTGGTGAGGGTGTGTGCGTGAGTGTACGTGAGTTGGTGAGGGTGTGTGAGTGTACGTGAGTTGGTGAGGGTGTGTGCGTGAGTGTACGTGAGTTGGTGAGGGTGTGTGTGAGTGTACGTAAATTGGTGAGCGTGTGTGTGAGTGTACGTGAGGTGGTGAGGGTGTGTGTGTGTGAGTGTACGTGAGTTGGTGAGGGTGTGTGTGAGTGTACGTGAGTTGGTGAGGGTGTGTGTGAGTGTACGTGAGTTGATGAGGGTGTGTGTGTGTGTAAGTGAGTTGGTGAGGGTGTGTGTGTGAGTGTACATGAGTTGGTGAGGGTGTGTGTGTGAGTGTACATGAGTTGGTGAGGGTGTGTGTGAGTGTACGTGAGTAGGTGAGGGTGTGTGTGAGTGTACATGAGTTGGTGAGGGTGTGTGAGTGTACGTGAGTTGGTGAGGGTGTGTGTGTGAGTGTACGCGAGTACGTGAGGGAGTGTGTGTGAGTGCACGCGAGTTGGTGAGGATGTGTGTGTGTGAGAGTACGTGAGTTGGTGAGGGTGTGTGAGTGAGTGTACGCGAGTTGGTGAGGGTGTGTGTGTGAGTGTACGTGAGTTGGTGAGGGTGTGTGTGTGAGTGTACATGAGTTGGTGAGGGTGTGTTTGTGAGTGTACGTGAGTTGGTGAGGGTGTGTGTGAGTGTACGTGAGTTGGTGAGGGGGTGTGTGAGTGTACGCGAGTTGGTGAGGGTGTGTGTACGTGAGTTGGTGACTGTTTAGAGTGAACCTTGAGGATTGTGTCACTATCTGGGGTGATTCTTGGGGATTGTGTCACTATTCAGAGTGATCCTTGGGGATTGTGTCATTATTTAGAGTGATCCTTGGGGATTGTGTCACTATTCAGAGTGATCCTTGGGGATTGTGTCACTATTCAGAGTGATCCTTGGGGATTGTGTCACTATTCAGAGTGACCTTGGGGATTGTGTCACTATTTAGAGTGATCATTGGGGAAAGTGTCACTATTTATAGTGATCCTTGGGGATTGTGTCACTATTTAGAGTGATCCTTGGGGATTGTGTCACTATTTAGAGTGATCCTTGGGGTTTGTGTCACTATTTAGAGTGATCCTTGGGGATTGTGTCATTATTTAGAGTGATCCTTGGGGATTGTGTCACTATTCAGAGTGATCCTTGGGGATTGTGTCACTATTCAGAGTGATCCTTGGGGATTGTGTCACTATTCAGAGTGACCTTGGGGATTGTGTCACTATTTAGAGTGATCATTGGGGAAAGTGTCACTATTTATAGTGATCCTTGGGGATTGTGTCACTATTTAGAGTGATCCTTGGGGATTGTGTCACTATTTAGAGTGATCCTTGGGGTTTGTGTCACTATTTAGAGTGATCCTTGGGGATTGTGTCACTATTTAGAGTGATCCTTGGGGTTTGTGTCACTATTTAGAGTGATCCTTGGGGATTGTGTCACTATTTAGAGTGATCCTTGGGGTTTGTGTCACTATTTAGAGTGATCCTTGGGTATTGTGGCACTATTTAGAGTGACCCTTGGGGATTGTGTCACTATTTAGAGTGATCCTTGGGGATTGTGTCACTATTTAGAGTGATCCTTGGGGATTGTGTCACTATTTAGAATGATCATTGGGGTTTGTGTCACTATTTAGAGTGATCCTTGGGGATTGTGTCACTATTTAGATTGATCCTTGCGGTTTGTGTCACTATTTAGAGTGATCCTTGCGGTTTGTGTCACTATTTAGAGTGATCCTTGGGTATTGTGGCACTATTTAGAGTGACCCTTGGGGATTGTGTCACTATTTAGAGTGATCCTTGGGGTTTGTGTCACTATTTAGAGTAATCCTTGGGTATTGTGGCACTATTTAGAGTGACCCTTGGGGATTGTGCCACTATTTAGAGTGATCCTTGGGGATTGTGTCACTATTTAGAGTGATCCTTGGGGTTTGTGTCACTATTTAGAGTGATCCTTGGGTATTGTGGCACTATTTAGAGTGATCCTTGGGGATGGTGTCACCATTGGAGAGATCTTTGGGGAATGTGTCACTATTTAGATTGATCCTTGGGGATTGTGTCAGTATTTCGAGTGATCCCTGGGGATTGTGTCACTATTTGGAGTGACCCTTGGGGATTGTGTCACTATTTAGAGTGATCCTTGGGGATTGTGTCATTATTTAGAGTGACCTTGGGGTTGTGTCAACATTTAGAGTGATCCTGGGGGATTGTGTCACTATTTAGAGTCATTCTTGGGGATTGTGTCACTATTTAGAGTGATCCTTGGGGTTTGTGTCACTATTTAGAGTGATCCATGGGGATTGTGACATTATTTAGAGTGATCCTTGGGGATTGTGACACTATTTAGAGTGATCCTTGGGGACTGTGTCACTATTCAGAGTGATCCTTGGGTATTGTGTCACTTTTTAGAGTGATTCTTGGGGATTGTGTCACTATTTATAGTGATCCTTGGGGATTGTGTCACTATTTAGAGTGATCCTTGGGTATTGCGTCACTATTTAGAGTGATCATTGGGGTTTGTGTCACTATTTAGAGTGATCCTTGGGGAATATGACACTATTTAGAGTGATCCTTGGGGATTGTGACACTATTTAGAGTGATCCTTGTGCATTGAGTCACTATTTAGAGTGACCTTGGGGATTGTGTCACTATTTTGAGTGATCCTTGGGGAATGTGTCACTATTTAAAGTGTTCCTTGGGGAATGTGGCAGCATTTAGAGTGATCCTTGGAGATTGAGTCACTATTTGGAGTGATCCTTGGGGATTGTGTCACTATTTAGAGTGATCATTGGGGATTGTGTCACTATTTTGAGTGATCCTTGGGGATTGTGTCACTATTGAGAGTGATCCTTGGGGATTGTGTCACTATTTACAGTGATCCTTGGATATTGTGTCACTGTTTGGAGTGATTTTTGGGGATTGTTTCACTATTTTAAGTGATCCTTGGGGATTGTGTCACTATTTAGAGTGATCCTTGGGGATTGTGTCACTATTTCAAGTGATCCTTGTGCATTGAGTCACTATTTAGAGTGACCTTGGGGATTGTGTCACTATTTAGAGTGATCCATGGGGATTGTGTCACTATTTAGAGTGATCCCTGGGTATTGTGTCACTGTTTAGAGTGATTCTTGGTGATTGTGTCACTATTCAGAGTGATCCTTGGGGATTGTGTCAGTATTTAGAGTGACCTTGGGGATTGTGTCACTATTTCGAGTGATCCTTGGGGATTGTGTCACTATTTAGAGTGATCCTTGGGTTTTGCGTCACTATTTCGAGTGATCATTGGGGTTTGTGTCACTATTTAGAGTGATCCTTGGGGATTGTGACACTATTTAGAGTGACCCTTGGGGATTGTGACACTATTTAGAGTGATCCTTGTGCATTGAGTCACTATTTAGAGTGACCTTAGGGATTGTGTCACTATTTTGAGTGATCCTTGGGGAATGTGTCACTATTTAAAGTGTTCCTTGGGGAATGTGGCAGCATTTAGAGTGATCCTTGGGGATTGAGTCACTATTTAGAGTGATCCTTGGGGATTGTGTCATTATTTAGAGAGATCCTTGGGGATTGAGTCACTATTTAGAGTGATCCTTGGGGATTGTGTCATTATTTAGAGAGATCCTTGGGGATTGTGTCACTATTTTGAGTGATCCTTGGGGATTGTGTCACTATTTAGAGTGATCCTTGGGGATTGTGGCACTATGTAGAGTGATCCTTGGATATTGTGTCACTGTTTAGAGTGATTTTTGGGCATTGTTGCACTATTTTAAGTGATCCTTGGGGATTGTGTCACTATTTAGAGTGATCCATGGGGATTGTGTCACTATTTAGAGTGATCCTTGGGTATTGTGTCACTGTTTAGAGTGATTCTTGGGGATTGTGTCACTATTTAGAGTGATCCTTGGGGTTGTGTCACTATTTATAGTGATCCTTGGGAATTGTCACTATTTCGAGTGATCCTTGGGTACTGTGTCACTGTTTAGAGTGATTTTTGGGGATTGTGTCACTATTTAGACTGATCCTTGGGTATTGTGTCACTGCTAAGAGTGATTCTTGGGGATTGTGTCACTATTTATAGTGATCCTTGGGGATTGTGTCACTATTTCGAGTGATCCTTGTGCATTGAGTCACTATTTAGACTGACCTTGGGGATTGTGTCATTATTTTGAGTGAACCTTGGGGATTGTGTCACTATTTAGAGTGATCCATGGGGATTGTGTCACTATTTAGAGTGATCCTTGGGTTTTGCGTCACTATTTCGAGTGATCATTGGGGTTTGTGTCACTATTTAGAGTGATCCTTGGGGATTGTGACACTATTTAGAGTGACCCTTGGGGATTGTGACACTATTTAGAGTGATCCTTGTGCATTGAGTCACTATGTAGAGTGACCTTGGGGATTGTGTCACTATTTTGAGTGATCCTTGGGGAATGTGTCACTATTTAAAGTGTTCCTTGGGGAACGTGGCAGCATTTAGAGTGATTCTTGGGGATTGTGTCAGTATTTAGAGTGATCGTTGGGTATTGTGTCACTATTTAGAGAGATCCTTGGGGATTGTGTAACTATTTAGAGTGATCCTTGGGGATTGTCTAACTATTTAGAGTGATCCTTGGGGATTGTGTAACTATTTAGAGTGATCCTTGGAGATTGTGTCACGATTTAGAGTGATCCTTGGGGATTGTGTAACTATTTAGAGAGATCCTTGTGGATTGTGTCACTATTTAGAGAGATCCTTGGGGATTGTGTCACTATTTAGAGTGATCCTAGGGGATTGTGTCACTATTTAGAGAGATCCTTGGGGATTGTGTCACTATTTAGAGTGATCCTTGGGGATTGTGTCAGTATTTTGAGAGATCCATGGGGATTGTGTCACTGTTTAGAGTGATCCTTGGGGATTGTGTCACTATTTAGAGTGATCCGTGGGGATTGTGTCACTATTTCGAGTGATCCATGGGGATTGTGTCACTATTTAGAGTGATTCTTGGGGATTGTGTCAGTATTTAGAGAGATTCTTGGGGATTTTGTCAGTATTTAGAGTGATTCTTGGGGATTGTGTCACTATTTCGAGTGATCCTTGTGGATTGTGTCACTATTTAGAGTGATCCTTAGGGATTGTGTCACTATTTAGAGAGATCCTTGGGGACTGCGTCACTATTTAGAGTGATCCATGGGGATTGTGTCACTATTTAGAGTGATCCTTGGGTATTGTGTCACTGTTTAGAGTGATCCTTGGGGATTGTGTCACTATTTAGAGTGATCCTTGGGGATTGTGTCACTATTTAGAGAGATCCTTGGGGATTGTGTAACTATTTAGAGTGATCCTTGGGGATTGTGTCACTATTTAGAGTGATCCATGGGGATTGTGTCACTATTTAGAGTGATCCTTGGGCATTGCGACATTATTTAGGGTGACCTTGGGGATTGTGTCACTATTTTGAGTGATCCTTGGGGATTGTATCACTATTTAGAGGGATTCTTGTGGATTGAGTCACTATTTAGAGTGATCCTTGGGGATTGTGTCACTATTTGGAGTTATCCTTGGGGACTGTGTCACTATGTAGAGTGATCATTGGGCATTGTGTCGATACTTAGGGTGATCCTTGGGGATTGTGTCACTATTTGGAGTGATCCTTGGGGATTGTGTCACTATTTAGAGTGATCCTTGGGGATTGTGTCTCTATTTCGAGTGATCCGTGTGCATTGAGTCACTATTAAGAGTGACCTTGGGGATTGTGTCACTATTTAGAGTGATCCTTGGGGATTGTGTCACTATTTCGAGAGATCCTTGGGGATTGTGTCAGTATTTAGAGTGATCCTTGGGGATTGTGTCCCTATTTAGAGTGATCCTTGTGGGTTGTGTCACTATTTAGAGTGGTCCTTGGGGATTGTGTCACTATTTAGAGAGTTCCTTGGGGATTGTGTCAATATTTACTGTGATCCTTCGGGATTGTGTCTCTATTTAGAGTGATCCTTGGGGATTGTGTCACTATTTTGAGTGATCCCTGGGGATTGTGTCATTATTTCGAGTGATCCTTGAGGATTGTCTCACTATTTCGAGTGTTCCTTGGGTATTGTGTCACTTTTTTTGGTGATCCTTGGGGATTGTGTCTCTATTTAGAGTGATCCTTGGGAATTTTGTCACTATTTAGAGTGATCCTTGGGGATTGTGTCAATATTTAGAGTGATCCTTGGGGTCTGTGTCACTATTTAGAGTGATCCTTGGGGAATGTCTCACCATTTAGAGTAATCCTTGGGGATTGTGTAACTATTTAGAGTGATCCTTGGGGATTGTGTCACTATTTAGAGTGATCCTTGGGGATTGTGTCACTATTTAGAGAAATCTTGGGGATTGTGTCACTAATAAGAGTGATCCGGGGGGATTGTGACAGTATTTTGAGAGATCCTTGGGGATTGTGTCACTATTTAGAGTGTTCCATGGGGATTGGGTAACTATTTAGAGTGATCCTTGGGGATTGTGTCACTATTTAGAGTGATCCTTGGGGATTGTGTCAATACTTAGAGTGATCCTTGGGGATTGTGCCACTATTTGGAGTTATCCTTCTGGATTGTGTCACTGTTTAGGGAGATCCTTGGGGATTGTGTCAGTATTTAGTGTGACCCTTGGGGATAGTGTCACTATTTGGAGTGATCCTTGGGCATTATGTCACTATTTTGAATGATCCTCGAGGATCCTGTCATGATTTAGAGTGATCCTTGGCATTGTGTCAATATTTAGGGTGATCCTTGGAGATTGTGTCACTATTTGGAGTGATCCTTGGGGATTGTGTCACTATTTTGAGTGATCCTTGGGGATTGTGTCACTATTTAGAGTGATCCTTGTGGATTGTGTCACTATTTAGAGTGATCCTTGTGCATTGAGTCACTATTAAGAGTGGCCTTGGGGATTGTGTCACTATTTTGAGTGATCCTTGGGGAATGTGTCACTATTTTGAGTGATCCTTGGGGAATGTGTCACTATTTTGAGTGATCCTTGGGGATTGTGTCACTATTTGTAGTGATCCTTGGGGATTGTGTCACTATTTAGAGAAGATCCTTGGGGATTGTGTCACTATTTAGAGTGATCCTTGGGGATTGTGTCACTATTTTGAGTGATCCTTGCGGATTGTGTCACTAATTAGAGTGATCCTTGGGGATTGTGTCACTATTGAGAGTGATCCTCGGGGATTGTGTCACTATTTGTAGTGATCCTTGGGGATTGTGTCACTATTTAATGTGATCCTTGGGAACTGTGTCACTTTTTAGTGTGATCCTTGGGGATTGTCTCACCATTTAGTGTTATCGTTGGGGATTGTGTAACTATTTAGAGTGATCCTTGGGAATTGTGTCACTATTTAGAGAGATCCTTGGGGATTTTGTTAATATTTAGAGTGATCCTTGGGGATTGTGCCACTATTTGGACTTATCCTTGGGGATTGTGTCACTGTTTAGGGAGATCCTTGGGGATTGTGTCAGTATTTAGTGTGACCCTTGAGGATTGTGTCACTATTTGGAGTGATCCTTGGGCATTGTGTCACTATTTTGAATGATCCTCGAGGATTCTGTCATGATTTAGAGTGATCCTTGGGCATTGTGTCAATATTTAGGGTGATCCTTGGAGATTGTGTCACTATTTGGAGTGATCCTTGTGGATTGTGTCGCTATTTTGAGTGATCCTTTGGGATTGTGTCACTATTTAGAGTGATCCTTGGGGATTGTGTCACTATTTTGAGTGATCCGTGGGGATTGTGTCACTATTTTGAGTGGTCCTTGGGGATTGTGTCACTATTTGGAGTGATCCTTGGGGATTGTGTCACTATTTAGAGAAGATCCTTGGGGATTGTGTCACTATTTAGAGTGATCCTTGGGGATTGTGTCACTATTTAGAGAGATCCTTGGGGATTGTGTCAGTATTTAGAGTGATCCCTGGGGATTGTGTCATTATTTAGTGTGATCCTTGAGGATTGTGTCACTATTTCGAGTGTTCCTTGGGTATTGTGTCACTTGTTTGTGTGATCCTTGGCTATTCTTTCACTATTTAGAGTGATCCTTGGGGATTGTGTCACTATTTAGAGTGATCCTTGGGGATTGTGTCACTATTTAGAGTGATCCTTGGGGTCTGTGTCACTATTTAGAGTGATCCTTGGGGATTGTGTCACTATTTAGAGTGATTCTTGGGGATTGTGTAACTATTTAGAGTGATCCTTGGGGATTGTGTCACGATTTAGAGTGATCCTTGGGGATTGTGTCACTATTTAGAGAGATCCTTTGGCCTTTGTCACTATTTATAGTGATCCTTGGGGATTGTGTCACTATTTAGCGTGATCCTTGGGGATTGTATCACTATTTAGTGTCATCCTTGTGGATTGTGTCACTATTTAGAGTGATCCTTAGGGATTGTGTCACTATTTGGAGTGACCCTTGGGGATTGTGTCACTATTTGGAGTGACCCTTGGGGATTGTGTCAGTATTTAGAGTGATCCTTGGGGATTGTGTCACTATTTAGAGTGATTCTTGGGGATTGTGTAACTATTTAGAGTGATCCTTGGGGATTGTGTCACGATTTAGAGTGATCCTTGGGGATTGTGTCACTATTTAGAGAGATCCTTTGGCCTTTGTCACTATTTATAGTGATCCTTGGGGATTGTGTCACTATTTAGCGTGATCCTTGGGGATTGTATCACTATTTAGTGTCATCCTTGGGGATTGTGTCATTATTTAGAGTGATCCTTGGGGATTGTGTCACTATTTAGAGTGATCCTTGGGGATTGTGTCACTATTTAGAGAGATCCTTGGGGATTGTGTCACTATTTAGAGTCATCCTTGAGGATGGTAGGGTTCTGAAGATTGTAGAGGAACAGAGAGATCTTGCGGTCCATATCCACAGATCTCTAAACGTTGCCACTCAATTGAATTGAGCCGTGAAGAAGGCCTATAGTGTGTTAGCTTTTATTAACAGGGGGTTGGAGTTTAAGAGCCGTGGGGTTATGCTGCAACTGTACAGGACCTCGGTGAGACCACATTTGGAATATTGTGTGCAGTTCTGGTCACCTCACTATAAAAGGATGTGGAAGCGCTGGAACGAGTGCAGAGGAGATTTACCAGGATGCTGCCTGGTTTGGAGGGTAGGTCTTATGAGGAAAGGGTGAGGGAGCGAGGGCTATTCTCTCTGGAGCGGCGGAGGCTCAGGGGAGACTTAATAGAGGTTTATAAAATGATGAAGGGGATAGATAGGGTGAACGTTCAAAGACTATTTCCTCGAGTGGATGGAGCTATTACAAGGGGGCATAACTATAGGGTTCGTGGTGGGAGATATAGGAAGGATATCAGAGATAGGTTCTTTACGCAGAGAGTGGTTGGGGTGTGGAATGGACTGCCTGCAGTGATAGTGGAGTCAGACACTTTAGGAACATTTAAGCGGTTATTGGATAGGCACATGGAGCACACCAGGATGATAGGGAGTGGGATAGCTTGATCTTGGTTTCACATAAAGCTCGGCACAACATCGTGGGCCGAAGGGCCTGTTCTGGGCTGTACTGTTCTATGTTCTATAAAACTCCAATGCCCTCGACAAATGCAGCAAAACATCCCTATTTCTCTCCTCAAATCCTCTCGCTGTGAAGGCCAACATCCCATTTGCCTTTGTTACTGCCTGCTGTGCCTGCTTGCTTACTTTCAGTGACTGATGCATGAGGACACCAAGGTCTCGCTGAGTATCCAGCTCTCAATTTACATCCGTTCAAGTAATAACCTGTGTTCTTATTATTGCTGCCAAAGTGGATCACCTCACACTGAGTCACATTATACTGCATCTTCCATGCAGATGCCCACAGACACACCCTATCCAAATCACGCTGAAGCATCTCTCCATCCTGCCCATTTTAACCTTCCACACCAGTTTATTTTCATACTCTGATTGTTTTCCCTTCTTAATCAATGCCTTTCTTGAATTTGGATAAGGAACCTCAATCACATCCTCCCATAGGTTGGATGTATAAACAGCGACTATGTAACTGGGGGTGAATCCGTGCTGTTGTGTTTCACCCTTTCATCAATTCACATCTACTCTTTTGTTTTCTATCTGGCTGCTAACACGTTGCGTTTGGCGTGTCTGTGGGATCCTGCTGTGCAGGATGGCCAGCAGGATTTCTGACATGACTATGGAACGTTAATGTTCCCCTCAAATCCACCCTAAATCCACTGCTCCTGGATATTGACCCCTCTGCTAAGAGGAAAAAGTTTCTTCTTAACTCTCCTATCTTTGTCCCTCATTATTTTGTAACCATAATGAGGTCCACGCTCCACGTTCACTGTTCTGAAGAAAACAACCCCAGCCTCACCATCCTGTCTTCATTGCAGAAACACTCCAGCCCAGGAAACATCCCGGTGAATCCCTCTCCCGTCCCTCGCTGGGAAATCACATCCTTCTTCTAGTGAGGCCACCGGACCTCCTCACTGTCCTCCAGCTGAGGGTGGCAGTGAGAGGCGCTGGGAGGAAGCAGTCGGTGCGGGGATCCCCTGTGTTCGGTCCCTTAGCAACAAGTATTCCACTTTGGATACAGATGAGGGGGGGCGACCTACCAGTGGTGAGCCGCAGTGACCAGATCGCCAGCGCTGAGTCCGTCCCTGTGGCTCAGAAGGGAAAGGGGGAGAGCGGTAGAGCTATAGTTATTGGGGACTCGTTTGTTCGAGGGATAGATAGGAGGTTCTGTGGCAACAAGAGAGACTCACGGATGGTATGTTGCCTCCCGGATGCCAGGGTCCGTGACATCTCCGACCGTGTCTTCAGGATTCTAAAGGGGGAGGGGGAACAGTCACAAGTCGTGGTACACGTCGACACCAAAGACATAGGTAAGAGAGGGGACGGGGACTTAAAACAGGAATTCAGGGAGCTAGGGTGGAAGCTGAGAGCCAGGACAAAACAGGTTGTCATCTCTGGTATGTTGCCGGTGCCACGGGATAGCGAGTTGAGGAACAGGGAGAGAGTGCAGTTAAAGACATGGATGCAGGGATGGTGTAGGAGGGAGGGTTTCAGCTATGTGGATAATTGGAACACTTTCTGGGGAAGGTGAGACCTGTACCAACAGGACGGGGTGCACCTGAACCAGAGGGGCACCAATATCCTGGGAGGGAAATTTGCTACGGCTCTTCGGGGGGGTTTAAACTAATTTTTCAGGGGGATGGGAAAAGGAGTTGTAGTCCAGAGGTCAGTGAGTGCAGTGAGGTACTGGGAAGGGTATCATGGTCAAAGGTGGGTCCCAGCAGACAAGAAGGTGGGTTGAAGTGTGTCTACTTCAATGCAAGGAGCATCCGAAATAAGGTAGGTGAACTTGGGGCGTGGATTGGTACTTGGGACTACGATGTTGTGGCCATTACGGAGACATGGGTAGAACAAGGACAGGAATGGTTGTTGGAAGTTCCGGGGTATAGATGTTTCAGTAAATGTAGGGTAGCTGGTAAAAGAGGTGGAGGAGTGGCACTGTTAGGAATAGGAAAGGAGCGGTCACGTTGTTAGGAGTTTACTATAGGCCCCCAAATAGTAATAGAGATGTGGAGCAAGAAATTGCTAAGCAGATTATGGATAGGTGTGGAGGTCACAGGGTAGTTGTCATGGGGGACTTTATCCTTCCAAATATTGATTGGAACCTTTGTAGGTCGAATAGTTCGGATGGGGCAGGTTTTGTGCAGTGTGTGCAGGGGGGGTTCCTGACACAATATGTGGATAGGCCGACAAGAGGTGGGGCCACATTGGATTTGGTAATGGGAAATGAACCGGGCCAAGTGTTGGATTTGGTTCTGGGAGAGCACTTTGGAGAGCGTGACCACAATTCAGTGTATTTTGTTATTGCAATGGAGAGGGAGAGGGCCGTACGGGCAGGGCATAGTTTACAATTGGGGGAGAGGTAATTATGATGCAATCAGGCGGGAATTAGGAAGCATAGGATGGGAACAAAAATTGTCAGGCAAAGGCACTAATGATAAGTGGAACTTTTTCAAGGAACAAATACTGCGTGTCCTTGATAGGTATGTCCCTGCCAGGCAGAGAGGAAATGGCCGAGTGAGGGAACCATGGTTCACAGAAGAGGTGGAATGTCTTGTCAAGAGGAAGAAGGAAGCGTTTGTTAGGTTGAGAAAACAGGGTTCAGTTGGCTCGATGGAGGGTTACAAGTTAGCAAGAAATGAGCTGAAAAAGGGGCTTAGGAGAGCTAGGAGGGGGCATGAAAAGTCCTTGGCGGGTCGGATCAAGGAAAACGCCAAGGCTTTTTACTCTTATGTGAGGAATAAAAGAATGACCAGGGTGAGGCTGGGGCCGGTCAAGGACGGCAGTGGGAATTTGTGCATGGAGTCAGAAGAGATAGGAGAGGTGATCAATGAATACTTTTCTTCGGTGTTCACCAAG
The DNA here is from genome assembly GCF_964213995.1 of Mustelus asterias. Classification (NCBI taxonomy): domain Eukaryota; kingdom Metazoa; phylum Chordata; class Chondrichthyes; order Carcharhiniformes; family Triakidae; genus Mustelus; species Mustelus asterias. The sequence goes on from NW_027590484.1 coordinate 49,926, forward strand.
GAGAGGGGCCATGTTTTTGAGGAAGAGAGGGTGTCACAGGCTGATAGGCTGGAGGAAGTGGATGTTCGGAGGGAAGATGTACGAGCAATTTTGAATAAACTGAAAGTTGATAAGTCCCCTGGGCCTGATGAAATATATCCTAGGATTCTTTGGGAGGCAAGGGATGAGATAGCAGAGCCTTTGGCATTGATCTTTGGGTCCTCACTGTCCACGGGGGTGGTGCCAGAGGACTGGAGAATGGCGAATGTTGTTCCTCTTTTTTAGAAAGGGAATAGAAATGACCCTGGTAATTATAGACCGGTTAGTCTTACTTTGGTGGTCGGTAAGTTGATGGAAAAGGTCCTTAGGGATAGGATTTACGACCATTTAGAAAGATGCAGCTTAATCCGGGATAGTCAGCATGGATTTGTGAAGGGCAAGTCTTGCCTCACAAATTTGATAGAATTTTTTGAGGAGGTAACTAAGTGTGTTGATGAAGGTAGTGCAGTTGATGTCATATCCATGGATTTGAGTAAGGCTTTTGATAAAGTCCTCCACGGTCGGCTGATGAAGAAAGTAAGGATGTGTGGGATAGAGGGAAGTTTGGCCGATTGGATAGGTAACTGGCTATCTCACAGAAGACAGAGGGTGGTGGTGGATGGAAAATTTTCGGACTGGAAACCGGTGACCAGCGGAGTGCCACAGGGATCAGTGCTTGGTCCTCTGCTATTTGTAATTTTTATAAATGACTTGGAGGAGGGGGCTGAAGGGTGGATCAGTAAATTTGCTGATGACACCAAGATTGGTGGAGTAGTGGATGAGTTCTATGTTCTAAGATCATTCTTGACAGATTTAGTTGAATTATTTGAGTAATAATCTGGAATAATCGATGAGATTAATATGATTCATGTCAGACACCTTGAGTTTCTAAGTTTCTGAAGTAAGTTAACACTTAACAGAGTGGTGAGTAATCTCAGAGCAAGTGGAGTAAGAGGACAAGCACCAGAGTGGACAACAAGTTGGCTCCAAAGACAGAACACAGTGAATCGGAGTTAATGGGATTTACTCTGATTGCTGCTGTGGCTGAATGGAGTTTTAACTTTTAATATCCTGAAAGATCTTCAATCCAGCAAACCTGGCTTCTTGGTTAAAGTTGTTTTTTTCACTATGTTGAATTTCCTTGTGGTCAGCGGCCTGGAATTTGACAAAGGACAGAAGGTGTCACATTCAACAGCTTGTCCCTGGCAGGGATGAGGTCTGATGTGGAGATGCCGGCGTTGGACTGGGGTAAACACAGTAAGAAGTTTAACAACACCAGGTTAAAGTCCAACAGGGATGAGGTCTGTACAGACTTCTGGGAGACACTCTTCCGCATATGGCCATTGGAATGCAAACAATATGCACTGAGATGATGAGGCCTCAAGTGACCAATGATGCTATTCTGGTTGGATATGTTGGCCCTAATCGAACGATGCAATTGGGGTTCAGATTAATGAATGGGCTGGTTACCAAGGAACTTTTGGAATTTTAACTCTGCTAACACAAATAGCTTGTTCAGAAAGGCAGTGTGAAGAACCCGGGAACCAAGCTCACAAGGAGAGACAACATCTGGAAGGAGGAGAGAACAAGTGACTGATTCTATTTAACAAAAAAATCCTGACCAGGTTTTAATTCCAAGTGGAAATCAACCTTAAGTTAGGTTAAGTAACAGATAATGAGAATTTGGTTTATGTATTGCAAGTATTTGCTGTTGTTTAAGTAGCTATAGAATAAAGGACATTGTGTTTAAGTATTTAAAGTCGACTTTATGTCTTTATTCGCGACAGAGGGTAAAACACACAGGTTTGGACAACACTGGAAGGTGAGAAGTGGTTTTCCACAAGGATCAGCGCTGGGATCAATGTCTTTCACCATTTACATCAACAATATGGGATCAGGAAACACAATTATAACTTCAATATTTATGAAATAATCCAAATTGAGAATGAGAATAACCATCGTGGAAGAATGCAATTAAATACAATAACACAACAATAATAAATTATAAGCATGTAAATTGGATATTCGAATTGGAAATAAATTCCATGAAACTCAGTCATCAGAACATTATGTTTCCGAACCATATAGAAATCAAAAGTGTCTGAATTATTTCCAGGAGTTTAAGGATTCAGGGATCAAATTGACAGAAAGTTTGAGGCAGCAACACAGCTTCAAAGGAACCATATCAATCAGGAAAGAAAATCAGTGGAGTTAGAACATAGAACATAGAACATTACAGCGCAGAACAGGCCCTTCGGCCCACGATGTTGCACCGACCAGTTAAAAAAAAAACCCTCCAACCTAAACCAATTTCTTTTCGTCCATGAACCTATCTACGGATCCCTTAAACGCCCCCAAACTAGGCGCATTTACTACTGATGCTGGCAGGGCATTCCAATCCCTCACCACCCTCTGGGTAAAGAACCTACCCCTGACATCGGTTCTATAACTACCCCCCCTCAATTTAAAGCCATGCCCCCTCGTGCTGGATTTCTCCATCAGAGGAAAAAGGCTATCACTATCCACCCTATCTAAACCTCTAATCATCTTATATGTTTCAATAAGATCCCCTCTTAGCCGCCGCCTTTCCAGCGAAAACAATCCCAAATCCCTCAGCCTCTCCTCATAGGATCTCCCCTCCATACCAGGCAACATCCTGGTAAACCTCCTCTGCACCCTCTCCAAAGCCTCCACATCCTTCCTGTAATGTGGGGACCAGAACTGCACACAGTACTCCAAGTGCGGCCGCACCAGAGTTGTGTACAGTTGCAACATAACGCTACGACTCCTAAATTCAATCCCCCTACCAATAAACGCCAAGACACCATATGCCTTCTTAACAACTTTATCTACTTGATTCCCAACTTTCAGGGATCTATGCACACATACACCTAGATCCCTCTGCTCCTCCACACTATTCAAAGTCCTCCCGTTAGCCCTATACTCAACACATCTGTTATTCCTACCAAAGTGAATTACCTCACACTTCTCCGCATTAAACTCCATCCGCCACCTCTCGGCCCAACTTTGCAACCTGTCTAAGTCTTCCTGCAAACTACGACACCCTTCCTCACTGTCTACCACACCACCGACTTTGGTGTCATCAGCAAATTTGCTAATCCACCCAACTATACCCTCATCCAGATCATTAATAAATATTACAAACAGCAGTGGCCCCAAAACAGATCCCTGAGGTACACCACTTGTAACCGCACTCCATGATGAATATTTACTATCAACCACCACCCTCTGTTTCCTATCCGCTAGCCAATTCCTGATCCAATTTCCTAGATCACCCCCAATCCCATACATCTGCATTTTCTGCAGAAGCCTACCATGGTGAACCTTATCAAACGCCTTACTAAAATCCATATATACCACGTCCACTGCCTTGCCCCCATCCACCTCCTTGGTCACTTTCTCAAAAAACTCAATAAGGTTAGTAAGGCACGACCTACCTGCCACAAAACCATGCTGACTATCACCTATCAATTCATTACTCTCCAAATAACTATAAATCCTATCCCTTATAATTTTTTCCAACATCTTGCCGACAACAGAAGTGAGACTCACCGGTCTATAATTCCCGGGGAAGTCTCTGTTCCCCTTCTTAAACAATGGGACAACATTCGCTAACCTCCAATCTTCTGGTACTATACCAGAGGCCAACGACGACCTGAAGATCAGAGCCAGAGGCTCTGCAATCACTTCTCTTGCCTCCCAGAGAATCCTTGGATAAATCCCATCCGGACCAGGGGATTTATCTATTTTCAGACCCTCCAGAATATCCTGCACATCCTCCTTATCAACTGTAATACTGTCTATTCTACTCCCTTGCAACCCAGTGTCCTCCTCAGCTATATTCATGTCCCCTTGCGTGAACACCGAAGAGAAATATTGGTTCAATGCTTCACCAATCTCCTCCGGTTCCACACATAACTTCCCTCTGCCATCTATAACTGGCCCTAAACTTGCCCTAACCAACCTTCTGTTCTTGACATACCTATAGAACGCCTTAGGATTCACTTTAACCCTATCCGCCAAAGTCTTCTCATGTCATTTCTAGATTCATACAAATGTGGACAACTTACAATTGTTTTTGGAAAAAGCAGAGAATTCTGCTGGGTTTTTGTGTTGTTTAAATGTCAGGAATTAGCTGACGCTTGTTCCTTTTCAATAGATGACAGAGCTATCGAGACATTTCACATCATTCACTGACAAAGAAACATTAAAAACTAAAACTAAATCAAACTTCTCCTGTTTTTAAACTCTTCCAAAATCAAAGATAGAGGCAGCTCCATGAGATGGAGATTTCACTCACAATGGACAAGATTTCACTCAACCCAATAGTTTCATTGATCAGTGCGCCCTTGAGTTCCTTACGGAAGTATTTCTATTCATGAAAACGATTAAAATGGATGAGCATAAATTGCAAAATTCCATGAATCAAAAATCTGGAACTACTTAATTTCCAAAATAATATTCCATCCCTCAATCTACTGCAGCTCAACAACAATGGGACTTCTCAGAAAATTCAGACCCTGCAGCAGATCCAAACACATCACCTCTTAGTGGGAGAGAGGGGATGAGGGAGAGAGGGAGGGCGCCAGGGAGGGAGAGAGGGCGCGAGGGAGGGAGAGAGGGGGCGAGGGTGGGAAGAAAAAGGGCAAGGCTGGGAGAGCCGGGGCGACTAAGGGAGAGTCACAGAGTTGAAGAGGTTTACAGCATGGAACCTGGCCTTTCGGACCAACTTGTCCATGCCGCCCTTCTTTTTAAACCCCGAGATCTCTTTGTTCTGTCACTCTATCCACCGCTCTGCCATTCACTGAATAAGTCCTGCCCTGGTACAATCTACCAAAATGCATCACCTTACATTGATCTAAATTCAACTCCATCTGCGATTTGTCAGCTCACTGGCCCAATTGACCAAGATCCCGTTGCATTTCGAGGTAACCTTCTTCACTGTCCACTATGCCACCAATCTTGGTGTAATCTGCAAACTTACTAACCATGCCTCCCTATCTTCTCATCTAAATCGTTAATATAAATGACAAATAACAGTGGACCCAGCACCAATCCCCGAGGCACTCCGCTGGTCACAGGCCTCCAGTGTGAAAACCAAACCTTTACAGCCACCCTCTGTATTCTTTCAGCAAGCCAATTCTGTTTCCATTCAGCTACCTCAGACTGGATCCCGTGAGATTTAACATTACTCAACAACTTACCATGAGGTACCTTGTCAAAGGCCTTGCTAAAGTCCATGTAGACAACATCAACTGCACTGCCCTCATCTACCTCCTTGGTTACCCTTTCAAAAAACTCAATCAAATTTATGAGACATGATTTTCCACTCGCAAAGCCATGCTGACTGTTCCTAATCAGTCCCTGTGTCTCTAAATGCCTATATATCTTGTCTCTCAAAATACCTTCCAAAAACTGACCCACCACAGATGTGAGGCTCACCGGCCTGTAGCACCCAGGCTTTTCCCTGCAGCCCTTTTTAAACAAAGGCACAACATTTGCCACCCTCCAATCTTCAGGCATCTCACATGTGATTATCAATGATTCAAATGTCTCTGCTCGGGGAACCGCAATTTCCTCCCTAGCCTCCCACATCATTCTGGGATATACCTCATCAGGGAATTTATCTACCTTGATGTGCTTTAAGACTTCCAGCACCTCCTTCTCCGTTATAGGTACACTCCTCAAGACTTCACTATTTATTTCCCCAAGTTCCCTCACATCCATACTTTTCTCAACAGTGAATAATGATGAGGAATATTCATTTAGGATCTCCCCAACTCTTGTGGATCCGCACATCGATGACCCTGTTGATCTTAGCGAGACACAACTCTCTCCCTAGTTACTCTTTTGGTCTTTATGTATTTGTCGAAGCTCTTTGGATTCTCCTTTGACTTGTCTGCCAAAACAATCTTGTGTACCCTTTTTGCCCCCCTGATTTCTCTCAACTCTACTCCTAAACCCCTATTCTCTTCAAGGGATTCACTCGATCAAGCTGCCTATGCATGTCATGGTCTCCTTCTTCTTCTTGACCAGGACCTCAGGAACCCCAGTCATCCAGGGTTCCCTACTTCTACCAGCCTTGCCCTTCACTCTAAGAGGAATGTGCTTACCCTGAACCCTGGTTAAAACACTTTTGAAAGCCTGCCACTTATCAGGCATCCCTTTGCCTTCCCACAGACTCCCCCAATTAACTGTTGAAAGTTCCTGCCTGATACCATCAAAATTGGCCTTGCCCCAATTTAGAATTTTAAACTTTGGGACAGAACTATCATTCCCCATAGCTATCTTAAAACTAATGGAATTATGGTCACTGGTCCCAAAGTGATCCCTCACTAACACTTCTGTCACCTGCTTTTCCTTATTTCCCAAGGGATGAGGGAGGGAGAGAGGGAGAGCTGGGGAGAGGGATTGACAGTTGTGGAGACAGGTGTTTGTAGAATCCAGGGGAGTTAACAGAACGCAACTGGGGAGAATACAGGTCAGTTTTAATTTAATCTGAATCAATGAAGTGTTATCAGACTTATGGGCAGTTTTGAAGACAGTCACAATCGATATACAGTCCACAGTGAGATTGGTAACACATCCCTTTTCTCTCTCCACTCCCTCATGTTGTGGGGACTCGCTGCAAGTATTTTACTGGTTTGCATGGCTTTCAGAATTTCTGTAATCGAGGAACACAACCAACAGTGTGTGTGAGACAGAGAGAGTTTGAGAGATTTAGAGAGAGAGAGAAAGAGAGAGGGAGAGATTGAGAGAGATTCAGAGAGTGGGTGAGCGTTCTGCAGTATTTCATGCTTCTCGCTGGGACGGAGATGGACAAATTGAGCAAGTGAGTAACAGAGAGAGTCACAGAGAGACGGGGAGATATTCACCAATTTAAACATTATTGTGGATTTGCAATGGACCGCAGGCTGTTTGAGATTCAGAAACAAGTATATTAAGCTGGAACATTACGGCAAATTGGCACTTATTAAAACATGAACACAAAGAAAACACTCAGACACAGAGAGGCACACACAGACACAGGCATGCAAACATGTAGGCAGAGACACAAAGAGTGACTGATTAACACTTAGATTTCTAACAATAAATGCCCTGATTAAACTGTCACTGGATGGTGGGGTTAACCCAGCAAACCAACACAGCTGGGTCAGAATCAGAACTCACCTTCTGCACTCACTGAAACACTCCTGTATCACCTGCCTTATTGCAATGGGATGCCGCGTTTGGGAGCAGGACAGGGACATGGGGTGTGGACAACTGCACATGTGGAGGATAAGGACGAGGAATCTATCAGAGAATCCACACAAACCAGGGAGAAACAAACAAGGAAACACATGTTGAAACTGAGAGGTTGCTGTGTGGAAAGATTTAGAAATTGTTGGGAACATTGACCCAGTGAAATGTTGCCAATGTGATCAGAATAGATATGGTAAAATCTTTCTGCAGCATTAAGGCACGCAGTGTACTGAGTGGAACAATATTGTAGCATTCCAAAATAAACTACATTGGGCTTTGGACTGTCTGAATACACCTGCTATTGGTCTGTGGTTCTGCAATTTCCTCACTGACAAAAACATGAATACAGTCTGTTTCAATGATTCGAGCTTTCAACATGAGGTGCGCTTTGGATGTCAAGGAGAATATAGGACAGGAGAAGGCAAGGAAGGGAAGCTTCTGTTAGATTCTGAAATCTCCCACACAGCACAAGATAGGCACACAATCACACTCACAGCCACATACTCACGCTCAGACTGTGAAGGGAAATTGCCAAAAGCATTTGATGGGGACAGTGTAGAGGAAGCTTTACTCTTCATCTAACCCCGTGCTGTATCTGTCCAGGGTGTGTTTGATGGGGGGACAGTGCAGAGGGAGCTTTACTCTGTATCTAACTTTGAACTGCACCTGTCCTGGGAGTGTTTGATGGGGAACAGTGTAGAGGGAGCTTTACTCTGTATCTAACTTTGAACTGCACCTGTCCTGGGAGTGTTTGATGGGGACAGTGTAGAGGGAGCTTTATTCTGTATCTAACCCCGTGCTGTACCTGTCCTGGGAGTGTTTGATGGGGACGGTGTCGAGGCAGCTTTATTCTGTATCTAACCCCATGCTGTACCTGTCCTGGGAGTGTTTGATGGGGACAGTGTAGAGGGAGGTTTACTCTGTATCTAACCCCGTGCTGTACCTGTCCTGGGAGTGTTTGATGGGGACAGTGCAGAGGGAGCTTTACTCTGTAGCTAACACCGTGCTGTACCTGTCCTGGGAGTGTTTGATGGGGGACAGTGTAGAGGGAGATTGACTCTGTATCTAACCCCGTGCTGTATCTGACCTGGGAGTGTTTGATGGGGGACAGTGTCGAGGGAGCTTTACTCTGCATCTAACCCCGTGCTGGACCTGTCCTGGGAGTGTTTGATGGGGACAGTGTAGAGGGAGCTTTACTCTGTATCTAACCCCGTGCTGTCCCTGTCCTGGGAGTGTTTGATGGGGACAGTGTAGAGGGAGATTGACTCTGTATCTAACCCCGTGCTGGACCTGTCCTGGGAGTGTTTGATGGGGACAGTGTAGAGGGAGCTTTACTCTGTATCTAACCCCGTGCTGTACCTGTCCAGGGAGTGTTTGATGGGGACAGTGTAGAGGGAGCTTTACTCTGTATCTAACCCCGTGCTGTACCTGTCCTGGGAGTGTTTGATGGGGACAGTGGAGAGGAAGCTTTACTCTGCATCTAACCCCGTGCTGTATCTGTCCTGGGAGTGTTTGAAGGGGGACAGTGTAGAGGGAGCTTTACTCTGCATCTAACCCCGTGCTGTACCTGTCCTGGGAGTGTTTGATGGGGACAGTGTAGAGGGAGCTTTACTCTGTATCTAACCCCGTGCTGTACCTGTCCTGGTCGTGTTTGATGGGGACAGTGTAGAGGAAGCTTTACTCTGCATCTAACCCCGTGCTGTATCTGTCCTGGGAGTGTTTGATGGGGGACAGTGGAGAGGGAGCTTTACTCTGCATCTAACCCCGTGCTGTATCTGTCCTGGGTGTGTTTGATTGGGACAGTGTAGAGGAAGCTTTACTCTGTATCTAACCCCGTGCTGTACCTGTCCTGGGAGTGTTTGATGGGGACAATGTAGAGGAAGCTTTACTCTGCATCTAACCCCGTGCTGTATCTGTCCTGGGAGTGTTTGATGGGGGACAGTGTGGATGGAGCTTTACTCTGTACCTAACCCCGTGCTGCACCTGTCCTGAGATTGTTTGATGGGGGACAGTGTAGAAGCAGCTTTATTCTGTACCTAAACCCATGCTGTACCTGTCCTGGGAGTGTTTGATGGGGACAGTGTAGATGGAGCTTTACTCTGTACCTAACCCCGTGCTGCACCTGTCCTGAGATTGTTTGATGGGGGACAGTGTAGAGGGAGCCTTACTCTGTATCTAACCCCGTGCTGTACCTGTCCTGGGAGTGTTTGATGGGGACCGTGTGGATGGAGCTTTACTTTGTGCCTAAACGCGTGCTGTACCTCTCCTGAGAATGTTTGATGGGGGACAGTGTAGAGGGAGCCTTACTCTGTATCTAACCCCGTGCTGTACCTGTCCAGGGTGTGCTTGATGGGGACAGTGTAGAGGGAGCTTTACTCTGCATCAAACCCCGTGCTGTACCTGCCCTGGGAGTGTTTGATGGGGACAGTGTAGAGGGAGCTTTACTCTGTATCTATCCCCATGCTGTAGCTGTCCTGGGAGTATTTGATGGGGGGCAATGTAGAGCGAGCTTTGCTCTATACCGATCCCCATGCTGTACCTGTCAGGGAATGGTGGCTGATCAAAGAGGGCCTGGTGGACTGAAGTGCATTTGCTTCAATGCGAAATGTTTTGCAGGTGAGACAGATGAACTTAGAGCTTGGATTATTATTTGGAACTTTGATGTTGTTGCCATTCCAGAGACTTGGTTAAGGGAAGGACAGGATTGACGATTTGACATTCGCGGATACAGATGCTTAAGGCTGGACAGAGGGGCATGTAAAAGGGGTGGTGGAGTTGCACTACTGGTTAGAACAAAGAACAGTACAGCACAGGAAACAGGCCCTTCGGCCCTCCAAGCCTGTGCCGCTCCTTGGTCCAACTAGACCAATCGTTTGTATCCCTCCATTCCCAGGCTGCTCATGTGACTATCCAGGTAAGTCTTAAACGATGTCAGCGTGCCTGCCTCCACCACCCTACTTGGCAGCGCATTCCAGGCCCCCACCACCCTCTGTGTAAAAAACGTCCCTCTGATGTCTGAGTCATACTTCGCCCCTCTCAGCTTGAGCCCGTGACCCCTCGTGATCGTCACCTCCGACCTGGGAAAAAGCTTAAGGGGAATGTCGCAGCTGTAGTGCAGGAGGACAACTCGGAGTGCTCAGACAGCGAAACAATGTGGGAAGAGCTCAGGAATAGGAAGAGTGTAATTACAATGTTGGGAGTTTCCTACACGCCCCCCAAGGGCCTGCGGGAGATAGAGGAACAGATATGGAGGCAGATTTCGGCAAGGTGTAAAAGTAACAGGGTTGTTGTGATGGGTGATTTTAACTTCACCTGTATTACCATGACTCACTTCGTCCTGGGGTAATGGGGCAGAGTTTGTAAGGACCATCTAGGAGGGCTTCATCAAACAGTATGTAGATAGTCCAACTAGAGAAGGGGCCATACTGGACCTGCTATTGGGGAATGAGTCCAGCCAGGTGGTCGAGGTTTCAGCAGGGGAGCAGATCAGGAACAGTGACCACAACAGTAAGCTTCAAGGTACTGATGGATAGAGATAAGTGTAGTCCTCAAGTGAAGATGCTAAATTGGAAGAAGTCTAATTACAACAGTGTTTGGCAGGAACTGAAGGATGTAGATTGGGGGCAGATGTTTGAGGGCAAATCAACGTCTGGCATTTCGGGAGATCGAATGTAAAGGGGAGCTATACAATAAATGGCAGAACCATCAGGAGTCTCGACACACAGAGGGACCTGGGTGGACAAGTCCACAGATCCTTAAAGGTGGCAGCACAGGTGGAGAGGGTGGTCAAGAAGGTATATGGCATGCTTGCCTTTATTGGACGGGGCATAGAATGTAAAAGTTGGCATATGATGTTGCAGCTGTATAGAACGTTGGTTCGGCCACATTTGAAATACTGCGTCCAGTTCTGGTCGCCACACTACCAGAAGGACGTGGAGGCTTTGGAGAGAGTACAGAGAGTACTCGGATGTTGCCTGGTATGGAGGGTCTTAGCTATGAGGAGAGATTGGGTAAACTGGGGTTGTTCTCCCTGGAAAGACAGAGGATGAGGGGCGACCTAATAGAGGTGTATGAAATTACGAAGGGCATAGATAGGGTGAACAGTGGGAAGCTTTTTCCCAGGTTGGTGGTGACGAACACAAGGGGTCACGGGTTCAAGGTGAGGGGGGGCAAGGTTCAACACAGATGTCAGGGGGACGTATTTTACACAGAGGGTGGTGGGGGCCTGGAATGCACTGCCGGGCAAGGTGATTGAGGCGGACACGCTGGGATTATTTAAGACTTATCTAGATAGCCACATGAACAGACTGGGAGTAGAGGGATGCAACCGAATGGTCTAGTTGGGCACATGAGCGGCGCAGGCTTGGAGGGCCGAAGGGCCTGTTCCTGTGCTGTTCTGTTCTTTGTTCTTTGTTCATGTGGGTGACATTGAAGTGTAAGTTGATAGGAATTGAGGACCGACACATTCCTGTAAGGATGAAGGATCAATATTGCACGTTTCGGGAACGTTCCGTAATGGGAGACATTTTGAGCCTCTTCAAAGGGAAAAGAGAAGCATTTGTCAAGGTTAGGAGGCTGGAAACACACGAAGCAAGTGTGGAATACAAGGAAAGCAGAAAGAAACTGAAGCAAGGAGTCAGGAGGGATTAAACGGATCATGAAAAATCATTGGCCTGCAGGATTCAGGAAAAACCCAAGGTTTATATAATATATATATATATATATATATAAATCCATACGTGGAGCCGGACGAAATGGGTGAGGTGTTAAATGAATACTTTGCGTCAGTATCCACCAAAGAAAAGAGCTTGGTGGATGATGAGTGTGGGAAAGGGTGTGTAGGTAGTTTGAGTCATGTTGAGATCAAAAAGGAGGAAATATTGCAGGTCTTGAAAACATTAAGGTAGACAAGTCCCCAGGGCCTGATAGGATCTACCCCAGAATACTGAGAGAGGCAAGGGAGGAGGCTGGGGCCTTGAGAGAAATATTTGTATCCTCACTGGCTGCAGGGGAAGTCCCAGAAAATTGGAGAATAGCCTATGTTGTTCCTCTGTTTAAGAAGGGTAGCAAGGATAATCCAGGTAATTACAGTCAGATGACCATTATGTCAGTGGTAGAGAAATTATTGGAGAGGATTCTTCGAGACAGTTTTACTGCCAATTGGAAATAAGTGGACGTATTAGCGACGGGCAAGATGGTTTTCTGAAGGAAAGGTCGAGCCACAAGATCTTGATGTAGTTTTTCGAGCAAGTGACGAAGATGATAGATAAGGCAAAGGCTGTGGATGTTGTGGACATGGACTTCAGTCAAGGCTTTGACAAGATACCTCATGCTGGAATGGCAAAGAAATGGTGAAGTCACACGGAATCGGAGGAGAGCTGGCAAGATGGATACAGAATTGGCTTGGCCATAGAAGGCAGGGTGTAAGAGTAGGTGGTGGCTTTTCTGATTGGAAGGCTGTGACTAGCGGTGTTACACAGTTCTGGGGCCTTTGTTCTTCGTTGTTTATTGCAAATGATTTGGAGGAAAATGCAGCTGGTCTGATTGGTAAGTTCGCAGACGACGCAGAAATTGGTGGAGTTGCAGGAGTGAAGAGGATTGTCAGAGGATACAGCAGGATATAGACTGGTTGGAAACTTTGGTGGAAAAATGGCAGATGGAGTTTCATCCACATAAATGTGAGGTGATGCAATTTGGAAGGTTTAATACATGTAGGAATTATACAGTTAACGAAATAACCATTTAGGAGTATTGACAGCAGAGAGACCTGGGCGTATATATCCCCCGATCAATGAAAGTGGTAACACAGGTGGATAAGGTCGTCAAGAAGGCAGACGGCAAGCTCGCCTTCATCGGTCGGGGCATTGAGTTTACAAATTGGCAGGTCATGCTGCAGCTGTACAGAAACTTAGTTCGGTCACACTTAAAATATTGATGTAGAATTCTGGTTGCCACACCACAGAAGGATGTGGATACCGTGGGGAGGGTACAGAAGAGGTTTACCTGAATGTTGGTTGCTCTGGATGGTATTAGCTATGAGGAGAGATTGGATGAACTCGGTTTGTTTTCACTGGAACAACGGAGGTTGAGGGGCGACCTGATAGAGGTTTACAAGATTATGAGTGTCATGGATCGAGTGGAGAGTCAGATGCCCTTTCTGAGGGTAGAGACGGCAAGTACGAGAGGACATAGGTTTAAGGTGCATTCTTGTTTTTCCCCAGAGTAAAAAAAATGCCAGGCAAGATGTTGGAATGCTCCTCCTGCAGGATATGGGAGATCAGGGAGACCTCCGGTATCCCTGATGACAGCACCTGCAAAAGATGCATTCAGCTGCAGCTGCTAGCAAAGCGGGAACTGGAGAAGGAGCTTGATGACCTCCATCTAATTCGGGAGAATGAGGAGTTTATAGACAGTAGCTTTAGGGAGATAGTTACACCTAAGCGGCAGAGCACAGGAAATTGGGTTACTGTAAGGAGAGGAAATGGAAATGTGAAAGGACAGACAGAGCAGGGTTCCCCTGTGGCCATACCCCTCCACAACAGGTATACTGAATTGGATACTGTTGTAGGAGATGCTTTACCTGGGACAAGCTGCGACAGCCGGAACTCTGATACTGAGTCTGGTTCTACAGCGCAAAAGGGTGGGATGAAGAAGAGGAGAGCAGTAGTGATAGGGGACTCAATGGTCAGAGGTACGGACAGGAGGTTCTGTGGTCGGGACAGAGACTTCCGCATGGTTTGTTGCCTCCCAGGTGCCAAGGTCAGCGATGTCTCTGATCACGTGCACAGCGTTTTAAAGTGGGAAGGTGATCAGCCAGATGTCGTGGTACACGTCGGTACAAATGACGTGGGAAGGAAGAGTGAGGAGGTCCTAAAGAGTGAGTACAAAGAGCTTGGAAGGAAGTTAAAAAGCAGGACCCCGAGGGTAGTAATCTCAGGATTGCTACCTGAGCCACATGCCAGTGAGGGCAGGAGTAGGATGCTCGGGCGGATAAACACGTGGCTGAGGAACTGGTGCAGGCGGCAGGGTTTCCAATTCTTGGATCATTGGGACCTATTTTGGGGCAGGTGGGACCTGTACAAGAGAGACGGGTTACACTTAAACTACAAGGGAACCAATATACTTGCAGGGAGATTTGCTAGTGTTATTGGGGAGCGTTTAAACTAGATTTGCAGGGGGGTGGGAACCAGAGTGCCAGAGCAGATAGTGGAGCAGGGGTCAAAAGACAGGTTAGTTCAAGCAAAATCACAAATGGAAGAGTAGAGTGTGGTGGAAGTAATATTTTGAGGTGTGTCTATTTCGATGCCAGGAGTATTGTGGGGAAGGCAGATGAGCTGAAGACGTGGATAGACACGTGGAAATATGACATTATAGCCATTAGTGAAACTTGGCTACAGGAGGGGCAGGACTGGCAGCTCAATGTTCCAGGGTTCCAATGTTTCAGGCGGGATAGAGGCAGAGGGATAAAAGGTGGGGGTTTGGCATTGTTGGTCAAGTGACACAATCCCCAAGGATCACTCTAAATCGTGACACAATCCCCAAGGATCATTCTAAATCGTTACACAATCCCCAAGAATGACTCTAAAAAGTGACACAATCTTCAAGGATCACCCTAAATAGTAACACAATCCCAAAGGATCACTCGAAATCGTGACACAATCCACATGGATCGTTTTAAATAGGGACACAATCCACAACGATCACTCTAAATCGTGACACAATCCCCAAGGATCACTCCAAATAGTGACACAATCCCCAAGGATCACTCTAAATAGTGACACAATCCCCAAGGATCACTCTAAATAGTGACACAATCCCCAAGGATCACTCACAATAGTGACAAAATCCCCAAGGATGACTCTAAATAGTGACACAATTCCCAAGGTTCACTCTAAATAGTGACACAATCCCCAAGGATCACTCTAAATGGTTACACAATCCCCAAGGATCACTCTAAATAATGACACAATCCCCAAGGATCACTCTAAATAGTGACACAATCCCCAAGGATCAATCCAAATGATGCCACAATCCACAAGGATCACTCTAAATAGTGACACAATCCCCAAAGATCACTCTAAATAATGACACAATCCACAAGGATCACTCTAAATAGTGACACAAACCCCAAGGATCACTCTAAATAGTGACACAATCCCCAAGGATCACTGTAAATGGTGACACAATCGTCAAGGATCACTGCAAATAGTTACACAATCCCCAAGGATCACTCTAAATAGTGACACAATCCACGAGGATCACTCGAAATAGTGAAACAAACCACAAGGATCACTCTAAATAGTGACACAATCCCCAAGGATCACTCTAAATAGTGACACAATCCCCAAGGATCACTCTAAATAGTGACACAATCCCACAGGATCACTCTAAATAGTGACACAATCCCCAAGGATCACTCTAAATAGTGACACAATCCCCAAGGATCACTCTAAATAGTGACACAATCCCCAAGGATCACTGTAAATGGTGACACAATTCCCAAGGATTACTCTAAATCGTGACTCAATCCACACGGATCACTCTCAATAGTGACACAATTCCCAAGGATCACTCTAAATAGTGACACAATTCCCAAGGATCACTCTAAATAGTGACACAATCCCCAAGTATCACTCTAAATCGTGACACAATCCCCAAGGATCACTCTAAATAGTGACACAATACCCAAGGATCACTCTAAATAGTGACACAATCCCCAAGGATCACTCTAAATAGTGACACAATCCCCTAGGATCACTCTAAATAGTGACACAATCCACAAGTATCACTCTAAATTGTGACTCAATCCCCAAGGATCACTCTCAATAGTGACACAAGTCCCAAGGATCACTCTAAATAGTGACACAATTCCCAAGGATCACTCTAAATAGTGACACAATCCCCAAGTATCACTGTAAATAGTGACACAATCCCCAAGGATCGCTCTAAATAGTGACACAATGCCCAAGGATCACTCTCGATAGAGACACAATCCCCAAAGATCACTCTAAATAGTGATACAATCCACAAGGATCACTCAAAATAGTGGCACAATCGCCAAGGACACTCTAAATAATGACACAATCCACAAGGATCACTCTGTATAGTGACACAATCCCCAAGGATCACTCTAAATAATGACACAATCCACAAGGATCACTCTAAATAGTGACACAATCCCCAAGGATCACGCTCAATCGTTACACAATCCACAAGGATCACTCTAAATAGTGACACAATCCACAAGGATCATTTTAAACTGTGACACAATTCACAAGGACCACTCAAATTAGTCACAAATTCTCCAAGGATCACTCTCAATATTGAAACAATCCCCATTGATCACGCAGAATAGTGGCACAATCCCCAAGGATCACTCTAAATAGTGACACAATACCCAAGGATCACTCTAAATAGTGACACAATCCCCAAGGATCACTCTAAATAATTACACAATCCCCAAGGATCACTCTAAATCGTGACACAATCCACGAGGATCACTCTAAATAGTGACACAAACCCCAAGGATCATTCTAAATAGTGACACAATCCCCAAGGATCACTCTAAATAGTGACACAATCCCCAAGGATCACTCTAAATGGTGACACAAACCCCAAGGATCACTCTAAATAGTGACACAATCCCCAAGGATCACTCTAAATAGTGACACAATCCCAAAGGATCACTCTAAATAGTGACACAATCCCCAAGGATCACTCTGAATAGTGACACAATCCCCACGGATCACTGTAAATGGTGACACAATTCCCAAGGATTACTCTAAATAGTGACACAATCACCAAGGATCATTCTAAATAGTGACACAATCCCCAAGGATCACTGTAAATAGTGACACAATCCCCAAGGATCACTCTAAATAGTGACACAATCCCCAAGGATCATTCTAAATAATGGCAAAATCCCCAAGGATGACTCTAAATAATGACACAATCCTCAAGGATCACTCTAAATAGTGACACAATCCCCAAGGATCACTCTCAATATTGAAACAGTCCCCAAGGATCACGCAGAATAGTGACACAATCCCCAAGGATCACACTATTTAGAGTCATCCTTGGGGATTGTGTCACTATTGTGAGTGATCCTTGGGGATTGTGTCACTATTTAGAGTGATCCTTGGGGATTGTGTCACTATTTGGAGTGATCCATGGGGATTGTGTCACTATTTAGAGTGATCGTTGTGGATTCTGTCACTATTTAAAACGATCCTTGTGAATTGTGTCACGATTTCGAGTGATCCTTTGGGATTGTGTCACTATTTAGGGTGATCCTTGAGGATTGTGTCACTTTTTAGCGTCATTCTTGGGGATTGTGTAACGATTTAGAGTGATCCTTGGGGATTGTGTCACTTGACCAACAATGCCACCCCCCCACCTTTTATCCCTCTGCCTCTATCCCGCCTGAAACATTGGAACCCTGGAACATTGAGCTGCCAGTCCTGCCCCCCCTGTAGCCAAGTTTCACTAATGACTATAATGTCATATTTCCACGTGTCAATCCACGCCTTCAGCTCATCTGCCTTCCCCGCAATACTCCTGGCATTGAAATAGACACACCACAAAAAATTATTTCCACCACACTCTACCCTTCCATTTGTGATTTTGCTTGAACTAACCTGTCTTTTGACCCCTGCTCCACTATCTGCTCTGGCACTCTGGTTCCCATCCCCCTGCAAATCTAGTTTAAACGCTCCCCAATAACACTAGCAAATCTCCCTGCAAGTATATTGGTCCCCTTGTAGTTTAAGTGTAACCCGTCTCTCTTGTACAGGTCCCACCTGCCCCAAAAGAGGTCCCAATGATCCAAGAATTGGAAACCCTGCCCCCTGCACCAGTTCCTCAGCCACGTGTTTATCCGCCCGAGCATCCTACTCCTGCCCTCACTGGCATGTGGCTCAGGTAGCAATCCTGAGATGACTACCCTCGGGGTCCTGCTTTTTAACTTCCTTCCAAGCTCTTTGTACTCACTCTTTAGGACCTCCTCACTCTTCCTTCCCACGTGTACCGACGTGTACCACGACATCTGGCTGATCACCTTCCCACTTTAGAACGCTGTGCACGTGATCAGAGACATCGCTGACCTTGGCACCCGGGAGGTAACAAACCATGCGGGAGTCTCTGTCCCGACCACAGAACCTCCTGTCCGTACCTCTGACCATTGAGTCCCCTATCACTACTGCTCTCCTCTTCTTCATCCCACCCTTTTGCGCTGTAGAACCAGACTCAGTATCAGAGTTCCGGCTGTCGCAGCTTGTCCCAGGTAAAGCATCTCCCACAACAGTATCCAATTCAGTATACCTGTTGTGGAGGGGTATGGCCACAGGGGAACCCTGCTCTGTCTGTCCTTTCACACTGCCATTTCCTCTCCTTACAGTAACCCAATTTCCTGTGCTCTGCCGCTTAGGTGTAACTATCTCCCTAAAGCTACTGTCTATAAACTCCTCATTCTCCCGAATTGGATGGAGGTCATCAAGCTCCTTCTCCAGTTCCCTAACACGCTTTGCTAGCAGCTGCAGCTGAAAGCATCTTTTGCAGGTGCTGTCGTCAGAGATACCGGAGGTCTCCCTGATCTCCCACATCCTGCAAGAGGAGCATTCCAACATCTTGCCTGGCATTTTTTTCTTACTCCTCAGCCTGCTCCTGTGGAACACAGAGGTGGACACAGGGACACAGCGAGAGAATCACAGATACACACAGGGACACACAGAGAGAGAATCACAGATACACACAGGGACACACAGAGAGAGAATCACAGATACACACAGGAACGCAGAGAAAATCACAGAAACACACAGGGACACAGAGAGAGAGAATCACAGCTACACACCAGGGCACACAGAGAGAGAATCACAGATATACGCAGGGAGACAGAGGGTGAATCACAGATACACACAGGGACACACAGAGAGAGAATCACAGATACACACAGGGACACAGAGAGAATCACAGATACACACAGGGACATACAGAGAGAGAATCACAGATACACACATGGACACAGAGAGAAAATCGTTGATGCACACAGGGACACAAAGAGGGAATGACACATACACATAGGAATCGCATGTGAAAATGGTATGGTGAATGGGAAATCTATTTGCACGGCGATTGTGGGAGTGCGGGAGATTCACAGATACAGACTGGGGAGAGAGACAGAATGCAACCGAGAGGCAAAGATGGACTGAGAGAAAAGCAAACACAGCTAACCACAGGTACAGAGGGGAACTAAAGTGTCACCCATCACATCTAATAAACATTAACCTCCTCCATCACCATTGTACAGGGACTGCAGTCTGTCACACTAACAAGATCCACTGCACGAACTCACCAAGACTCCTTCAACAGCACCTTCCTAACCAGTAAACACTATTCCTAGACAGAGCAGAAACTGAGAACATCACCAGCAGCATCACCTCCAATCCACACACCATGCTGACTTGGAACGCTATCACTGTTCCATTGCTGTCACTGAGTCAAATCCAGACACTTCCTCCACAACATCCAATGGACAGCAGCAATGTCAAAAAGCAGCTCACCATCACATTCTCAAAGGCAATATGTGATGGTTCATTCCTGCTGGCCTTGCAGTTCAGGAGGGATTTACTGGATTTGACTCAGCGACAGTGAAGAAACGACGAGATAGATTCCAAATCAGGATGGTGTGTGATTCGGAGATGAACTTTCAGGTGGTGACGTTGTAATGTTTCTCACATCCTTGTCCTTCCAGGTTACAGATTGGAGGTGTGTAAGGAGCCGTCACAGGAGGGAAATGCTTCTTCCCTGCAGTTTGTAGACAGTACACATTGCTGGAAACCTGCACAGAGGTGGACAGAGGGAATGTTTAAGGCGATATCCGCATCATTCATTCAGTTATCTTTGCTTTTAAAGAACTGTTCAGGGACAGAAAGGGAAAGAAAAACACAGATACACACAGGGACACAGAGAGAGAATCACAGATACACACAGGGACACAGAGAGAGAATCACAGATACACACAGGAACACAGAGAAAATCACAGAAACACACAGGGACACAGAGAGAATCACAGATACACACAGGAACACAGAGAGAGAATCAGAGATACACACAGGGTCACAGAGAGAGAGTGGGAGTGTGAATGTGAAAGTGGGAGTGTGAATGTGAGAGGGGGAGTGTGAATGTGAGAGTGGGAGTGTGAATGTGAGAGTGGGAGTGTGAATGTGAGGGGGGGAGTGTGAATGTGAGAGTGGGAGTGTGAATGTGAGAGGGGGAGTGTGAATGTGAGAGGGGGAGTGTGAATTTGAGAGGGGGAGTGTGAATGTGAGAGGGGGAGTGTGAATGTGAGAGGGGGAGTGTGAATGTGAGAGGGGGAGTGTGAATGTGAGAGGGGGAGTGTGAATGTGAGAGGGGGAGTGTGAATGTGAGAGGGGGAGTGTGAATGTGAGAGGGGGAGTGTGAATGTGAGAGGGGGAGTGTGAATGTGAGAGTGGGAGTGTGAATGTGAGAGGGGGAGTGTGAATGTGAGAGGGGGAGTGTGAATGTGAGAGGGGGAGTGTGAATGTGACGGGGGAGTGTAAATATGGGAGTGTTGATGTGTGTCGGGGTGTGCTGAGTTCAGGGGGGGGGGGGTTTGCGAGAGAGGGGAAGTGTTGAGGGGAGAGAGAGTGTGTGGAGGGGAGAGGTAAAGTTTACTGATTAGTCACAAATAAGGCGTACATTGACACTGCAATGAAATTGCTGTGAAATTCCCCGAGTTGTCAGACGCCGGCACCTGTACGGGTCAACTCACCTCGACAGTAAGTCTCTGAGACATTGCGAGGGGACTGGAGAACAACAGGAAACCCACGCAGACACGGGGGAAACACAGAGAGTGACCCAAGCCCGGAATTGAACCCGGGCACGTGACGCTGTGAGGCAGCAGTGCCAACCACTGTGCCACCGTGCCACCCCTGGGAGAGTGCTGAGGGGACAGGGAGAGGGTTGAGGGGAGAGGGAGAGGGTTGAGGGGAGAGGGAGAGTGTTGAGGGGAGAGGAAGAGGTTTGAGGGGCGAGGGAGAGGGTTGAGGGGAGAGGGAGAGTGTTCAGGGAGAGGGAGAGTGTTGAGGGTGGAGAGGGAGAGGGTTGAGGGGAGAGGGTTGAGGGGAGAGGGAGAGTGTTGAGGGGGAGAGGGAGAGTGTGGAGGGTGGAGAGGGAGAGTGCTGCGTGGAGAGGGTTGAGAGTGGAGGGGAGAGGGAGAGAGCTGAGGGGAGAGGAAGAGTGTTGAGGGGAGAGGTGAGTGTTGAGAGGGGAGAGCGAAAGGGTTGAGGGGAGAGCGAGAGGGTTGTGGGGTGAGCGAGAGGGTTGAGGGGAGAGCGAGGGTGCTGAGGGGAGAGGGAGAGGGTTGAGGGGAGATCAAGAGGGTTGTGGGGTGAGGGAGAGGGTTGAGTGGAGAGCGAGGGTGCTGAGGGAAGAGGATTGATGGGTGAGGGCGAGTGTTGAGGGGGAGAGGGAGCGTGTTGAGGGGAGAGGGAGCGGGTTGAGGCGTGAGGGAGAGGGTTGAGGGGGAGGGAGAGGGTTGAGGGGAGAGGGTTGAGGGGAGGGAGCGTGTTGAGGGGAGAGGGAGAGTGCTGAGGGGAGAGGGAGAGTGCTGAGGGGAGAGGGTTGAGGGGAGAGGGGGTGGGCGGAGGGGAGAGGGAGAGGGTTGAGGGGCGAGGGAGAGGGTTCAGGGGGGAGGGAGCGGGTTGAGGGGAGAGGGTTGAGGGGAGAGGGAGAGGGTTGAGGGGGAGGGAGAGGGTTGAGGGGGGAGGGAGATTGCTGAGGGGAGCGGGAGAGTGCTGAGGGGAGAGCGTGGGTGCTGAGGGGAGAGGTTTGAGAGTGGAGGGGAGAGGGAGAGTGCGGAAGGGAGAGGGAGAGTGTGGAGGGGAGAGGGAGAGCGTTGAGGGGGGAGAGGGAGAGGGTTGAGGGGTGAGAGAGAGTGTTTAGCGGGGAGGGAGAGTGCTGAGGGTTGAGAGTGGAGGTGAGAGGGAGAATGTTGAGGGTAGAGGGTGAAGGTTGAGGGGAGAGGGTTGAGGGCAGAGGGAGAGAGAGAGGGTTGAGGGGAGAGGGAAAGGGTAGAGGGGAGAGTGTTGAGGGGGAGGGAGAGGGTTGAGGGGAGAGGGAGATTGTTGAGGGGAGAGGGAGAGGGTGGAGGGGAGAGGGAGAGGGTTGAGGGGGAGAGGGAGAATGCTGAGGGGAGAGGGTGGGTGCTGAGGGCAGAGGTTTGAGAGTGGAGGGGAGAGGGACAGTGCGGACGGGAGAGGGAGAGTGTTGAGGGGAGAGGGAGAGTGTTGAGGGGTGAGGGAGAGGGTTGAGGGGTGAGGGAGAGGGTTGAGGGGTGAGGGAGAGGGTTGAGGGGAGAGGGGGAGGGTTGAGGGGGGAGAGGGAGAGGGTTGTGGGGAGAGGGAGAGTGTTGAGGGGAGAGGGAGAGGGTTGAGTGGAGAGGGAGAGGGTTGAGGGGAGAGGGAGAGTGCTGAGGGGAGAGAGTTGAGGGGGGAGGGAGAGGGGTGAGGGGAGAGGGAGAGGGTTGAGGGGAGAGGGAGAGGTTTGAGGGGAGAGGGAGAGGGTTGAGGGGAGAGGGAAAGGTTTGAGGGGAGAGGGAGAGTGCTGAGGGGAGAGGGTGGGTGCTGAGGGTAGAGGGTTGAGGGGAGAGCGAGAGGGTTGAGGGGAGAGCGAAAGGGTTGAGGGGAGAGGGAGAGGGTTGAGGGAGAGGGTTGAGGGGAGTGGGAGAGGGTTGAGGGGAGAGGTTGAGGGTTGAGGGGAGAGGGAGAGGGTTGAGGGGGGAGGGAGAGGGTTGTGGGGAGAGGGTTGAGGGGAGAGGGAGATTGCTGAGGGGAGCGGGAGAGTGCTGAGGGGAGAGCGTGGGTGCTGAGGGGAGAGGTTTGAGAGTGAAGGGGAGAGGGAGAGTGCGGAGGGGAGAGGGAGAGTGTGGAGGGGAGAGGGAGAATGTTGAGGGGGGAGAGGGAGAGTGTTGAGGGGGAGAGGGAGAGGGTTGAGGGGGTGGGAGAGTGCTGAGTGGGGAGGGTTGAGAGTGGAGGTGAGAGGGAGAATGTTGAGGGTAGAGGGAGAGGGTTGAGGGGAGAGGGTTGAGGGGAGAGGGTTGAGTGGAGAGGGAGAGGGTTGAGGGGAGAGGGAGAGGGTTGAGGGCAGAAGGAGAGGGAAAGGGTTGAGGGGAGAGGGAAAGGGTAGAGGGGAGAGTGTTGAGGGGGAGGGAGAGGGATGAGGGGAGAGGGAGAGTGTTGAGGAGAGAGGGAGAGGGTGGAGGGGAGAGGGAGAGTGTTGAGGGGGGAGAGGGAGAGTGCTGAGGGGAGAGGAAGAGTGTTGAGGGGAGAGGTGAGTGTTGAGAGGGGAGAGCGAAAGGGTTGAGGGGAGAGCGAGAGGGTTGTGGGGTGAGCGAGAGGGTTGAGGGGAGAGCGAGGGTGCTGAGGGGAGAGGGAGAGGGTTGAGGGGAGATCAAGAGGGTTGTGGGGTGAGGGAGAGGGTTGAGTGGAGAGCGAGGGTGCTGAGGGAAGAGGATTGATGGGTGAGGGCGAGTGTTGAGGGGGAGAGGGAGCGTGTTGAGGGGAGAGGGAGCGGGTTGAGGCGTGAGGGAGAGGGTTGAGGGGGAGGGAGAGGGTTGAGGGGAGAGGGTTGAGGGGAGGGAGCGTGTTGAGGGGAGAGGGAGAGTGCTGAGGGGAGAGGGAGAGTGCTGAGGGGAGAGGGTTGAGGGGAGAGGGGGTGGGCGGAGGGGAGAGGGAGAGGGTTGAGGGGCGAGGGAGAGGGTTCAGGGGGGAGGGAGCGGGTTGAGGGGAGAGGGTTGAGGGGAGAGGGAGAGGGTTGAGGGGGAGGGAGAGGGTTGAGGGGGGAGGGAGATTGCTGAGGGGAGCGGGAGAGTGCTGAGGGGAGAGCGTGGGTGCTGAGGGGAGAGGTTTGAGAGTGGAGGGGAGAGGGAGAGTGCGGAAGGGAGAGGGAGAGTGTGGAGGGGAGAGGGAGAGCGTTGAGGGGGGAGAGGGAGAGGGTTGAGGGGTGAGAGAGAGTGTTTAGCGGGGAGGGAGAGTGCTGAGGGTTGAGAGTGGAGGTGAGAGGGAGAATGTTGAGGGTAGAGGGTGAAGGTTGAGGGGAGAGGGTTGAGGGCAGAGGGAGAGAGAGAGGGTTGAGGGGAGAGGGAAAGGGTAGAGGGGAGAGTGTTGAGGGGGAGGGAGAGGGTTGAGGGGAGAGGGAGATTGTTGAGGGGAGAGGGAGAGGGTGGAGGGGAGAGGGAGAGGGTTGAGGGGGAGAGGGAGAATGCTGAGGGGAGAGGGTGGGTGCTGAGGGCAGAGGTTTGAGAGTGGAGGGGAGAGGGACAGTGCGGACGGGAGAGGGAGAGTGTTGAGGGGAGAGGGAGAGTGTTGAGGGGTGAGGGAGAGGGTTGAGGGGTGAGGGAGAGGGTTGAGGGGTGAGGGAGAGGGTTGAGGGGAGAGGGGGAGGGTTGAGGGGGGAGAGGGAGAGGGTTGTGGGGAGAGGGAGAGTGTTGAGGGGAGAGGGAGAGGGTTGAGTGGAGAGGGAGAGGGTTGAGGGGAGAGGGAGAGTGCTGAGGGGAGAGAGTTGAGGGGGGAGGGAGAGGGGTGAGGGGAGAGGGAGAGGGTTGAGGGGAGAGGGAGAGGTTTGAGGGGAGAGGGAGAGGGTTGAGGGGAGAGGGAAAGGTTTGAGGGGAGAGGGAGAGTGCTGAGGGGAGAGGGTGGGTGCTGAGGGTAGAGGGTTGAGGGGAGAGCGAGAGGGTTGAGGGGAGAGCGAAAGGGTTGAGGGGAGAGGGAGAGGGTTGAGGGAGAGGGTTG
Source organism: Mustelus asterias (assembly GCF_964213995.1). NCBI lineage: Eukaryota > Metazoa > Chordata > Chondrichthyes > Carcharhiniformes > Triakidae > Mustelus > Mustelus asterias. Next base: position 75,014 of record NW_027590484.1, read on the forward strand.
AGGGGAGTGGGAGAGGGTTGAGGGGAGAGGTTGAGGGTTGAGGGGAGAGGGAGAGGGTTGAGGGGGGAGGGAGAGGGTTGTGGGGAGAGGGTTGAGGGGAGAGGGAGATTGCTGAGGGGAGCGGGAGAGTGCTGAGGGGAGAGCGTGGGTGCTGAGGGGAGAGGTTTGAGAGTGAAGGGGAGAGGGAGAGTGCGGAGGGGAGAGGGAGAGTGTGGAGGGGAGAGGGAGAATGTTGAGGGGGGAGAGGGAGAGTGTTGAGGGGGAGAGGGAGAGGGTTGAGGGGGTGGGAGAGTGCTGAGTGGGGAGGGTTGAGAGTGGAGGTGAGAGGGAGAATGTTGAGGGTAGAGGGAGAGGGTTGAGGGGAGAGGGTTGAGGGGAGAGGGTTGAGTGGAGAGGGAGAGGGTTGAGGGGAGAGGGAGAGGGTTGAGGGCAGAAGGAGAGGGAAAGGGTTGAGGGGAGAGGGAAAGGGTAGAGGGGAGAGTGTTGAGGGGGAGGGAGAGGGATGAGGGGAGAGGGAGAGTGTTGAGGGGAGAGGGAGAGGGTGGAGGGGAGAGGGAGAGTGTTGAGGGGGGAGAGGGAGAGTGCTGAGGGGAGAGGAAGAGTGTTGAGGGGAGAGGTGAGTGTTGAGAGGGGAGAGCGAAAGGGTTGAGGGGAGAGCGAGAGGGTTGTGGGGTGAGCGAGAGGGTTGAGGGGAGAGCGAGGGTGCTGAGGGGAGAGGGAGAGGGTTGAGGGGAGATCAAGAGGGTTGTGGGGTGAGGGAGAGGGTTGAGTGGAGAGCGAGGGTGCTGAGGGAAGAGGATTGATGGGTGAGGGCGAGTGTTGAGGGGGAGAGGGAGCGTGTTGAGGGGAGAGGGAGCGGGTTGAGGCGTGAGGGAGAGGGTTGAGGGGGAGGGAGAGGGTTGAGGGGAGAGGGTTGAGGGGAGGGAGCGTGTTGAGGGGAGAGGGAGAGTGCTGAGGGGAGAGGGAGAGTGCTGAGGGGAGAGGGTTGAGGGGAGAGGGGGTGGGCGGAGGGGAGAGGGAGAGGGTTGAGGGGCGAGGGAGAGGGTTCAGGGGGGAGGGAGCGGGTTGAGGGGAGAGGGTTGAGGGGAGAGGGAGAGGGTTGAGGGGGAGGGAGAGGGTTGAGGGGGGAGGGAGATTGCTGAGGGGAGCGGGAGAGTGCTGAGGGGAGAGCGTGGGTGCTGAGGGGAGAGGTTTGAGAGTGGAGGGGAGAGGGAGAGTGCGGAAGGGAGAGGGAGAGTGTGGAGGGGAGAGGGAGAGCGTTGAGGGGGGAGAGGGAGAGGGTTGAGGGGTGAGAGAGAGTGTTTAGCGGGGAGGGAGAGTGCTGAGGGTTGAGAGTGGAGGTGAGAGGGAGAATGTTGAGGGTAGAGGGTGAAGGTTGAGGGGAGAGGGTTGAGGGCAGAGGGAGAGAGAGAGGGTTGAGGGGAGAGGGAAAGGGTAGAGGGGAGAGTGTTGAGGGGGAGGGAGAGGGTTGAGGGGAGAGGGAGATTGTTGAGGGGAGAGGGAGAGGGTGGAGGGGAGAGGGAGAGGGTTGAGGGGGAGAGGGAGAATGCTGAGGGGAGAGGGTGGGTGCTGAGGGCAGAGGTTTGAGAGTGGAGGGGAGAGGGACAGTGCGGACGGGAGAGGGAGAGTGTTGAGGGGAGAGGGAGAGTGTTGAGGGGTGAGGGAGAGGGTTGAGGGGTGAGGGAGAGGGTTGAGGGGTGAGGGAGAGGGTTGAGGGGAGAGGGGGAGGGTTGAGGGGGGAGAGGGAGAGGGTTGTGGGGAGAGGGAGAGTGTTGAGGGGAGAGGGAGAGGGTTGAGTGGAGAGGGAGAGGGTTGAGGGGAGAGGGAGAGTGCTGAGGGGAGAGAGTTGAGGGGGGAGGGAGAGGGGTGAGGGGAGAGGGAGAGGGTTGAGGGGAGAGGGAGAGGTTTGAGGGGAGAGGGAGAGGGTTGAGGGGAGAGGGAAAGGTTTGAGGGGAGAGGGAGAGTGCTGAGGGGAGAGGGTGGGTGCTGAGGGTAGAGGGTTGAGGGGAGAGCGAGAGGGTTGAGGGGAGAGCGAAAGGGTTGAGGGGAGAGGGAGAGGGTTGAGGGAGAGGGTTGAGGGGAGTGGGAGAGGGTTGAGGGGAGAGGTTGAGGGTTGAGGGGAGAGGGAGAGGGTTGAGGGGGGAGGGAGAGGGTTGTGGGGAGAGGGTTGAGGGGAGAGGGAGATTGCTGAGGGGAGCGGGAGAGTGCTGAGGGGAGAGCGTGGGTGCTGAGGGGAGAGGTTTGAGAGTGAAGGGGAGAGGGAGAGTGCGGAGGGGAGAGGGAGAGTGTGGAGGGGAGAGGGAGAATGTTGAGGGGGGAGAGGGAGAGTGTTGAGGGGGAGAGGGAGAGGGTTGAGGGGGTGGGAGAGTGCTGAGTGGGGAGGGTTGAGAGTGGAGGTGAGAGGGAGAATGTTGAGGGTAGAGGGAGAGGGTTGAGGGGAGAGGGTTGAGGGGAGAGGGTTGAGTGGAGAGGGAGAGGGTTGAGGGGAGAGGGAGAGGGTTGAGGGCAGAAGGAGAGGGAAAGGGTTGAGGGGAGAGGGAAAGGGTAGAGGGGAGAGTGTTGAGGGGGAGGGAGAGGGATGAGGGGAGAGGGAGAGTGTTGAGGGGAGAGGGAGAGGGTGGAGGGGAGAGGGAGAGTGTTGAGGGGGGAGAGGGAGAGTGCTGAGGGGAGAGGGTGGGTGCTGAGGGGAGTGGTTTGAGAGTGGAGCGGAGAGGGACAGTGCGGAGGGGAGAGGGAGAGTGTTGAGGGGAGAGGGAGAGTGTTGAGGGGAGAGGGAGAGTGTTGAGGGGTGAGGGAGAGGGTTGAGGGGTGAGGGAGAGGGTTGAGGGGAGAGGGAGAGTGTTGAGGGGAGAGGTTGAGGGTTGAGGGGAGAGGGGGAGAGTTGAGGGTGGAGGGAGAGGCTTGAGGGGAGAGGGAGAGGGTTGAGGGGAGAGGGTTGAGGGGAGTAGGAGAGGGTTGAGGGGAGAGGGAGAAGGTTGAGGGGAGAGGGTGAGGGCTGAGGGGTGAGGGAGAGGGTTGAGGGGAGAGGGAGGGTGTTGAGGGGAGAGGGTTGAGGGGAGAGGGTTGAGGGGAGAGGGAGAGTGTTGAGGGGAGAGGGTTGAGGGGAGAGGGAGAGGGTTGAGGGGAGAGGGAGGGAGTAGAGGGAGGGGGTTGAGGGGAGAGGGTTGAGGGGAGAGGGCTGAGGGGAGAGGGAGAGGGTTGAGGGGAGAGGGTTGAGGGGAGAGGGCTGAGGGGAGAGGGCTGAGGGGAGAGGGTTGAGGGGAGAGGGCTGAGGGGAGAGGGAGAGGGTTGAGGGGAGAGGGTTGAGGGGAGAGGGCTGAGGGGAGAGGGAGAGCGTTGAGGGGAGAGGGTTGAGGGGAGAGGGCTGAGGGCTGAGGGGGGAGGGTTGAGGGGTGAGGAAATGGAATGCATGATTATTAACTGTCCTTTGGTTCAATGGCAAACACATTCCTGAATGACAGTTTATTGGTGTGAATAATGGACAGCTTGAAATTCCACCTCCTGTTTATAATAATGCTGATCATATCCGATAGGGTCTGGTGATTTTAATGATGAATTCAATAATTCTGTATTTGAGAACTTCCTGCAAATGGAATATCAGAAAAGCAGCATAATACATATTTCTGGGATTGAGTGCTCTGTGCTGTGTTGGGGCTTTGAGAAAGTCACGTACTCGCTCCCGAAATGTATCTATAAAAACTCAGTGACTAACGTGTTGGTCTGGAAATGCAAAAGGTTTTTTCTTTACATGTTTGAACCTGCCTCACTGAGGTTCTGGTTTTTGACAATGTCCATCCAGATATTTTCTCTGGGAGGATATTTGACACTTCAGTCACGGTTTCATACGGAGCCAAGAGTTAGTTTTGGAAAAGCTGATTTATGTCCCTCCTGCAGGCTCAGAGTTAGTTTAAAATTATTAATTCAGCAAAGGACCTGCTAAAACTGACCGCTCAAACAACACAATGTGAAACAAATGTTATTCAGTCGGTCTCGGGGGCAATAAACTCGCTGGTGTCCAGGGAATTGGAAAGCGTCACAAACAACAGATGGAGCAAGTTGGCGTCAGGCTGTTTAACCACAGAGGAGACACAACCCAGATTGAAAATGTTCCTTTGTCAGCAAAGTTAAAGCTGCTGTTATAAAGTGTATAATACAACACAATCTAGGAGCCCGTGCGGGAGACAGACACTGGGACAGAGAACTTCAAACACTGTTCATCAACTCACAGAGAGAAAAAAAATCAACAAATAATTAAACACCCACCTCACTCAAGAAAAGCGTTGAGCATTCTGCCGTTCCAGTCTCTCCACTGAATTTTCTGTATCTCAGTCTGCTTGCTGTATCTCAGCCGCTAACACACTCTCCTTTAATTTCCAAGGTTCAAACAATCCGACAACTTCTGACCCGATTTTTCTCATTGCAGTCTGTTCCCGTCTCCTGCACGGAATTAAACAGCGGCGTTTACCTGTGTGTCTGTTTCCAGGGAATCAGCTTCTTCATCCTGCAACAGAATGGTCCTGGAAACAAACAGTGTCGGTTTTAAGTGGATAGCAGGTGAGGATCCGCCCCTATTGACAAAGGAAGTTAGAACCATAGAACCATAGAAAATTACAGCTCAGAAACAGGCCTTTTGGCCCTTCTTGTCTGTGCCGAACCATTTTATGCCTCGTCCCACTGACCTGCACTTGGACCATATCCCTCCACACCCCTCTCATTCATGAACCCGTCCAAGTTTTTCTTAAATGTTAAAAGCATTTACCACTTTATCCGGCAGCTCATTCCACACTCCCACCACTCTTTGCGTGAAGAAGTCCCCCCTAATATTCCCTTTAAACTTTTCTCCTTTCACCCTTAACCCATGCCCTCTGGTTTTTTTCTCCCCGAGCCTCAGCGGAAAAAGTCGAAGTCACTCTCCTTGTACTAGCGTTCAGGTGAAGAGCAGGTAATGTTTATTTTGACACTGAAATTTTTAAACATTACGTTTTAAATATGTTTAACACTTGTTTCAAATTCACTAAATTAAATTCTAATGCGTACAATTAAAATCCATCAAATTATCATTGGAACATCCTATCATTGTCCCTAGTTGAAAATGTAGCGACTGTTCCTTGGTAATATGTTTTTTAAAAAATATCTGAATCAGTTTGGAATGTATTCGAGGATTAGCGCCATTCCTACCACTCTCCCCTGTCCCCACCCCCACCCCAAAATCCCCAACGCCCCCAACGCCCCCAATCCCCAACGCCCCCAATCCCCAACGCCACCACCTCTCTCTGAAAACAGAAACCAACAGGCTACTGACGCACTGAGAGTGGAAATTCGAACTCATCATCATTTTAAATAGTCTTATTCTCTGACGTTGCCCCAAGTTCTTGATCCGCGCCTGTCCAAAAGGGGAAATATTACCTGAGAATTCTCCCTGCTCGATAGGAAAGTTTTATTTCGTTTATCGCTCGTTAATAATTTGTTTGATTGCAGAAACAAGGTGATGACATTAAATATCAGCAGAGGTTCGAGCGTTGGACAAATACATTCTGCTCCGACATTCCCATTTTTTTCATCTTACATCAAACATGTGTTCAGATTGTCGACAGTTTCGGATTTTTTTTGGCCTTTCTTCATGCATTAAACCTACATCTGGAGAGAATATAAACTGAATACATTCTCTTATTGAAAACTTAATTCGATCCTTAATAACAACCTCTGATTCAAAGCTCCAATCTATTCCATTAGTCTGTTCCCAGTAACTCTCATAGAGTTACAGAGTCAGTCAGCACATAAACAGTCCCTTCGGCCCATCATGTCCATGCTGGCCATCAATTACCAATCTGCAATCATCTCATTTACCAGCACTTGATCCGTATTGGATTATGCCTTGACTATTAAAGTGCTAGTCCAGGCGCCTGTTCCATATTCCCACCATTCTGTGTGTGAAATAACATTTCCTCATATCCCCTCTTAACCACTTTCCCCTCTCCATGTTCCCATGCCCACCTGCCAGAGACACATGAAGTAAAAGTTTACTTCATCGTCACTAGTAAGGCTTACGTTAACACTACAATTAATTACTGTGAAATTCCCCCAGTCGCCACACTCCGGCGCCTAATCGGGTCAATGAACTTAACCAGCACGTCTTTCTGACTGTGGGAAGAAACTGGAGCACTCGGTGGAAACCCAGGCAGTCACGGGGAGAACGTGCTAACTCCACACATACAGTGACAAACGCCAGGAATCTGAGCGGATTCCTTGGTGCTGTGACACAGCAGCGCTAACCACTGTGCCACGCTTCTGCCATTGGGAGAGATTCTGACAATATACCGTGTCTACCTTTCTGATAATTTTGTGTATCTCTATGAAGTTTTCCCTCAGCCTCCGTGCCTCCAGTGAAAGTGAACCCCGATTACCCTGTCTCTCCATAATGGCTGCAATTTCCCGTTCCAGACAACTCCTTGCTGAACCTCACTCTCAGCCCTCTCCAGTGGAATTATTCCATCCAAGAGTTTGGCGACCAGACTTTACACAATATTCCATCTGTGGATTAACTAATGATCTGAGATGGGCCTGGACCCCACTGCTCCTATAGCCTGTGTCTTGGATAATGAAGGCAAGCATTCAGTATGTCTTCTAAACTAACATATCTAGCAGCACCGGCTCCATCAGGGATCAATGGACTTGCACCCCAGGTTCACGTTAGTCCTCAGTACTCCCTGCTGCCATTCTTGAATAAAGGGTTCACATTAGATATCCCACGGTCACTTCGGCGAAGATGTCGATATCTCCCTCAGTGTGTCCCTGCAATCTCCCTCCGTGACTTCCACAGAAGACTGAGGTATAATTGCTTCAGGCCCTGGGGGTTTATGCACCAATATTCCCGCTAACACATCCAATCCCTCCTTCTTATTGATCTTAACGTGTTCTTGAATCTTACTGTTCCTGCTGAAATCTCCAGGTTTAAAATGTTTCCCCCTCTGTGTATAAAGATGAAAAAATAATGTTCGGCCTCAACCACGTCCTCTGACTCCTCGCACAGAGGTTCCTTTGTGCTCTGATGGGCCCCACTTTTCCCTGGTCATCCTCTCGCACCCAACATACTGAGAAAATGCCTTGCGGTTTTCCTTAGTGTGGTCTGCCAATTATATGTTGTGGCCCCTCTTTTCCCTCCTGATTGGTTTTTCAGCAGCTTGCTGAGACCCTCCCTCATTTTGCGTGCTCTGCACATACCACTTACTCCTTTTCCTCCCTTTTATGGAACCCTCGATACCTCTTGACTTCCAGGATTCCCTGGACTTGCCGAACTTACTCTTCACTCTGAGAGAAAACCAACGGGCCCTGCATTTTCACTCTGGCACTTTAATAGACATCCATTTTCCAAATATATATTGACCTGTAGGGAACTGATCCCAGTCTACGTTTGCTGGAAACTGTCTTATGATATTGAAATCGTCTTTCCCCCAATTCAAGTACTTGTTCACTGAACTCTCTTTATTCCTTTCCATATAACTGAGAAGCTGAGAGATTTCTGGCCATTGTTCCTAAAATGCCCGCCTCCTGACACTGCGACCAATTGCCTGGCTTCATGCCCTTTGATTAGGTCTGGGACAGCACTTGCCCCATTCCAAACTGATTCAGAAATTTTAAAAAGCATATTACCAGTGAACAGTCGCTACATATTCAACAAGGGACAATGATAGGATGTTCCAATGATAATTGGATGGATTTTAGTTGTTCGCATTAGAATTTAATATAATGAATTTGAAACAAGTGTTAAATGTATTCAAAACGTAATGTTTAAACATTTCACTGTCAACGTAAGCATTTCCTGCTCTTCACCTGAACGCTAGTATAAGGAGAGTGACTTCAACTCCCTTTGTCAATAGGGGCGGATCCTCACCTGCTATCCATTTAAAATCGGCACTGTTTGTTTCCAGGACCATCCTGCTGCAGGATGAAGAATCTGATTCCCCAGAAAACAGACACACAGGTAAACGCCGCTGTTTGTTTCCAGGACCATCCTGCTCCAGGATGTCGGACCTGCTTTCCCTGCAAACAGACACAACGGTAAACGCAATTCAGGTTCAATTCAGAGCATTAGACATGGTCCCATAATTCACCTTCAGACTACATCGCCCACAAGATTGCGCCCATCAAACACTTACAAGGATAAGCTCCCTCGACATTGTCCACCAACTGCAATGAGTGCAGAGGTAGCACAGGCTGAGATACAAAGATATTGTCCTTCTGCACAGTCCAAACACTAAACTTCAGTGCAGTTGTAGTAAAGTCTCTCAAACTCCAAATCACCCTGAGTGAGCAGTATGTACACTGCACCCCCCTGAGTCTCTGTCATCTTTAAATCTCTGTCTCTCCATTGAAATATTCATGTGGGACAACTATCCATTGTGCCAGTCGCCATCTTCATTTTTTGTTTCAGATCATTTTCAAGCTGCCTTTCCCCCGTTGGCCGTGTTCCTTTAATTCTCAAAACCGGACTTTGACACAAGGCCCTAAAATCCTTGCAACCAGTCGCCATACTACAGGGACTGGAAAGAGAATCCGGAACGGATCTCACTGAGGATTGGCCATATCCAATTTTATAAGATGATGCGACAGCGTGGCGACTCTTTGCGAGCTCTGCACGATATGATTAGAATGGATAACCCGCAAAACAATACTTCACATCAACCAATCAGATCAGTGACCACCCTTGCAGCACATGTTCAGAAGTGGAGGTGTTCGCTGATATCTGTACAATCTTCAGCATCATTTGTGAATCATTAGATGCTGAAACAGTGCGTGTCCAAATGCAGAAAGACCAGACCAGTTTCCAGGTCTGGTAGTCACTTCAGAAACAGAATCCGTGCGAGAAAATCAACAAAGATTAAACACTCACCTCAACCAACAGAAGAGTGGAACGTTCTGCTTTCCCGGTCTGGACACTGAATCCTCTGAATCTCAATCTGTGTGTAATACCTCAGCCGCTGGTGCACTCTCCCTTAATGTCCAAGGTTCAAACAATCCGACAGTTTATGACACCGTTTTCCAGAGTTCTGTCTTTTGCCGCCATCTGAAGCAGCGGCGTTTACCTGCCTGGCTGTTTGCAGAGTCATGATGTGGAGATGCCGGCGTTGGACTGGGGTAAACACAGTAAGAAGTTTAACAACACCAGGTTAAAGTCCAACAGGTTTATTTGGTAGCAATAGCCACACAAGCTTTCGGAGCTCCAAGCCCCTTCTTCAGGTGAGTGGGAATTCTGTTCACAAACAGAGCATATAAAGACACAAACTCAATTTACATGAATAATGGTTGGAATGCGAATACTTACAACTAATCAAGTCTTTAAGAAACAAAACAATGTGAGTGGAGAGAGCATCAAGACAGGCTAAAAAGATGTGTATTGTCTCCAGACAAGACAGCCAGTAAAACTCTATTTGGCCTCTGATATTCGGGTAAGCGTTCTCCAAGGCGGCCTTCGCGACACACGACAGCGCAGAGTCGCTGAGCAGAAACTGATAGCCAAGTTCCGCACACACGAGGACGGCCTCAACCGGGATATTGGGTTCATGTCACACTATTTGTAACTCCCACAGTTGCGTGGACCTGCAGAGTTTCACTGGCTGTCTTGTCTGGAGACAATACACATATTTTTAGCCTGTCTTGATGCTCTCTCCACTCACATTGTTTTGCTTCTTAAAGACTTGATTAGCAGTAAGTATTCGCATTCCAACCATTATTCATGTAAATTGAGTCTGTGTCTTTATATGCCCTGTTTGTGAACAGAATTCCCACTCCCCTGAAGAAGGGGCTTGGAGCTCCGAAAGCCTGTGTGGCTTTTGCTACCAAATAAACCTGTTGGACTTTAACCTGGTGTTGTTAAACTTCTTACTGTGTTTGCAGAGTGACCATCATCTTCATCCTGCAGCAGATTTGTCCTGGAAAGAAATAAACATCGACTTTCAGCACAGCGGACAGCAGGTGGGGATCCGGCCCTATTGAAAATGGAAGGTGAAAACATACCAAAACAGCTATGATTCAGGACAAGAGCAAGTTTAAACATAGAAACATCGAGACAGCAGCAGGAGGAGGCCTTTTGTCCCTTCGAGCCTGCTCCGCATTTCATTTCGATCATGGCTGTTCATCCAACTCAATAGTCTAAATCTCTCTTTAGTGCTTATTCAGATAGATTTAGAGAAAAGTCCACTGAATTTCTGTTATAAGAACTGTTTCCTTTAACTTGCAAATGTTCTTAATAACACTAAGTTTGAACCTGCGAACAAGTCCGTGTCCTTTGATTGTCTCGCAGCAGCACCTGGGTAAAGGCGTTTTTCAGCAACAAACTGGTGGAAAGTCTGTCTGTGAGTTGCCACTGACAACACATGTTTCCAGAATCTGAACAAATCTGGATTCTGTGTCGGCTAAAGGCAGTTCTTCCCCCGTTCTTTAAACAGGAATTAAATCACATCACAACAAAATAACACAGAAAGCTGGACCTTCAAAAACAGGTCAAACCAAATCCGCCGATACAGCAACACAGAAAGCGATTCTGTTCCAGGATCAGTCAACAGACCTGGGAATAAACATAGATGCAAAAGGATGTCAGGTGGTTCAAATGGGTGTCCATGGACTGGTGGAAGGGGTTTCAGTGGAACGAATAAACACACACAAGATTGGAAGGCAGGTGATGGGATAGGCGAAGGCAGACATTTCACCAACATGTGAGTGACAAAACACTTCGATGAACACGTCTTCAGAAAATGTCCATAATCCTCCATTACAAACAATACACGTTCAAATGGAATGCATTATTATTAACTGTCCTTTGGTACAATGGCAAACACATTCCTGAATGACAGTTTATTGGTGTGAATAATGGACAGCTTGAAATTCCACCTCCTGTTTATAATAATGCTGATCATATCCGATAGGGTCTGGTGATTTTAATGATGAATTCAGTAATTCTGTATTTGAGAACTTCCTGCAAATGGAATATCAGAAAAGAGGCATAATACATATTTCTGGGATTGAGTGCTCTGTGCTGTGTTGGGGCTTTGAGAATGTCACATACTCGCTCCCGCCGAAATGTATCTATAAAAACTCAGTGACTAACGTGTTGGTCTGGAAATGCAAAAGGTTTTTTCTTTACATGTTTGAACCTGACTCACTGAGGTTCTGGTTTTTGACAATGTCCCCCCAGCTATTTTCTCTGGGAGGATATTTGACACTTCAGTCACGGTTTCAACCGGAGCCAAGAGTTAGTTTTGGAAAAGCTGATTTATGTCCCTCCTGAAGTCTCAGAGTTAGTTTAAAATTATTAATTCAGCAAAGGACCTGCTAAAACTGACCTCTCAAACAGCACAATGGGAAACAAATGTTATTCAGTCGGTCTCGGGGGCAATAAACTCGCTGGTGTCCAGGGAATTGGAAAGCGTCATAAACAACAGATGGAGCAAGTTGGCGTCAGGCTGTTTAACCACAGAGGAGACAAAACCCAAATTGAAAATGCTCCTTTGTCAGCAAAGTTAAAGCTGCTGTTATAAAGTGTATAATACAACACAATCTAGGAGCCCGTGCGGGAGACAGACACTGGGACAGAGAACTTCAAACACTGTTCATCAACTCACAGAGAGAAAAAAAATCAACAAATAATTAAACACCCACCTCACTCAAGAAAAGCGTTGAGCATTCTGCCGTTGCGGTCTCTCCACTGATTTTTTGAATTTCAGTCTGCTTGCTGTATCTCAGCCGCGAACACATTCTCATTTAGCTTGGAAGGTTCAAACAATGTGGTTGCAGGGATGGTGTCGGAGGGAGGGTTTCAGCTATGTGGATAATTGGAACACTTTCTGGGGAAGGTGGGACCTGTACCAACAGGACGGGGTGCACCTGAACCAGAGGGGCAACAATATCCTGGGAGGGAAATTTGTTACGGCTCTTCAGGGGGGTTTAAACTAATTTGTCCAGGGGGTGGGAAAAGGAGTGGTAGTCTGGAAGTCAGTGTTGAGGGTAGTGAGGTATTGGGGAAGGTATCAAGGTCAAGGGTGGGTACCAGTAGACAGGAAGGCGGGTTGAAGCGTGTCTACGTCAATGCAAGGAGCATCCGGAACAAGGTAGATGAACTTGGGGCGTGGATTGGTACTTGGGACTACGATGTTGTGGCTATTACGGAGACATGGGTAGAACAAGGACAGGAATAGTTGGACGTTCGGGGTATAGATGTTTCAGTAAGTGTAGGGAAGCTGGTAAAAGAGGTGGAGGAGTGGCATTGTTAATCAAGGATAGTTTAACGGCTGCAGAAAGACACTTCGAGGGGGATCTGTATACTGAGGTAATATGGGCTGAAGTTAGAAATAGGAAAGGAGCGGTCACGTTGTTAGGAGTTTTCTATAGGCCCCCAAATAGTAATAGAGATGTGGAGGAAGAAATTGCTAAGCAGATTATGGTGAGGTGTGGGGGTCACAGGGTCGTTATCATGGGGGACTTTAACTTTCCAAATATTGATTGGAACCTTTGTATGTCGAATAGTTCAGATGGGGCAGTTTTTGTGCAGTGTGTGCAGGAGGGTTTCCTGACACAATATGTGGATAGGCCGACAAGAGGTGAGGCCACATTGGATTTGGTAGTGGATACACACAGGGACACAGAGAGATAGAATCTCAGATACACACAGGGACAGAGAGAGAGAATCACAGATACACACAGGGACACAGAGAGAGAACCACAGATACACACAGGGACACACAGAGAGAATCACAGACACACACAGGGACACAGAGAGAAAATCACAGATACACATAGGGACACAGAGAGAGAATCACAGATACACACAGGAACACAGATAGAGAATCACAGATCCACAATGGAACACAGAGAGAGAATCACAGATACACACAGGGACACATAGAGAGAGAATCACAGATACACACAGGGACACAGATAGAGAATCACAGATCCACAATGGAACACAGAGAGAGAATCACAGATACACACAGGGACACACAGAGAGAGAATCACAGATACACACAGGGACACAGAGAGAGAGAAGCATAGATACTCACAGGGACAGAAACAAGAATCACATATTTACAAAGGAACAATGCTTGGGTATTATATTTACACACAGAGTAATGACGTGTGGCAGAATCACAGACTGAGAATCACAGACTGCCGTGCATATCACCAACAAGATCCACTGCAGGAACTCACCAAGACTCCTTCAACAGCACCTTCCTAACCAGTAAACACTATTCCTAGACAGAGCAGAAACTGAGAACATCACCATCAGCAACATCACCTCCAATACACACACCATGCTGACTTGGAACGCTATCACTGTTCCATTGCTGTCACTGAGTCAAATCCAGACACTTCCTCCCCAACACCCAATGGACAGCAGCAATGTCAAAAAGCAGCTCACCATCACATTCTCAAGGGCAACATGTGATGGCTCATTCCTGCTGGCCTTGCAGTTCAGGAGGGAGTTACTGGATTTGACTCAGCGACAGTGAAGCAATGACTACATAGATTCCAAGTCAGGATGGTGTGTGACTCGGAGATGAACTTTCAGGTGGTGATTTTGTAATCGATCCAATGTCCTTGTCCTTCCGGGTTACTCATTGGAGGTGTGTAAGGAGCCGTCACAGGAGGGAAAATGCTCCTTCACTGAAAGAACACTCAGTTGGAAAACTGCACAGAGGTGGACAGAGTGAATGCTTTAGGTGATATCCGAGAGGTGCACTAAGTTATATTTGTTTTCAAAGATACTATACATGGACAGAGAGATGGGAAATTAAATAGAGAAACACACAAGAACACACAGTCACAGGAACACACAGGGACACAGAGAGATAATCACAGACACACACAGGGACACAGAGAGACAATCACAGACACACACAGGGACACAGAGAGAGAATCACAGATACACACAGGGACACAGAGAGAGAATCACAGATACACACAGGGACACAGAGAGAGAATCACAGATACACACTGGGGCATAGGGAGAATCGGAGGCAAACAAAGTGATTGTGAAATAGAATCACAATTAAACACAGATATTGTGAAAGATTAGCATGAATAGACACCACAACAGAAATGTTCACCCATACACACTGAGACATTGAAATAGACCTTCAGAGGGACACAGATTTGAATTTCCACAGTGCTTTGGAAGTGTGTCAGAATTCATGTGTTTTGCCCTTTATATCGTGATAGCAGTTTTGCCTTGAGTATTATTTCTGGCATTTGATCAATAAATATCTGTAAGAGATAATTGACAATAAATTAGCAGGGGGGCAGTAGGGTAAATATGTGGGGTTATGGGGATAGGGCCTGGGTGGGAATGTGGTCAGTGCGGGCTCGATGGGCCAAATAACCTCCTTCTGCACCGCAGGGATTCTATGAATACTATGGAATACAGAGTACTGGGCTAATGGTAAGATACTTGGTCGTGTGGATGAACAGAGGGATCTGGGTGTCCATGTGCACAGATCCCTGAAAGTTGGCACCCAGGTTGATAGGGTTGTTAAGAAGGCGGACGGTGTGTTAGCTTTTATTGGTAGAGGGATTGAGTTTCGGAGCCAGGAGGTCATGCTGCAACTGTACAAAACTCTGGTGCGGCCGCATTTGGTGTATTGCGTACAGTTCCGGTCGCCATATTATAGGAAAGATGTGGAAGTGTTGGAAAGGGTGCAGAGGAGATTTACCAGGATGTTGCCTGGTATGGTGGGAAAATCGTATGAGGAAAGGCTGAGGGGCTTGAGGTTGTTTTCGTTCGAGAGAAGGAGGTTAAGAGGTGACTTAATAGAGGCATACAAGATGATCAGAGGATTAGATAGGGTGACAGTGGGAGCCTTTTTCCTTGGATGGTGATGGCTAGCACGAGGGGACATAGCTTTAAATTGAGGGGTGAGAGAGATAGGACAGATGTTAGAGGTAGGTTCTTTACTCAGAGAGTACTAAGGGCGTGGAATGCCCTGCCTGCAGCAGTGGTGGACTCGTCAACGTTGAGAGCGTTCAAGTGGTTATTGGATAAACATATGGATGATATTGGAATAGTGTAGATTAGAGGGGCTTTAGATTGGTACCACTGGTCGGCGCAACATCGAGGGCCGAATGGCCTGTACTGCGCTGTAATATTCTATGTTCTATGATTCTATGAAAGTGCTTATAAGACAATTCTCACCAACTGGAATTTGAATAAGACTGTTGATAGAATCCTGACAGTGCAGAAGGAGGCCATTCGGCCCATGGAGTCTGCACGACAACAATCCCACCTGGACACTATCCCCGCAACTCCATGCATTTACCCGACTGATTCCCCTGACACTAACCGGCAATTTACCATGGCCAATCCACCTAACCTAAGCATCTTTGGAGTGTGGGAGGAAACTGCAGCACCTGGAGGAATTCCACACGGACATGGGAAAAACATGCAGACTCTGCACAGACAGTGTCCCAAGCCGGGAATTGAAACCAGGTCTCTCGCAACAGTGCTGCCCACTGTGCCGCCCCCGGTGTAACTGTGTAGCTGTATTCTTCAGAGTCTCAGCTTTCTGTTCCCCTTTTTACTGAATTCTTACTTAGGTCCAAAAGGTTAAAATTAAATTATTTCCACGCTGTTTTTGTATAAAAGATAATGGAAAAGTCGACACAGATTCCAGCCTTCATCCCAACAGGTCTGGCTGAAAACCAAGGTGACGCCATGTTTCTGTTATACAGCGTCTTAGCCAAAGGCTGCTCAAAGAACTGATTAACGTTTTACGCACTCCACCTCACGTCGGCCTCCTCAGCCTTGGACGGAATGGTACACACATGCAGCAGAAAGATAATGGGGTTCACCCTGTCAATTCTGAGAATTTACAGTCTCTGTACTCTGGCCCTTTACCAAATAAACCTGTTGGACTTTAACCTGGTGTTGTGAGACTTCTTACTGCCTTTACTGGAGCCATTCACTGAGTTCTCCAATGTCTCTGTACTCTGTACTCTGGCCCTTTACTGGACCCATTCACTGAGTTCTCCACAGTCTCTGTACTCTGTACTCTGGCCCTTTACTGGACCCATTCACTGAGTTATCCACAGTCTCTGTACTCTGTACTCTGGCCCTTTACTGGACCCATTCACTGAGTTCTCCACAGTCTCTGTACTCTGTACTCTGGCCCTTTACTGGACCCATTCACTGAGTTCTCCACAGTCTCTGTACTCTGTACTCTGGCCCTTTAATGGACCCATTCACTGAGTTCCCCACAGTCTCTGTACTCTGTACTCTGGCCCTTTACTGGACCCATTCACTGAGTTCCCCACAGTCTCTGTACTCTGTACTCTGGCACTTTACTGGACCCATTCACTGAGTTCTCCACAGTCTCTGTACTCTGTACTCTGGCCCTTTACTGGAGCCATTCACTGAATTCTCCACAGTCTCTGTACTCTGTACTCTGCCCCTTTACTGGAGCCAATCACTGAGTTCTCCACAGTCTCTGTACTCTGTTCTCTGGCCCTTTACAGGACCCATTCACTGAGTTCTCCACAGTCTCTGTACTCTGTACTCTGGCCCTTTACAGAACCCATTCACTGAATTCTCCACACTCTCTGTACTCTGTACTCTGGCCCTTTACTGGAGCCATTCACTGAGTTCTCCACAGTCTCTGTACTCTGGCCCTTTACTGGACCCATTCACTGAGTTCTCCACAGTCTCTGTACTCTGTACTCTGACCCTTTACTGGACACATTCACTGAGTTGTCCACAGTCTCTGTACTCTGTACTCTGGCCCGTTACTGGACCCATTCACTGAGTTCTCCACAGTCTCTGTACTCTTTACTCTGGCCCTTTACTGGACCCATTCACTGAGTTCTCCACAGTCTCTGTACTCTGTACTCTGGCCCTTTACTGGAGCCATTCACTGAGTTCTACACAGTCTCTGTACTCTGGCCCTTTACAGGACCCATTCACTGAGTTCTCCACAGTCTCTGTACTCTGTACTCTGGCCCTTTACTGGAGCCATTCACTGAGTTCTCCACAGTCTATGTACTCTTTACTCTGGCCCTTTACTGGAGCCATTCACTGAGTTCTCCACAGTCTCTGTACTCTGTACTCTGGCCCTTTACTGGAGCCATTCACTGAGTTCTACACAGTCTCTGTACTCTGTACTCTGGCCCTTTACTGGAGCCATTCACTGAGTTCTCCACAGTCTCTGTACTCTGGCCCTTTACAGGACCCATTCACTGAGTTCTCCACAGTCTCTGTACTCTGTACTCTGGCCCTTTACTGGACCCATTCACTGGGTTCTCCACAGTCTCTGTACTCTGTACTCTGGCCCTTTACTGGACGCATTCACTGAGTTCTCCACAGTCTCTGTACTCTGGCCCTTTACTGGAGCCATTCACTGAGTTCTCCACAGTCTCTGTACTCTGTACTCTGGCTCTTTACGGGACCCATTCACTGAGTTCTCCACAGTCTCTGTACTCTGGCCCTTTACTGGACCCATTCACTGAGTTCTCCACAGTCTCTGTACTCTGTACTCTGGCCCGTTACTGGACCCATTCACTGAGATCTCCACAGTCTCTGTACTCTGTACTCTGACCCTTTACGGGACCCATTCACTGTGTTCTCCACATCTCTGTACTCTGGCCCTTTACGGGACCCATTCACTGAGTTCTCCACAGTCACTGTACTCTGTACTCTGGCCCTTTACTGGACCCATTCACTGAGTTCTCCACAGTCTCTGTACTCTGTACTCTGGCCCTTTACTGGACCCATTCACTGAGTTCCCCACAGTCTCTGTACTCTGTACTCTGGCCCTTTACAGGACCCATTCACTGAGTTCTCCACAGTCTCTGTACTCTGTACTCTGGCCCTTTACTGGACCCATTCACTGAGTTCTCCACAGTCTCTGTACTCTGTACTCTGGCCCTTTACAGGACCCATTCACTGAGTTCTCCACAGTCTCTGTACTCTGGCCCTTTACTGGACCCGTTCACTGAGTTCTGCACAGTCTCTGTACTCTGTACTCTGGCCCTTTACTGGACCCGTTCACTGAGTTCTCCACAGTCTCTGTACTCTGTACTCTGGCCCTTTACTGGAGCCAATCACTGAGTTCTCCATAGTCTCTGTACTCTGTACTCTGGCCCTTTTTGATTTTTGTCTTCGGTTTTTCTGTCTTCCACTTTTCCTTTTGCTGCCTTTAGTTTCTGTCCCCACTTTACTTCCCTCTGACTTCCTGCGTCGGTCCCCATCCCCGCGCCACATTAATTTAAAGCCTCCCCAACCGCACGAGCAAACACTCCCCTCAGGACATTGGTTCCAGTCCTGCCCAGGTGCAGACCGTCTGTTTTGTACTGGTCCCATCTCCTTCAGAACTGGTTCCAATGTCCCAGGAATTTGAATCCCTCCATCTTGCACCATCTCTCAAGCCACATATTCATCTTGGCTCTCCTGACATTCCTACTCTGACTAACACGTGGCACTGGAAGTAATCCTGAGATTACTACCTTTGAGCTCCTACATTTTAGTTTAACTCCTAACTCCTTAAATTCAGCTTGTCGGACTTCATCCCATTTTGTACCTACAGTGTCGGTGCCGATATGCCCCACGATAGCTGGTTGTTCACCCTCCCCCCTCCAGAATGTCCTGCAGCTGCTCCGAGACACCCTTGATCCTTGCAGCAGGGAGGGAACATACCATCCTGGAGTCTTGTTTGCATCCACAGAAACACCCGTCTATTCCCCTTACAATTGAGTCCCCTATCACTGTCGCTCTGCCACTCTTTTTCCTGCCCTCCTGTCCAGCAGAGCCAGCCAGGGTGCCATGAACCTGGCTGCTGCCACCTTCCCCCGGTGAGCCATCTCCCCCAACAGTATCCAAAATTGTATATCTGCTTTGGAGGGAGATGATTGCAGGGGACCCCTACACTGCCTTCCGACTCTTCCTCTGTCTGGTGGTCACCCATTCTCTATCTCCCTCAGTAACTGTTATCTGCGGTGTCACCAACTCACTGAACGTGATATCCACGACTTCTTCAGCATCGTGGATGCTCCAAAGTGAATTCACCCACCGCTCCAGAGCTGTCAAGCCGTCTAACATGTGCGTCAGTTGGACACACATGATGTGACTGACTGTGGCACTGTGGTATAGGAAGCTGTTCAGTGGGCCGTGGGGGGAGGTGAGGGGCTGGGTTGGGAGAGGCACAGAGTAAATTAGTGGGAGTAAGTGACAGTATAGTGAGAGGCATTGATGATGTGAAGATGCCGGCGTTGGATTGGGGTAGGCAACGTAAGAATTCTCACAACACCAGGTTCAAGTCCAGCAGGTTTATTTGGTAGCACGAGCTTTCGGAGTGCTGCTCCTTCATCAGAGGGATTGACAATTTTCTCTGTAACAAGGAGTCAGAGTGCAGTTGACTGTGTTGCCTGCCCCATGCCAGAGTTCAGGACATCTGGCTGGAGATGACCGTGGTTGTGAGGAGGATCCCACTGTTGTGGACCATGTCGGTACCAGTGACATAGGTAGAATGAAGAAGCAGCTTCTGCACAGACATTATCAGGAAATGGACACTGAATTAAGCAACAGAACACACAAGGTTATAATCTGGAGATGAGTACCTCAGCCGCGTGCAAATTAGCATAGTGCACATCACATTAGAGAGATGAATACATGGTTTGAACGACTGGTGGAAGAGGTAGGTTTCAGCTTGTGGGACATTAAAATCAGTTCTGGAGAAAGTGGGGGCTGTACCGTTGGGATGATCTACATCTCAACCTGCTGCCAGCAACGTTCTTGCAAACTACACAACTAGGGAAGGAGAGAGGGCTTTAAACTCAATAGAGGAAGGGATGCTTCTGGAGCGGAGGATATGCTCACCACACCAACCTAACACATATTTTAATGAATTAGTTATCCTTTAACTGTTCCACAATTAAGGCTGTCTGTTGAACTAATCTGTCTGCTTTCCAATGATGTGGAGATGCCGGCGTTGGACTGGGATAAACACAGTAAGAAGTTTAACAACACCAGGTTAAAGTCCAACATGTTTATTTGGTCGCAAAAGCCGAAAGCTTGTGTGGCTTTTGCTACTAAATAAACCTGTTGGACTTTAACCTGGTGTTGTTAAACTGCTTTCCAATATGGCAGGTGTCGTTTTTTTTTTAAAAATGGCTTTTGTTAATTCAGCTACAATATGTAATACCATTAATTCAAACTACATGAAGATAGTCACACTAAAACAACTGATTTTGAAACTACCAACAATGGTGAAATATGCTTCAAGCATAAAAACTTCTTAAGGTCAATAGACGGCGGTGAGGAATCCCATTGCTTTCATTGTCCGCACTCCCTGTTCTCTGCGACGTGACCACATGGACACCTTGCGCTGCAGCACGGGGAAGTCATTGTCATTTAAATGCAGCCCAAGGATTTGCCAAACAAAATGTCACCACTCACTTCATTAGTCCCCATGCGGAGTTTTGAGTTCCAGCCTGAACATCACAACTCAGGATATATTGGCCCTGGAGGGGGGTGCAGGAGGATATCAGAGAACTAACAGGTCAAATTATCACAACATGTGTTGCATAGATGATTAGTCTAGTGTTGAAAATGTTTTTTCAAGATGATAGATTCGACAGGGAGAATTTGTTCCCTCTGTTGAAGGAATCCAGTACATGGGCAATTTTTTTTAAATTCGAGGGACACGGATCGAAGATGGGGGATGTGTTCTTTGATTTATTTCATTGGATGTGGGTGTCAGTGGCAAACCCAGAACTGTTGCTCACCCCTCATTTCCCAGTCGCTTGCCTCGGCCATTTCACACAGCAGTTGAGAGTCAACCACATTGCTTTGAGTCTGGATTCACATTGGGCAGATCAAGATAAGACCAGGTTGATGGCAAATTTCCTTCCCTAAAGGGAATTGGTGAACCCAATGGAATTTGTAGCATCCTGCGACTGCTCGAGTAAAGTAGAATCATTGGAAGGGAACCCACTGCAGACAGCCACGAGGCCAGAAACACAAGCACAGGGAGCTGACATAAGAACTGACACAAGGGCACAGAAAGTGGCCTGAATGAAAGGTAGAGTCATAGAGGTTTACAGCATGGAAAGAAGCCCTTCGGCCCAACTTGTCTATGCCGCCCGTTTTTAAAAAACCCCGAAGGACAGGAGTGGGAACTTGTACATGGAGTCAGAAAAGATAGGAGAGGCTTTGAATGAATACTCTTCTTCAGTGTTCAGCAAGGAGAGGGGCCATGTTTTTGAGGATGAGAGTGTGATACAGGCTGATAGGCTGGAGGAGGTAGATGTTCTGAGGGAAGATGCATTAGCAATTTTGAAAACACTGAGTGTCGATAAGTCCCCTGGGCCAGCTGAGATATATCCTAGGATTCTTTGGGAGGCAAGGGATGCGATTGCCGAGCCTTTGGCTTTGATCCTTGGGTCCTCACTGTCCACGGGGATAGTGTCAGAGGACTGGAGAGTGGCGAATGTCGTTCCTCTGTTCAAGAAAGGAAATAGGAATGACCCTGGTAATTATCGGCCGGTTAGTCTTACTTCAGTGGTCGGTAAGCTCATGGAAAATGTCCTGAGGGATAGGATTTATGACCATTTGGAAAGATGCAGCTTAATCCGGGATAGTCAACACGGATTCGTGAAGGGTAAGTCTTGACTCACAAACTTGATTGAATTCTTTGAGGAGGTAACTAAGTGTGTTGATGAAGATAGAGCAGTTGATGTCATATACATGGATTTTAGTAAGGCGTTTAATAAGTTCCACCATGGTCGGCTCATGAAGAAAATAAGGAGGTGTGGGATAGAGGGGAATTTGGCCGATTGTATACGTAACTGGCTATCTCATAGAAGACAGAGGGTGGTGGCGGATGGAAAATTTTCAGACTGGAGACCAGTTATCAGCGGAGTACCACAGGGATCAGTGCGGGGTCCCCTGCTTTTTGTGATTTTTATCAATGACTTGGAGGAGGGGGCTGAAGGGTGGACCAGTAAATTTGAATGGTTTTACTATTTGAGGGAAGCTATAAAATACCTGTTGTTATACTTGTTACTGTCCAGTATTTTCTGTGTCTAATTTCTTCTTCTGCTGCAGGTACATGGTTCGTGTCAGGGTGAATGTGCAGAAATGGGGTTTTGACCAAACTGCCAAAGAGTGAAATCATGAGAAATGAAGTATCAAAGGCAAGTGGATTAATTAGAAGAGAGATCGAATCCCAACCCAAGACCAATCATTGTCTGTAGAAAGCTAAGGAGGAATGGAGGACAATTGAAATGCACCTCACGTCATCATCCTCTGTGTCCCAGTCTTTTTTCTCAGTGCAGCTCTACATCCTTTAATTTATTTATAATTGACGGTCTGTAGCTCCCTTCCCACCGACCTCGATCTTAATGCTGTGTCACTGGGAATGGTTGAGGGATGAGAACATTGCAACTGTTACCGGAAAGTTAGATAAATATCTGAAGTAGTAGAATTTGTTCGTCGAACTGAAAGGGATGGGAATAGAGAATTGTGAGAGTGGGAAATGCATTGAGTGGAGTGAAAACAAAGTCAGTGTTAGTGCAGGGTGAGAGTGAGACATGGCTGTGATGGCACAATGATATGGCTGAGTGAGCACTTGGCTTTTCAGATGAGGATGTGAGGAAGTGTCTGGAGAGACAGGAATGAATGCAGGTGTAAGGGGTGTTGTTTTGTGGAGTTCATAGAATCATAGAAACCCTACAGCACAGAAAGAGCCCATTCGGCCCATCGAATCTGCACCGACCACAATCCCACCCAGGCCCTACCCCCATATCCCTACACATTTACCCACTAATCCCTCTAACCTACGCTTCTCAGGACACTAAGGGCAATTTTAGCGTGGTCAATCAAACTAACCCACACATCTTTGGACTGTGGGAGGAAACCGGAGCACCCGGAGGAAACCCATGCAGACACGAGGAGAATGTGCAAACTCACACACAGACAGTGACCCAAGCCGGGAATCGAACCCAGGTCCTTGGAGCTGTGAAGCAGCAGTGCTAACCACTGTGCTACCGTGCCGCCCTGCTATCCAGTTGTGCTGGGAAATGCTGGGAAAATAAGAGTGTGAGTCTCGGCTCCTGAGCGAGTTACGTCACGCACTTTCCTGACCTCCTGATGTCCATGAACTTCTTGACACACTTTTCCCATGTCCCACAATGTTCCTGCTCACTTTCTCAGCCCCTTCCATTCATGCCTGCTGGTTTTACGAGGCTGGCCGTTTCCTTCCATCCTTGGCAAATGTGACCTCATTTCAATCACCAGATCCCACAGCAAGAGCTCCATCTGAGTGTCTGAGCCATGCGGGATGTGAGGGGAAATGTGGACACGGCTTTTCCAATTCTCCTCTCCATTCCTGTGATTGCTGAAGCCTCAGGAGAGGATTGTACAATTCAGCCATCAGAACCTCTGGCTGGTCAAACGTTATCCAGCTGATGCAGATCTCAGCAATGACCTGCTATGAAATCCAGACCCTCTTGAGAAATGTTTCCTTTCAAAGATTCAGTGAATCAATGCCAGACTCAGAATCAGGGTGCTGATGCCTTGGTTGAATTAAATGTGTTAAATGCTGCCATTCTGACCTCAGAGACATCATCGAGAATCCCAATTCATTTCAAGAATAAGGACAACCCTCCTTTAATTTAGGGAATCATAATTTTCCCAAACACGATACAATTTTAACTCTGGGTAATGAAGCTTGATACTGCGAGGCCAAGTATATCAATGGAGTGTTGTTGATGGACAGCCCTCCTTTAATTTAGTGAATCATAATTTTCCCAAACACTGGGCTGGATGTTGAGGTAGAATTCTCATCAGATTATTGTTCACCAGCAGTGCAATAACAGGAAAACTACAGACACTCCATCTGCTGCAAATACACCGGCAGCATGTGTCACACTTATAGCTCAAGCTGATTTCACTCTTCACGCTGGAACCATTGGCTAATATTCCATCAGCTGATTTAAGTCACCATTCCCACACAAGTGTCTCCACCATCTTTGACCTCAGCACTACTTGGCTACTTCCTAGAATTCTGTGCAGTATATTTGAATGAGAATCATCCCTCTTGTAAACTGGTACAGATTACTTGACCCCTTATCCAGCGTCCCAGAAACAGGAGGGTCTCAAAAACCTATTACACTTGACGCTGACACCACATGATACAATTTGTAACTGACGCACAGAGTATTTTGTCAAGTCCCAGATTCCCATATCCATAATCAGCACACGCAGTTTAACCATTGCTCGAACATGTCTCTCTCTGTATAACTCCAGACTTTATTACGAGTGTTTTCATGTCAAAAGTCCCGTGGCTGGCAGGAGCACCAAGACAAAAGGTCACTGACTATGAAGCAGAAAGTAGAGTTACTGATGCGTCTGGAGAAAGGCACCTCAGGGAAAAGGTTAAGCAAATAGAATGGTGTTGGGAAATCAACCATTTATGATCTGAAGAAGCAAATGGAGAAATTAAATGTTATTCTGACAGTGATGTGCCCAAATTAATGGATAATAGGAAAACCCTCCATCAGTTAAAGACTGTCCATGTAGACAAAGTGTTATTAGAGTGAATCATACACTGTCAGAGTGCAACATATCCATTACCATGGCCAAAGCGAAAGTGTTCCATAAAGAACTGGGCATAACAACACCATGTTATTGAGCGTCAGGGTGGCAGAACAAGTTTACAAACTGCCATGGTGTGTGTGTGTGCTGAAAGTATATGGTGAAGAAACCTTCACTGATCATGAAGCTGCAGAGACATACTTGGATGAATTTTCCATGATAATATTGGAAGAAGGTCAAAGAGCAGGGCATGTGAACATGTGTTATTGGCAACAGTCAGAAGATTACATTGTTCAAAGGGATCAGAGTCTTCCCTGTTGTTTACAAGGCCAATCAATCAGTGCACATGGATGACTCAACCAATTTCCCTTGATTGGTCCGAGAGCCATTTTGTCCCTGAAGCCAGGGCTCAGTGTCGGTCTCTGGGGGTTCCTGAGAGCTGCATGGTTATTTTCTCCTCATCAGGAACATTGTTTTCAGAACTTATTTTCTGCCCAAATGTGCGTCCTCCATTCAGCCCAAGGATCAATGCAGTTTGCGGGCAATCGCGACCAGATACAAGGCTGAATTCATGCACAAAATGCTCATTGCATTGAACAGAGGCTTGGGTGGGAGGGAATTCCAAGTAGTATTCAATGTTAACCATGCACTCTGCAGTACTGCCAAGGCTGTGCCAATGGTACCCCAAGGTAGTTTGATAAATGGAAGGCACAACCTCAAGCCATTTCCCATGTTCCTAAATGGTGATGGTGAAATTAAACCTGAATTTCGAGTTTTTCATCTCTCTAAGGAAAAAACGTTGCTAAAGATCTATTAGCAGATGTGAAAGACCTGCTTTCTCTTCCTCAGATGATATGCAATTTGAGTTGTAAAATTATGAAATAATAAAAGTACAATAATGAAATAAAAGTATTTATTTCTCATTCATTCTCCGTGTTTTATCAGCATGCCATCCAGAAACCAGAATCCATAAACTACAGGACATGTTTAAACGGTGTAGTCAGTGCCTGAACCTTCAATATTCACAGCCTGTCTCAGTACGGTGGATATCTCATCCTCGGTGGTTATGTAATTTGAGTTGTAAAATTATGAAACAATAAATGTAAAATAATGAACTAAACGCCTTGTCGTCTCTATTTCTCATTCCTTCTCCATGTTTTATAAGCACGCCACAAAGAGCCCAAAATCTGCCAAGTCCACAAGACCAGAACATGTTGGATCCCAGACATCCCAGGTATGGGGTCTGGTACCTGTACATTGTAAAATCCTCTCCCATCTGTGAGAAATGCAGCATTTTCCTGCCAGCTTCGAGAAATTTCCTTGATTGGTGATGATGAAATGAAACCTGAATTTAACGGTGTCCGTGTGTCCGAGAAGAAAGATATTTTGTAAACATTGCTGGTATTTTTGAAAGACTTTCCTGTGCTGAAGCCCAGCTGTTAGATGAAGAAGATGTTGAGGATTCTGTAATATTGGCAACAATGCTGAAATTCACTGCCAAGTTCCACACAATGGAATAGACACCATGGTCTTGACCAAGAATAAAGAGAATGAGAGCGGTGATGATGAAGATAAATCTGTCTATTGACAGGTGAATAAGGATCACGGAGGAATTGATTCATGGCATCGATCAGAAGAGCTTCATGACAGAGCAGCATATTATGTGGGTCTAAAAGGTACAAGAGGTGTTTCGGAAAGAAAACCCCATGTACTTGAAACAATTTAAGCTGCAGGACATTTTTAAAAGACACACATTAAACCCTGAACTGTCAACATTCACAGCCTGTGTCTGAATGGCAGCTGTCTCCTCCTCAGTGGATCTGTAATTTGAGTTGTAAAATGATGAAATAATAAATGTACAATAATGAGCTAAAAGCCTTGTCGTCTTTATTTCTCATTCCTTCTCCATGTTTTATCAACCCAGCAGATAGGGCACAAAATCTGCCAAATCAGCCCGAACCTTCAATTTTCACAGCATCTGTCAGTGTGACAGCTGCCTCTCCCTCGGTTGCAATGTAATATGTAAAGTTATGAAATAATAAAAGTATAATAATTAAATTAGAAAAGCCTCAGGGTCTTTATTTCTCACTGATTCTCCGTGTTTTACAAGCACGCGATCCAGAACTCCAAATCCACAATTCTGGAACAGATCCAGTGCCCAACGCCTCCGATACGTGATCCAGTACCTGTACATTGTAAAACCCGGTTCATTCTGCTGCTAATGCAGCATTTTCCTCTTACCTGCCTCAGCCCCGGTGATTGGGGGATTATTTGCTTGATTTCTGTACTTCATCCTGAGTTATATTTCGGTGTCAACAAGCTGAGTGCTCGGCTGCTAAAAATGACCGATCAATAGAGGCACACGGGTTGTGGAAACCAAATCGATGTGATCTACAGAGTTTTAGTATCAAAATAAATGTCTGACAATTGTATCAGGCCTGAAGATATTTTACTGAGACAGATGTCCAGGGCATCACTCACCTTGATATGCACTTCCCGACTGTCTCGCCACACCACGGAAGCACCTTGAACCTCTGATGATGACATGTGTGAGCACCAGGTCCACACAATCAAGCTGAATCAAGAGGCTCAGACTTTCATGGCAGGTCTTGCTGATGTCTGCAGCCCCTGGTAACAAGGCCTCCCCCACAGTGGAGCAGGAGGACATGCATTGCCAATGCTTGTTAAGGTGCCTGTCACTGGAGGATCACATCCTGTCCTCTTCCTTCCCTGCAGTTCTGCTCACTCTTTATTGAAAGGGTTGAAAATAGTGAATTGTGAGAGTGGGAAATGCATTGAGTGGAGTGAAAACAAAGACAGTGTTTGCGCAGGGTGAGAGTGAGACATGGATTTGAAGGGACAACAGTGAGACTGACTGAGCATTTAGTTTCGAGATGAGGATGTAAGGTAGTGCTGATAAACTGATACGTTGTAAAACTCTATTCATTCAGCATCCAGTAGTTCCCTGTTGTCTGTTTGTCGGTCCTTGTGGGGAGTATGTTCTAACGTTTTTTCCTGTGGGAATTGGTTTCTGCTTTTCTACAGGGAGGTGGCGAGCTGTTGGTGAATATCTAGTAAGTGGTCAAGGTTCATTTTCCCAAGGTTGAAATTTGTCCTGCACTTTGCGATAAGATTTATTAATATCTAAAATAAATAACTGAATAAAATAATTAAGTCGTTAGTTTATGATCAGAAGTATATCAGGACAGTTGATGTGTGATGACTGCAGTATGTGGGTGCTCATGGATACTGGTGTTATTCAGAGCAAGTATGTCTGCAGTAAGTATCTGCGGCTTGAGGAGCTTTGGCTCAGAGACATTCAGCTGGAGTTTGACACTGCAACATATCAGGGAGGGAGAGTTTTACCTGGAAGCTTAGTTTCAGGAGACGGTCACACGGCTTCTGAAAAAACTTTCCAGTTTGGAAAGTGGTCAGGGACAGGAGGATGTGACGGCTGCTGAGGTAGGTAAGGGAACCCAGAGGACAGGAGTGCAGAAGTGTCAGCGACTGCAATTGTACAACAGTGCTACCAAATAAACCTGTCGGACTTTCACCTCATGTTGTGAGACTTCTTACTGTATTGTCCAACAGGTTTGAGGTTCTTTCAGCTGGTTTGGATGAGAGTGGAGAATAAAGGGTGGAAGAGTCATCGAGGTTTACAGCATGGAAATAGGCCCTTCGGCCCAACTTGTCCATGCCGCCCAATTTTGACCATTAAACTAGCCCCAATTGCCCGCATTTGGCCCATATCCCCCAATACCCATCTTATCCATGCAACTGTCTAAATGTTTTTTTTTAATACAAAATTGCACCCGCCTCTACTACTGCCTCTGGTAGCTTGCTCCTGACACTCACCACACTCTGAGTGAAAAGGTGCCCCTCTGGACACTTTTGTATCTCTCCTCTCTCATCTTAAACCTATGCCCTCTAGTTTTAGACTCCCTCACCTTTGGGAAATGATGTCGACTCTCGAGCTGATCTATGCCTCTCATTATTTTATCAACCTCTGTAAGATCATCCCTAAACCTATTGCGTTCCAGGGAAAAAAAGTCCCAGTTTATCCAGCCTCTCCTTATAACCCAAACCATCAAGCCTCGGGAGCATTCTAATGAATATTTTCTGCACTCTTTCTAGTTTAATAATATCCTTTCTCCAATAGGGTGACCAGAACTGTACACGGTATTCCAAGTGTGGCACGGTAGCACAGTGGTTAGCACTGCTGAATCACAGCTCCAGGGACCTGGGTTCGATTCCCGGCTTGGGTCACTGTCTGTGTGGAGATTGCGCATTTTCCATGTGTCTGCGTGGGTTTCCTCCGGGTGCTCCGGTTTCTTCCCACAGTCCAAAGATGTGCGGGTTAGTTTGATTGGCCATGCTAAAATTGCCCCTGAGAGTCCTGGGGTGCGTAGATTAGAGGGATTAGCGGGTAAAATATGTCGCAATATGGGGGTAGGGCCTGGGTGGGATTGTGTTCGGTGCGGACTCGATGGGCCGAATGGCCTCTTTCTGTACTGTAGGGTTTCTATGTTTCTATGTTTAATGTCTTGTACAACCTCAACAAGACGTCCCAAATACAGTATTCAACGTTGTGGCCAATGAAACCAAGCATGCGGAATGCCTTCAAAGAACAGTACAGCACAGGAAACAGGCCCTTCGGCCCTCCAAGCCTATGCCGCTCCTTGGTCCAACTAGACCAATCGTTTGTAACCTTCCATTCCCAGGCTGCTCATGTGACTATCCAGGAAGTCTTAAACGATGTCAGCGTGTCTGCCTCCACCATCGTACTTGGCAGCGCATTCCAGGCCCCCATCACCCTATGTGTAAAAAACATCCCTCGAATATCTGAGTTATACTTCGCCCCTCTCACCTTGAGCCGGTGACCCCTCGTGATCACCACTTCTGCTCTGGGAAAAACCTTCTTCACTACCTTATCCACCTGTGACTCCACTTTCAAGGAGCTATGAACGTGTACCCCGAGATCTCTTTGTTCTTTCACTCTCCCAAATGCCCTACCATTAACTGAGTAAGTCCTACCGTGGATCAATCTACCAAAATGAATCACTTCACATTTATCTAAATTAATCTCCATCTGCCATTCGTCAGCCCACTGGCCCAATTGATCAAGATCTCGTTGCAATCTGAGATAACCTTCTTCACTGTCCACTATGCCACCAATCTTGGTGTCATCTGCAAACTTGCTCACCATCCCTCCTAAATTCTCATCCAACTCATTGATATATTTGACAAATAACAGTGGACCCAGCACTGATCCCTGAGGCACTCCGCTGGTCACAGGCCTCCAGTTTGAAAAACAACCCTCTACAAACTCTGGCTTCTGTCATCAAGCCACTTTTGTACCCATATAGTTACCTCACCCTGGATCCCGTGAGTTTTAACCTTATGAAACAACCTACCACGTGGTACATTGTCAACGGCCTTTGCTAAAGTCTATAGATAACATCAACTGCACTGACCTCATCTACCTTCCTGGTTACCCCTTCAAAAAATTCAACCAAATTTGTGAGACAGGATTTTCCACTCACAAAGCCATGCTGATTGTCCCTAATCAGTCCTTGCGTCTCTAAACGCCTGTACATCCTGTCTCTCAAAATACCTTCCAACACCTTACAGATGTGAGGCTCGCTGGCCTGTAGTTACCAGGTTTTTCCCAACAGCCCTTTTTAAACAAAGGCACACCAGTTGCCACCCTCCAACCTTCAGGCACCTCACCTGTGAAAATCGATTATTCAAATATCTCTGTTAGGGGACCCGCAATTTCCTCCCTAGCCTCCCACAATATCCTGGGATACACTTCATCACGTCCCGGGGATTTATCTACCTTGATGCGCTTTAAGACTTCCAGCACCTTCTTCTCTGTAATGTGTACACTCCTCAAGACATCACTATTTATTTCCCCAAGTTCCCGAACATCCATGCTTTTCTCAACTGTAAATACTGATGAGAAATATTCATTTAGGATCTCACCCATCTCTTGTGGATCCGCAAATAGATGACCTTGTTGATCTTAAAGAGGCCCTACTCTCTCCCTTGTTACTCTTTTGCCCTTTATGTATTTGTGGAAGCACTTTGGATTCTCCTTTGCCTTATCTGCCAAAACAATCTCATGCATTCTTTTTGCCCTCCTGATTTCTCTCTTACCTCTACTCCTACACCCTCTATACTCTTCAAGGGGTTCATTTGATCCCAGCTGCGTATGCATGTCATGTGCCTTCTTCTTCTTGACCATGGCCTCAATATCCCAAGTCATCCAGGATTCCCTCCTTCTACCAGCCTTGCCCTTGATTCTACGAGGAATGTACTTACACTGAACCCTGGTAAACACACTTTTGAAAGCGTGCCACTTACCAGACGCCCCTTTGCCTTCCCACAAACTCCCCCAGTTAACTTTTGAAAGTTCCTGCCTGATACCATCAAAATTGGCCTTGCCCCTATTTAGAATTTTAACTTTTGGACCAGACATATCATTCTCCATAGCTATCTTAAAACTAATAGAATTATGGTCACTGGTCCCAAAGTGATCCCTCACTAACACTTCTGTCACCTGCCCTTCCTTATTTCCCAAGAGGAGTTCAAGTTTTGCCCCCACTCTATTTGGGCCATCCACATACTGAATGAGAAACTCCTCCTGAATACACTCAACAAATTTCTCTCCCTATCCCCGTAACCCGATATATTTACCCTGCTGGTCCCCCTGACACTAAGTGTCAATTTGACAAGGTCAATTAACCGACCTGAGACATCTTTGGACTGTGGGGGAAAACTGCAGCATTCGGATGAAACCCACACAGACACGGGGAGAACGTGCAAACTCCACATAGACAGAGACCCAAGCCAGGAATTGAATTTGAGTCTCTGACGCTGTGAGGCAGCAGTGTTAACCACTGTGCCACCGTGCCAACTATTAATCTTCTACAATCCTGACAATCCCTCTATCATTCTGGTGATTCTCCATTGTCCCATCTGAAGGTCAGTAGGTATTCATCATGAGGTTTGTGCCCTGGAGAGAAGGGAGACAGTTGCTGTGAAAGTTAACCAGAGCTCTAGGCTCCGAAATTAGCAAAATGCTGTTAAACGTTGAAGTATATTTATTACTCACAAATAGGCTTACATTGACACTGCAATGAAGTTACTGTGAAAATCGCCTGGTCGCCACACTTTGGCGCCTGTTTGTGTACTTTGAGGGAGAATTTGGCATGGCCAATGCACCTAACCAGCTCGTCTTTGGATATTAAGAGACAATCTAGCATGGACAATCCACCTAACCGAAACATTTTTGGACTGTGAGGAAGCCGGTGCATCCGGAGGAAACCCATGCAGACATGGGGAGAACGTGCGAACAGACAGTGACCCGAGGCCAGAATTGAACTCGGGTCCCTGGCGCTGTGAGGCAGCAGTGCTAACCACTTTGCCATTGTGCCATGCCATGCTGGGAATGTGCGTGAGGGTGGGGAAGAGGACGGTGCGGGGCAACATCTGATTAACGTTCAGAAGAATGATAAAGCAGCTCCAATTAGATGGGACACATTTTGTACACTTCCTGTATGAAATCAAAGAGCTGCAGAAAGCCGATGTTAGATTTGCTTTCCAATTCATGATTGTTATTTGTGCTCACAAGTTAAAATTCATCACCCCGACCACAGCTCTCCCTCCCAACGCCCACCACAAGGAAGAATGATTCCTCAAGCGAGGGGAAACAGCAGGTGAATCAAGTTCACAGAATCACAGAATCACAGAATACCACAGAGCAGAAGAGGCCCTTCAGCCCATCGGGTCTGCACCGACGCATGAACTGCCCTGACCTGCCCACCCAATCCCACTTGCCAGCAGTCCCATAGCCCTGAATGTTATGACGCGCCAAATTCTCATCCAGGTACTTTTTAAAGGATGTGAGGCATCCCACCTCCACCACCCTCCCACGCAGCGCATTCCTGACCATCAAAACCATTTGAGTAAAAACGTTTTTCGTCAAATCCCCCTGAAACCTCCCACCCTTCATTTTTAACTTGTGTCCCCTTGTAACTGACCCTTCAAATAACAGGAACAGCTGCTCCCTCTCCACCCTGTCCACATCCCTCATCATCTTCAACACCTCAATCGGGTCGCCCCTCAGTCTTCGCTGCTACAATGAAAACAACGCAAGCCTATCCAACCTCTCCTCCTACCTTAAATGTTCCACCCCAGGCAGTATCCTGGTGAATCTCCTCTGCACCCCCCACAGTGCAGTCACATCCTTCCTATAATGTGGTGACCAGAACTGCACACAGTACTCCAGCCGTGGCCTCGCCAACGCTCATCCCTCTAATACAACTCCATCATGACATCTCTGCTTTTGTAATCTATACCTCGACTGACAAAGTTGAACAGTAATATTCCAGCAAAGACTAATCACTGACAACCCCTCATCACACCTCAGTAGCTATAGAAGCTGGTCGGGTCTGTGGTCCCATGAGCTGTCACTCTGGTCAGGAGGGAACCACTGCCGTTCCATCAGCCCAGGTGTTCTGCTCCGGGGAGCAACTTCACTCTCTCCAAAGTTAGGAGGTGATGGGAGGGAGCCTCCTCATAGCAGACGTCATGTATACTCTATTTTGGGTGGAGCGGTATCACAGTGGACAGCGCTGCTGCCTCAACAACAAGGGACCGGGTTCAGTTCCCGGCTTGGGCCACTGCCTGTGCAGAGTCTGCAGGTTCTCCCCATGTCTGCGTGGGTTTCCTCCGGTTTCCTTCCACAGTCTGAAAGACGTGCTGGTTAGTTGCTTTGGCCATGCGAAATTATCCCTCAGTGTACCCGAACAGGAGCCGGAGTGTGGCGACTAGGGGATTTTCACAGTAACTTCATTGTAGTGTTAATGTAAGCCCACTTGTGTCATGAATAAATCCATTTTAATCTGTTGCAATCACCTACCAGGAACTCCAATGGCAGCGAGAATAGGATAGTAACTGGTCCAGCTTGACCGATAGTGGATCAGTGTGTTTTCTGAGAGAAGCGATGGTGTCATAGAGTCAGAGAGGTTTACAGCATGGAAACAGGCCCTTCGGCCCAACTTGTCCATGCCGCCCTTTTTTTTTAAACCCCTAAGCTAATCCCAATTGCCCGGATGTGCCCTGTAGCCCTCTATACCCATTATACACATGTAACTATCTAAATGCTTTTCAAAAGATAAAATTGTACCCGCCTCTATTACTACCTCTTGCAGCTTGTTCCAAACACTCACCACCCTCTGTGTGAAAGATTTGCCCCTTTGGACACTTTTGTATCTCTCCCCTCTCACCTTAAAACTATGCCGTCTAGTTTTAGACTCCCCTACCTTTGGGAAAAGATATTGACTATCTAGCTGATCTGTGCCCCTCATTATTTGATAGACCTCTATAAGATCAGCACTCTGCCTCCTCCGCTCCAGGGGAAAAAGTCCCAGTCTATTCAGCCTCTCCTTATAACTCAATCCATCAAGTCCCAGTAGCAACCCAGTAAATCTTTTCTGCACTCTTTCTAGTTTAATAATATCCTTTCTATGATAAGATGACCAGAATTGCACACAGTATTCCACGTGTGGCCTTACCAATGTCTTATACAACTTCAACAAGACGTCCCAACTACTATATTCAATGTTCTGACCGATAAAGCCAAGCATGTCGAATGCCTTCTTCACCACTGTGTCCACCTATGACTCCACTTTCAAGGAGCTATGTACATTTACTCCTTGATCTCTTTGTTCTGTAACTCTCCCCAACGCCCTACCATTAACTGAGTAAGTCGTGCCCTGGTTCAATCTACCAAAATGCATCACCTCGCATTTATTTAAATTAAACTCCATCTGCCATTCGTCCGCCCACTGGCCAGTTGATCAAGATCCCGTTGCAATTGGAGATATATTTCTTCACTGTCCACTATGCCAACAATCTTGGTGTCATCTGCAAACTTACTAGCCATGCCCCCTATATTCTCATCCAAAT
Organism: Mustelus asterias; assembly: GCF_964213995.1. Taxonomy (NCBI): domain Eukaryota; kingdom Metazoa; phylum Chordata; class Chondrichthyes; order Carcharhiniformes; family Triakidae; genus Mustelus; species Mustelus asterias. The sequence goes on from NW_027590484.1 coordinate 109,560, forward strand.
CGTTTATGTAAATGACAATAACAGTGGACTCAGCACTGATCCCTGAGGCACACCACTGGTCACAGGCCTCCAGTTTGAAAAACAACTCTCTACAACCACCCTCTGGCTTCTGTCTGCCCGTGGCGTAAACCATGGCCATTTACTGAGGTCTCACACTGAAGGTCTTCTCTTTAATACACAGCAGAAACACTCCTGAGACTCGGCAGAGCAACCTATCAGAGTAATCAATTACAGGTGAGAAAACAAACAACACACTGCAATGCTGGCGCTGAGAAGGAGCAATGATTGGATTTGATTTGATTTATTATTGTCACATGTGTTAGTATACAGTGAAAAACATTGTTTCTTGCAAGCTATACAGACAAAGCATACCCTTCAAAAAGGAGAGGATGCAGAATGTAGTGTTACCATCATAGCTGGAGAAATATCAACTTAATATAATACTAAGGTATTACATTATATATATATATATATTATATATGGTTACCTAATTAATATAAGATGGGTCCATTCAAAAGTCTGATGGCAGCAGGGAAGAAGCTGCTCTCGCATCCGTCGGTACATGGCCTTAGACTTTTGTCTCTTTTCCCCGATGGAAGGAGGTGGAAGAGAGAATATCCGGGGTGCGTGGGGTCCTTGATTATACCGGCTGCTTTTCCCGACGCAGCAGGAAGTGTAGACCGAGTCAATGGGTGGGAGGCTGGTTTGAGTGATGGATTCGGCATTGTTCATGACCCTTTATAGTTTCTTGCAGCCTTGGGCAGAGCAGGAACAGTGATACACCAGAAAGAATGCTTTCTATGATGCATCTGTAAAAGTTGTTGGGAGTCGTAGTGGACATGCCAAGTTTCCTTAGCTTCCTGAGGAAGTACAAGCGTTGGTGGGTTTTCTTAACTGTAGCGAATGTGTGGAGGGATCGGGACAGGTTGGTGGTGATCTGGACACCTAGAAACCTGAAACTCTCGATCATTTCCGCTTCATCCCCAATTTTCAATGAAAATTGTGTTTCATTGTGATGAGAAATTCAGATTAGAAATATGTTTCATGTTTTTCATTACGTTCTGTTTAATTACATTAAAGACACGATATAATTGTAATCTATTGAGACTATCAGTGGGGTGAATTATAGGCTAAATTTTCCCTTCGTGTCCAGAATGTGTACATTAGAGGTGTTCGTGGGGTAAATATGTGGGGTCATGGGGATAGGGCCTGGGCGGGATTGTTGTTGGTGCAGACTCGCTGGGCCGAATGGACTCTTTTGCACTGTTGGGTTTCTATGATACAATTTATGATGAGTCTGTACTGACCACAATCCCACCCAGGCCCTATTTCCGTAACCCCACGCATCCACCCTGATAGTCTCCCTGACAATAACGGGCAATTTTTAGCACAGCCAATGCACCGACCTGCACATCTTTGGACTGTGGGAGGAAAGTGGAGCACCTGGAGGAAACCCATGAAGACACGGAGAGAATGTGCCGACTCCACACTTGGAGTGACCCAAGGTCGGATTCGAACCAGGATCCCTGGCGCTGTGAGGGAGCACTAACCCCATGGTGCAAAGCTCAATCCAGGTGCCTTTCTGACAAAGAATGCAGTTGTGTTCTGTACTTCCGGCTTCCATGAATTATCGAGTCAGATGTTACTTGTTCCATGCCCTCTGATGAAAGCAATAACAGCAACATCAGCACGAGGGGTGCTGAGGGAAGCCCTGTTGCCAATCTGTGCAGCAGAGTATGATGCCCCAGCTTAGTCACTGGACTGTTTCGTTTTCAGTAAAAGATGTACAATTTTTAGTAAAGCTCATATTTCATTTCATTATAAATATAGTCCTGGTACGAGATGGTGACTGTGCCAAGGCTGCATTTCCTGCCCACAAGTTACTGTTTAGCATGAGGTGCTTGGATTTCCTTTTGAATGTGTGCCCCCTTTGAGAATGTGACTGATACAATGGTGTAAGACAGGCATTCTCTGCTTTTCACACAGCGCTGGTCAAGTTTCTAAAGCTTATTTATTCATGTAACAAGTAGGCTCACATTAACAGTGCAATGAAGTTACTGTGAAAATCTCCTAGTTGCCACACTCCGGCGCCTGTTCGGGTACACTGAGGGAGGATTTAGCATGATCAGTGCAACTAAACAGCACGTCTTCTGATCTGTGGGAGGAAACCGGAGCACCCGGAGGAAACCCATGCAGACACGGGGAGAACGTGCAGACTCCGCACAGGCAGTGACCCAAACCGGGGATCAAACCCGGGTCTCTGGCGCTGTGAGGCAGCAGTGTTAACCATTGTGCCACCATGTCACCCATACATACAAAGAACAAAGGAAAGTACAGCACCGGAACAGGCCCTTCGGCCCTCGAAGTCCCTACCCCCCCATGACTGTATCCAGCAATCCAAACAGAAGGATGATGCTCTGGAACGTCCACATTATGGTAAATTCTCAACCTCAGCGTCTCCTGTATTGTGAATTCTCGCTTTATAAACAAGTGTGCTGCTCCCAACTGGTTCTCTGGCTCTTGGCTTCATGCGGAGCTTGTGACCTGGCAGAGGAATAAGCCAAGGTGACGATACTCTTGGCGAGGATGAAGAAAGGGTTGTTGCAATGTATAGGAGAGATGTAAAGGATGGGGGAGCTGACGCGAGATCGATTGAGGAATCATGTATTTTTCGGGGACTTGCCTTAATATTTCCCGGAATTAACCAGCAGTTTGCTGAACATTTCAACATTGACATGTCAACTGAACAGGAGAACGCTGCGTGGGAATGAAAGCAAATGGAGTCAATAAATGAATACAAAAACAGAAAATGCTGGGAGATCTCAGCAGGTCTGTCAGTATCTGTGGAGAGAGAATAGAGCCAATGTTTCACGTCTGTGTGACCCTTCCTCAGGGTCCATTCGTGAGACTATTTTGATGATAATATAAGCAAAGTTGTCAGTAAAGGAGATTATTTCCTGAGGGTGTCATCCAAGGTAATCAATAATCAACAAAGAACAAGGGAAAGTACAGCACAGGAACAGGCCCTTCGGCCCTCCAAACCTATGCCAATCATGATGCCCTAACTAAACTACAAAAAACAACTTCTGCCCTTACTCGGGACTGTCGGGGGTGAGGACCTTTAAACGATCACTATTACTAAAGAGGTAGTGCTGGGGAGGCTAACAGAACTAAAGGTAGACAAGTCCAAAGATGTGCGGGTTAGATTGATTGGCCAGGTTAAAAAAATTGACCCTTAGAGTCCTGGGATGCGTAGGTGAGAGGGATTAGCGGGTAAAATATGTGGGGGTAGGGCCTGGGTGGGATTGTGGTCGGTGCAGACTCGATGGGCCGAATGGCCTCCTTCTGCACTGTAGGGTTTCTATGATATTCTATGATATTCCCCTGGTCCGTATGGAATGCATCCCAGGGCACTAAATGAAACGGCAGAAGCAATAGCAAATTCATCAGTTGTAATTTTTCAAAATTCACTGGGCTCTGGGGAGGTGCCAGCTGATTGGAAAATAGCTAATGTAACGCCACTGTTTAAAAAAGGAGGTAGACAAAAGGCAGGTAACTACAGGCCGGTTAGCTTAACATCCGTAGTTGGGAAAATGCTGGAATCTATCATTAAGGAAGAAATAACAGGACACCTGGAAAAGAATGGTTCAATCAAGCAGACGCAGCATGGATTCTTGAAGGGAAAGCCATGTTTGACTAATTTACTGGAATTGTTTGAGGATACGACGAGTGCAGTTGACAGAGGGGAACCGGTGGATGTTGTGTAAATAGATTTCCAGAAGGTGTTTGATAAGGTGCCTCACAAAAGGTTGCTGCATCAGATAAAGGTACACGGAGTTGAGGGTAAAGTGTTAGCCTGGATTGAGGATTGGCTATGTAACAGAAAGCAGAGAGTCGGAATAAATGGGTGCTTTTCCGGTTGGCAATCAATGACTTGTGGCGTGCCGCAGGGATCGGTGCTGGGGCCTCAACTATTTACCATATACATAGACGATCTGAAGGAGGTGAGCGAGTGTAGGGTAACAAAGTTTGCGGATGACACAAAGATGAGTGGGAAAGCAAATTGCGTGGAGGACACAGAGAGTCTGCAGAGAGATTTGGATCGGCTAAGTGAGTGGGCAAGGATCTGGCAGATGGAGTATAAAGTTGGTAAGTGTGAGGTTATCCACTTTGGAAGGAATAATAGTAAAATGGACTCTTATTTAAACGGTGAAGAATTACAACATGCTACTGTGCAGAGGGACCTGGAGGTCCTTGTGCATGAATCACAAAAACTCAGTTTGCAGGTGCAGCAGGTGATCAAGAAGGCAAATGGAATGTTGGCCTTTATCGTGAGAGGGATGGAGTATAAAAGCAGGGAGGTCTTGCTGCAACTGTACAGGGTACTGGTGAGGCCGCACCTAGAGTACTGTGTACAATTTTGGTCCCCTTATTTAAGAAAGGATATATTAGCTTTGCAGGGGGTACAGAGAAGGTTCACCAGGTCGATTGCGGACATGAGGGGGTCAGCTTATGAGGAGACATTGAGTAGACTGGGCCTGTACTCATTGGAGTTTAGAAGGTTGAGGGGAGATCTTATGGAGACATAAAAGATAATGAAGGGGCTAGACAGGGTAGAAGAAGTGAGGTTATTCCCACTTACAATGGAAACAAGAACTAGGGGGCATAGCTTCAAAATATGGGGGAGTCAATTTAGAACAGAGTTGAGGAGGAACTTCTTCTCCAATAGCTTCGTGAATCTTTCGAATTCTCTGCCCAATGAAGCAGTCGATGCTACCTCGTTAAATGTGTTTAAGTCACAGATAGATAGATTTTTAACCATTAAGGGAATTAAGGGTTAGTGGGAGCGGGCGGGTCAGTGGAACTGAACCGACAATCAGATCAGCCATGATCTTATTGAATGGCGGAGCAGGCTTGAGGGGCTAGATGGCCTACTCCTGCTCCTATTTCTTATGTTCTTATGTTCTAACATTACAGTCTATTGTTGTCAGATTCTGATCCAGTATTGTAATATCCCGTTCTATTATTCCCAGATCCTGACCCAGTATTGGAACATTACAGTCTATCGTTCTCAGATTCTGATACATTATGGGAACATTACAGTCTATTGTTCTCAGATTCTGCTGCAGTATTGGAACATCCCGGTCCATTGTTCCCTGACTCTGATCCAGCATTGGAACATTACACTCCCTTGTTCTCAGATTCTGATCCTTTATGGGAACATTGAAGTCTATTGTTCTCAAATTCTTATCCAGTACTTGAACATTACAGTCTATTGTTCTCAGAGTCCGATCCATTATTCGAACATTGCAGTCTGTTGTTCTCAGATTCTGATCCAGTATTGGGACATTACAATCTATTGTTCTCAGATTCTGATCCACGATTCGGACATCCCAGTCCATTGTGACCTGATTCTGATCCATTATTGGAACATTACTCTTTTGCCCTCAGATTCAGATTCATTATTGCAACATTCCAGTCTTTTGTTGTCAAATTCTGATCCTGTGCTGGAACATTACAGAGTTTTATTCTCAGATTATGATCCTTTGGTGGAACATTACAGTCTATTGTTCACAGATTCTGACCCATTATTGGAAAATTGCAGTCTGTTTTTCTCTGGTTCTGATTCAATATTGGAACATTACAGTCTATTGTTCTCAGATTCTGATCCACTAATCGGACATCCCAGTCCATTGTTACCTGATTCTGATCCATTATTGGAACATTAGTATAATGTCCTCAGATTCGGATTCATTATTGGAACATTACAGTCTGTTGATCTCAAATTGTGATCCTGTGCTGGAGCATTACAGAGTTTTGTTCTCAGATTATGATCCTTTAGTGCAACATGACAGTCTATTGTTCTCAGATTGTGATCCAGTATTCCAACATTGCAGTCTATTGTTCTCAGATTCTGATCCATTATTGGAACATTACAATCTATTGTTCTCAGATTCTGATCCATTATTGGAACATTGCAGTCTATTGTTCTCAGATTCTGATCCATTATTGGAACATTGCAGTCTATTGTTCTCAGATTCTGATCCATTATTGGAACATTGCAATCTATTGTTCTCAGATTCTGATCCATTATTGGAACATTGCAGTCTATTGTTCTCAGATTCTGATCCAGTATTGGAACATTGCAATCTATTGTTCTCAGATTCTGATCCAGTATTGGAACATTGCAATCTATTGTTCTCAGATTCTGATCCATTATTGGAACATTGCAGTCTATTGTTCTCAGATTCTGATCCATTATTGGAACATTGCAGTCTATTGTTCTCAGATTCTGATCCATTATTGGAACATTGCAGTCTATTGCTCTCAGAATCTGATCCAAAATTGGACCATTACAGTCTGTTGTACATAAATTCTGATCCATTATTGGAACATTACAGTCGATTGTTCTCAGATTCTGACCCATTATTGGAAAATTGCAGTCTGTTTTTCTCTGGTTCTGAACCAATATTGGAACATTACAGCCTATTGTTCTCAGATTCTGATCCACTAATCGGACATCCCAGTCCATTGTTACCTGATTCTGATCCATTATTGGAACATTAGTCTATTGTCCTCAGATTCGGATTCATTATTGGAACATTACAGTCTGTTGTTCTCAAATTGTGATCCTGTGCTGGAGCATTACAGAGTTTTGTTCTCAGATTATGATCCTTCAGTGCAACATTACAGTCTATTGTTCTCAGATTGTGATCCAGTATTCCAACATTGCAGTCCATTCTTTTCAGAAGCTGAGCCAGTATTGGACCATTACAGTCTGTTGTACTCAAATTCTGATCCAGTATTGGAACATTCCTTTCCATTGTTCCCAGACTCTGAACCAGAATTGGAACATTAGAGTCTAATATTCTCAGATTCTGATCCAGTATTGGAACATTGCAGTCTAATATTCTCCGATTCTCATCCAGTATTGGAACATTGCAGTCTCTTGTTCTCAGAATCTGAACCAGTATTGGAACATTGCAGTCTATTGTTCTGAGATTCTGCTCAATGATTGGAACATTGCATTCTGTTGTTCTCAGATTCAGATCACTTAATGTAATATTACAGTCTGTTGTTCTGAAATTCTGATCCAGTATTGGAACATTACAGTCTATTGTTCCCAGAGTCCGATCCGTTACTCGAACATTGCAGCCTATTGTTCTCAGACTCTGATCCAGTATTGGAACAGCGCAATGTATTGTTCTCGGATTCTGATCCATTATTGGAAAATTGCACTCTATTTTCTCACAGTGTGAATCAAGATTGGAACATTACAGCCTATTGTTCTCAGAGTTCGATCCAGTATTCGAACATTGCAGTCGATTGTTCTCAGATTCTGATCCAGTATTAGATCAGAATAGTCGACTGATTTCAGATTCTGATCCATCATTGCCACATCCCGGTCCCGTGTTCCCAGATTCAGATGAATTATTGGAACATTACAGTGTATTGTTCTCAGATTATGATGCTTTATTGAAACACTACCGTCTATTATTCTCAGATTATGATCCAGTACTGAAACTTTGCTGTCTATTGTTCTCAGATTCTGATCCATTTTTGGAACATTACAGTTTATTGTTCTCAAATTCTGATCCAGTGTTGGAATATTACATTCTATTGTTCTCAGATTCTCAGATCCAGTGTTGGAATATCATAGAAGAAAATCATAGAAACCCTACAGTGCAGAAGGAGGCCATTCGGCCCATCGAGTCTGCACCGACCACAATCCCACCCAGGCCCGACCCCGACATATTTACCCGCTAATCCCTCTAACCTACGCATCCCAGGATTCCATGGGGCAATTTTTTAACCTGGCCAATCAACATAACCCGCACATCTCTGGACAGTGTGAGGAAACCGGAGCACCCGGAGGAAACCCACGCAGACACGAGGAGAATGTGCAAACTCCACACAGACACTGACCCGAGCCGGGAATTGAACCCAGGCCCCTGGAGCTGTGAAGCAGCAGTGCTAACCACTGCGCTACCGTGCCGCCCAGTATTGCAGTCTATTGTTCTCGGATTCTGATCCAGTGTTGGAATATTACATTCTATTGTTCACAGATTCGGATCCACTATTGTAACAGCCCGGTCTATTGTTCCCACTTTCTGATCCATTATTTGAAGATTACAGCCTTTGGTTCTCCGATTCTGATCCATTATTGGAACATTACAGTCTATTGATCTCAGATTCTGATCCATTATTGGAACATTGTAGTCTATTGTTCCCAGATTCTGATCCAATATTGGAACTTTGCAGTGTCTTGTTCTCTGATTCTGATCCAGGATTGGACCATTGCAGTCTATTGTTCCCAGATTCTGATCCATAATCAAACATTACTGTGTTTTGTTCTCAGATTCTGATCCATTAATGGGACATCCATGTCTATTGTTCTCAGATTCTGATACATTATTGGAACATTACAGTCTATTGGTCTCAGATTCTGATCCAGTATTGGAATCCAGTATTCAATCCAGTATTGGAACATTGCAGTCTATTTCTCTCAGATTCTGATCCATTATAGGAACAACCCCGGACCATTGTTCCCACACTCTGATTCAGAATTGAAACTTTGCAGAATTTGAGAACAACAGACTGTAATGTTCCAATAATTGATCTGAATCTGAGAACAAATGACTGCAATGTTCTAATACTGGCTCAGATACTGAGAACAATAAACTGTAATGTTCCAATACTGGATCAGAATCTGAGAATATTCGACTGCAATGTTCGAATAATGGATCAGAATCTGAGAAGAATCGATTTCATTGTTCAGATACTGGGCCAGAATCTGAGAATATTAGACTGCAATGTTCCAATTCTGGTTCAGAGTCTGGGAACAATGGAAAGGGATGTTCCAATAATGGATCAGAATCTGAGAACAATAGACTACAATTATCCAGTAATGGATCAGAATCTGAGAACAATCAACTCTAATGTTCCAATACTGGATCAGAATCTGAAAACAGTAGACTGTAATTTTCCAATACCGGTTCAGAATCTGAGACAAATAGAGGGCAATTTTCCAATAATGGAACAGAAACTGAGAATAACAGACCGTAATGCTCCAATAATGGATCACAATCTAGGAACAATAGGCTGTCATGTTCCAATAATGAATCAGAATCTGGAAAAAATGGACAGCGATGTTCCAATAATGGATAAGATTCTAAGAAAAATACACTGTAATGTTCCAATACTGAATATGAAACTGAGAACAAGAGACTGCAATGTTCCAATAATTTATCAGAATCTGAGAACGAGGGGTTTTAATGTTCCAATACAGATTAGAATCTGGGAACACTAGACTATAATGTTCCAATAATGAATCAGAATCTGAGAGCATTAGACTGTAATGTTTCAAGAATTGATCAGACTCTGAAATCAATAGACTGCAATGTTCCAATAATGGCTCAGAATTTGAGAACAATAGACAGTAATGTTAAAATACTGGATCAGAATCTGAGATCAATAGACTGTAATGTTCCAATACTGGATCAGAATCTGAGATCAATAGACTGTAATGTTCCAATACTGGATCAGAATCTGAGGTCCATAGACTGCAATGTTCCAATAATGAATCAGAAGCTGAGAAAAATACACTCTCATATTTACTTTATCGGAATCTGAGATCAATAGACTGCAAAGTTCCAATACTGGATCAGAATCTGGGAACAATAGAGCGGGATGTTCCAATAATTGATCAGAATCTCAAAACTATAGGCTGTAATTTTCCAATACTGGATTACAATTTGGGAACAATAGACCAGGATTTTACAATACTGGATCAGAATATGAGAAAAATAGACTGCAATGTTCCAATACTGGATCAGAATCTGAGAACAGTAGGCTGTAATGTTCCAATAATGGATCAGAATCTGAAAACTATAGGCTGTAATATTCCAATACTGGATTAGAATCTGGGAACAATAGACCGGGATTTTACAACACTGGATCAGAATCTGAGAATAATAGACTGGAATGTTCCAATGTTAGATCAGTATTTGAGAACAATGCACTGCAATGTTCGAATAATGGATCGGACTCTGAGAACAATAGACTGTAATGTTCAAATACTGGTTCAGAATCTGAGAAAATTTGACTGCAATTTTCCAATAATGGATCAGACTCTATGAACAATAGTCTGTAATGTTCCTACACTGGATCATAATCTGAGAACAAAATACACTGCAATGTTCAAATAATCGATCGGACTCTGAGAACAAGAGGTTGTAATGTTCCAATCCTGGTTCAGAACCTGAGGAAAATAGACTGCAATTTTCCAATAATGGATCAGAATCTGAGAACAAAAGACTGTCACGTTCCAATATTGGATCAGAATCTGAGAACAACAGACAGTAATGTTCCAATAAAGGATCAGAATTTGAGAACAACACTGTAATGTCCTAATGATTGGTCAGAATCTAAACAATAGACTGAAATGTTCCAGTACTGGTTCAGAATCTGAGAAAAAGAGACTGCAATGTTCCAATATTGGATCAGAATCGAAGAACAATAGACTGTAATGATCCAATAAAGGATCATAATCTGAGAACAATAGACGGAAATGTTCCAATAAAGAATAGAATTTGAGAACAACACTGCAAGGTTCCAATCATTGATCAGAATCTGAATAAAAGACTGTAATGTTCCAATACTGGATCAGAATCTGAGAACAATCCACCGGGATATTACAATGATGGATCAGGATCTGAGATCATGAGACTGTAATGTTCCAACGCGAGATCAGAATCTGAGAACAATACACTGCAATGTTCGAATAATGGATCGGAGTCTGAGAACAATAGACTGTAATGTTCCACTACTGGTTCAGAATCTGAGAAAAATAGACTGCAATTTTTCCAATAATAGATCAGAACCTGAGAACAACAGACAGTAATGTTCCAATCATTGATCAGAATCTGAACAATAGACTGTAATGTTCTAATACTGGATCAGAATCTGTGAACAACGGACCGGGATATTACAATGATGGATCCGAATCTGAACAATAGACTGTAATGTTAGAATAATTGAACAGAATTTGAGAACAATAGACTGCAATGTTCCAGCACTGGATCAGAATCTGAGAACAACAGACTGTAATGTTCCAATCATTGATCTGAATCTGAAAAATAGACTGAAATGTTCTAATACTAGATCGGAATCTGAGAACAATACACTGCAATGTTCGAAAAATGGATCAGACTCTGAGAACAATAGACTGTAATGTTCCAATATTGGTTCAGAATCTGAGAAAAATAGACTGAAAAGTTTCAATACTGGATCAGAATGTGGGAACAATGGTCCGGGTTGTTCTTATAATGGAGCAGAATCTGAGAAAAATAGACTGCAATGTTCCAATACTGCATCAGAATGTGGGAACCATGGTCCGGGTTGTTCCTATAATGGATTAGAATCTGAGAAAAATATAATCTGATATCAATAGACTGTAATATTCCAATACTGGATCAGAATCTGAGAACAATAGACTGCAACGTTCCAATAATGGATCAGAATCTGAGAACAATAGACTGTAATGTTCCAAGAAAGGATTATAATCTGAGAACAATGGAATGCAATGTTCCAATACTGGATCAGAATTTGAGAACAACAGATTGTAATGTTCCAATCATTGATCAGAAACTGAGAACAATAGACTGCAATGTTCCAATACTGGATCAGAATCGGAGAACATTAGACTGTATGTTCCAATACTGGTTCATAGAACATAGAACAGTACAGCACAGAACAGGCCCTTCGGCCCACGATGTTGTGCCGAGCTTTATCTGAAACCAAGATCAAGCTATCCCACTCCCTATCATCCTGGTGTGCTCCATGTGCCTATCCAATAACCGCTTAAATGTTTCTAAAGTGTCTGACTCCACTATCACTGCAGGCAGTCCATTCCACACCCCAACCACTCTCTGCGTAAAGAACCTACCTCTGATATCCGTCCTGTATCTCCCACCACGAACCCTATAGTTATGCCCCCTTGTAATAGCTCCATCCACCCGAGGAAATAGTCTTTGAACGTTCACTCTATCTATCCCCTTCATCATTTTATACACCTCTATTAAGTCTCCCCTCAGCCTCCTCCGCTCCAGAGAGAACAGCCCTAGCTCCCTCAACCTTTCCTCATATGACCTACCCTCCAAACCAGGCAGAATCCTGGTAAATCTCCTCTGCACTCCTTCCAGCGCTTCCACATCCTTCCTATAGTGAGGTGACCAGAACTGCACACAATATTCCAAATGTGGTCTCACCAAGGTCCTGTACAGTTGCAGCATAACCCCACGGCTCTTAAACTCCAACCCCCTGTTAATAAAAGCTAACACACTATAGGCCTTCTTCACAGCTCTATCCACTTGACTGGCAACCTTTAGAGATCTGTGGATATGGACCCCAAGATCTCTCTGTTCCTCCACAGTCTTCAGAACCCTACCTTTGACCCTGTAATCCACATTTAAATTTGTCCTACCAAAATGAATCACCTCACATTTATCAGGGTTAAACTCCATTTGCCATTTTTCAGCCCAGCTTTGCATCCTATCTATGTCTCTTTGCAGCCTACAACAGCCCTCCACCTCATCCACTACTCCACCAATCTTGGTGTCATCAGCAAATTTACTGATCCACCCTTCAGCCCCCTCCTCTAAGTCATTAATAAAAATCACAAAGAGCAGAGGACCAAGCACTGATCCCTGCGGCACACCGCTAGCAACCTGCCTCCAATCCGAAAATTTTCCATCGACCACCACCCTCTGTCTTCGGTCAGACAGCCAGTTACCTATCCAATCGGCCAACTTTCCCTCTATCCCACACCTCCTCACTTTCATCATAAGCCGACCATGGGGGACCTTATCAAACGCCTTACTAAAATCCATGTATATGACATCAACTGCCCTACCTTCATCAACACACTTAGTTACCTCCTCAAAAAATTCTATCAAATTTGTGAGGCACGACTTGCCCTTCACGAATCCGTGTTGACTATCTCGGATTAATCCGCATATTTCTAAATGGTCGTAAATCCCATCCCTAAGGACCCTTTCCATCAATTTACCAACCACCGAAGTAAGACTAACCGGTCTATAATTACCAGGGTCATTTCTATTCCCTTTCTTAAACAGAGGAACAACATTCGCCATTCTCCAGTCCTCTGGCACCATCCCCGTGGAAAGCGAGGACCCAAAGATCAACGCCAAAGGCTCTGCAATCTCATCCCTTGCCTCCCAAAGAATCCTAGGATACATTTCATCAGGCCCAGGTGACTTATCGACCTTCAGTTTATTCAAAACTGCCAAGACATCCTCCATCCGAACATCTATTTCCTCCAGCCTATTAGCCTGTAACACCTTCTCTTCCTCAAAAACATGGCCCCTCTCCTTGGTGAACACTGAAGAAAAGTATTCATTCATCACCTCACCTATCTCTACTGACTCCATACACAAGTTCCCACTACTGTCCTTGACCGGCCCTAACCTCACCCTGGTCATTCTTTTATTCCTCACATAAGAGTAAAAAGCTTTGGGGTTTTCCTTGATCCGACCCGCCAAGGACTTCTCATGTCCCCTCCTAGCTCTCCTAAGCCCCTTTTTCAGCTCATTCCTTGCTAACTTGTAACCCTCAATCAAGCCATCTGAACCTTGTTTCCTCATCCCTACATAAGCTTCCCTCTTCCTTTTCACAAGACATTCCACCTCTTTTGTGAACCATGGTTCCCTCACTCGGCCATTTCCTCCCTGCCTGACAGGAACATACCTATCAAGGACATCCAGTATTTGTTCCTTGAAAAAATTCCACTTTTCATTAGTTCCTTTCTCTGACAGTTTCTGTTCCCAACTTATGCCCCCTAATTCTTGCCTAATCGCATCATAATTACCCCTCCCCCAATTGTAAACCTTGCCCTGCCGTACGGCCCTATCCCTCTCCATTGCAATAACAAAAGACACCGAATTGTGGTCACTATCTCCAAATTGCTCTCCCACAACCAAATCTAACACTTGGCCCGGTTCATTTCCCAGTACCAAATCCAATGTGGCCTCACCTCTAGTCGGCCCATCCACATATTGTGTCAGAGTCTGGGAACAATGGAAGGGATGATCCAATAATGGATGAGAATCTGAGAACAATACACTGTAGTCTTCCAATAATAGATGACAATGTGGGAACAATGGAACGGGCTCTTCCTATAAAGGATCAGAATCTGAGAGCAACAGACTGCAATGTTCCAATACTGGATCATAATCTGAGAACAATAGACTGTAATGTTCCAATACTGGATCAGAATCTGAGAAAAGTGGACCGGGATATTACAATGATGGATCATAATCTGAGATCCATTGACTCATGTCCCAATCCAGGATCAGAATCTGAGAACAATAGACTGAAATGTTCGAATGCTGGATGGGACTCTGGGAACAATACGCTGCAATTGTTTCGGACTCTGAGAAAAAAACACACTGGAAATTTCCAATAATGGATAAGTTTCTGTGAACAATAGATTGTAATGTTTCAATGCTGGATCAGAATCTGAGAACAATACACTGCAAAGTTTGAATACTGGATCGGACTCTGAGAACAATAGGTGTAATGTTCCAATCCTGGTTCAGAATCTGAGAAAAATAGACTGCAATTATCCAATAATGGATCAGATTTTGAGAACAATAGACGGTCATGTTCCAATACTGGGTCAGAATCGGAGAACATTAGACTGTAATGTTCAAATGCTGGTTCAAAGTCTGGGAACAATGGAAAGAGATTTTCCAATAATGGATGAGTATCTGAGAACAATACACACTAATGTTCCAATAATGGATGACCATGTGGGAACAATGGACGGGGATGCTCTAATAATGGATCGGAATCTGAGAAAAATAGACTGCAATTTTCCAATAATGGATCAGAATCCGAGAACAATAGTCCATCATGTTCCAATAATGGATGGCAATGTCGGGAAAATGGACCGGGATGTTCTAATAAAGGATCAGATTCTGAGAACAATGAACTGCAATGTTCCAATAATGGAGCAGAATCTGAGAACAATAGACTGTAATGTTCCAGCACTGGATCAGAATCTGGGAACAATGGAGCGGAATGTTACAGTACTGGACCAGAATCTGAGAACAATAGATTGTAATGTCCCAATACTGGATCAGAATCTGAGAACAATAGACTGCAATGTTTCAATACTGGATCAGATTCTGAGAGCAATAGACTGTAAAGTTCCAATACTGGTTCAGAATCTGAGAACAATCGACTGTAATGTTCCAAGAAAGGATTATAATCTGAGAACAATGGAATGCAATGTTCCAATACTGGATCAGAATTTGAGAACAACAGATTGTAATGTTCCAATCATTGATCAGAAACTGAGAACAATAGACTGCAATGATCCAATACTGGATCAGAAACTGAGAACAATAGACTGTAATGTTCCAATACTGGATCATAATCTGAGAACAATACACAGGGATGCTCCAATACTGGATCAGAATCTGAGAACAATTGACTGTAATGTTTCAATACTGGATCAGAATCTGAGAACAATAGACTGTAATGTTTCAATACTGGATCAGAATCTGAGAACAATGGACGGGGATATTACAGTGATGGGTCAGAATCTCAGATCAATAGACTGTAATGTTCCAATACTGGATCGGAATCTGAGAACAATAGACTGCAATGTTCCAATACTGGATCAGAATGTGGGAACAATGGTACGGGTTGTTCCTACAATGGATCAGAATCTGAGAAAGATAGACTGCAATGTTCCAAAAAAGGATCATAATCTGAGAACAACAGACTGCAATGTTAGAATAATTGAACAGATTCCGAAAACAATCGACTGCAGTGTTCCAACACTGGATCAGAATCTGAGAACAATAGACTGTAATGTTCCAATAAAGGATCAGAATTTGAGAACAACACTGTAATGTTCCAAACATTGATCAGAATCTGAACAATAGACTGCAATGTTCCAATACTGGATAATAATCTGAGAACAATACACTGTAATGTTACAAAACTGGTTCAGAATCAGAGAACAACACACTGTAATGTTCCAATACTGAATCAGATACTGAGAACAGTGGACCGGGAGATTACAATGATGGGTTAGAATCTGAGATCAATAGACAGTCATGTTTCAATACTGGAGCAGAATCTGAGAACAAGAGACCACAATGTGAGAATAATTGAACAGAATCTGAGAACAATAGACCGCAATGTTAGAATAATTGAACAGAATCTGAGAACAATAGACTACAATGTTCCAATAATTCATCGGAATCTGAGACAAATAGACTGCTAAGTTCCAATACTGGATCAGAATCTGAGAACAACAGACTGTGATGTTCCAATCGTTGATCAGAATCTGAACAATAGACTGTAATGTTCCAATACTGGGTCAGAATCTGAGAACAATGGGGCGGGATATTACAATGATGGATCAGAATCTGAGATCAATAGGCCGTAATGTTCCAATACTGGAGCAGAGTCTGAGAACAATAGACTGCAATGATCCAATACTGGATCAGAAACTGAGAACAATAGACTGTAATGTTCCAGCACTGGATCAGAATCTGGGAACAATAGAGCGGAATGTTACAGTACTGGACCAGAATCTGAGAACAATAGATTGTAATGTCCCAATACTGGATCAGAATCTGAGAACAATAGACTGCAATGATCCAATACTGGTTCAGAATTTGAGAGCAATAGACTGTAAAGTTTCAATACTGGTTCAGAATTTGAGAGCAATAGACTGTAAAGTTCCAATACTGGTTCAGAATCTGAGAACAATAGACTGTAATGTTCCAAGAAAGGATTATTATCTGAGAACAATGGAATGCAATGTTCCAATACTGGATCAGAATTTGAGAACAACAGATTGTAATGTTGCAATCATTGATCAGAAACTGAGAACAATAAACTGCAATGATCCAAGACTGGATCATAATCTGAGAACAATAGACAGGGATGCTCCAATACTGGATCAGAATCTGAGAACAATTGACTGTAATGTTCCAATAAAGGATCTTAATCTGAGAACAATAGACTGTAATGTTCCAATACTGGATCAGAATCTGAGAACAATGGACGGGGATATTACAATGATGGGTCAGAATCTCAGATCAATAGACTGTAATGTTCCATTACTGGATCAGAATCTGAGAACAATAGACCACAATGTGAGAATAATTGCACAGAATCTAAGAACAAGAGACTGCAATGTTCCAATAATGGATCAGAATCTGAGATCAGTGGACTGGGATATTACAACGATGGATCAGAATCTGTGATCAATAGACAGTCATGTTCCAATACTGGAGCAGAATCTGAGAAAAAAAGACTGTAATGTTCCAATAAACGGTCAGAATTTGAGAACAACAGACTGTGATATTCCAATCGTTGATCAGAATCTGAACAATAGACTGTAATGTTCCAATACTGGATCAGAATCTGAGAACAATAGACCACAATGTGAGAATAATTGCAAGAATCTGAGAACAAGAGAGTGCAATGTTCCAATAATGGATCAGAATCTGAGAAACATAAACTGTAATGTACCAATAATGGATCAGAATCTGAGAACAATAGACTGCAAAGTTTCAATACTGCATCAGAATCTGAGAAAAAGAGACTGCTAAGTTCCAATATTGGATCAGAATGTGGGAACAATGGTCCGGGTTGTTCCAATAATGGATCAGAATCTGAGACAAATAGACTGTAATGTTGCAATACTGGATCAGAATCTGAGACAAACAGATTGCAATGTTCCAAGGCTGGATCAGAATCTGAGAACAATAGACTGTAATGTTCCAATAAACGATCAGAATTTGAGAACAACAGACTGTGATGTTCCAATCGTTGATCAGAATCTGAACAATAGACTGTAATGTTCCAATACTGGATCAAAATCTGAGAACAATAGACCACAATGTGAGAATAATTGCAAGAATCTGAGAACAAGAGAGTGCAATGTTCCAATAATGGATCAGAATCTGAGAAATATAAACTGTAATGTACCAATAATGGATCAGAATCTGAGAACAATAGACTGCAATGATCCAATACTGGATCAGAAACTGAGAACAATAGACTGTAATGTTCCAGCACTGGATCAGAATCTGGGAACAATAGAGCGGAATGTTACAGTACTGGACCAGAATCTGAGAACAATAGATTGTAATGTCCCAATACTGGATCAGAATCTGAGAACAATAGACTGCAATGTTTCAATACTGTATCAGATTCTGAGAGCAATAGACTGTAAAGTTCCAATACTGGTTCAGAATCTGAGAACAATAGACTGTAATGTTCCAAGAAAGGATTATAATCTGAGAACAATGGAATGCAATGTTCCAATACTGGATCAGAATTTGAGAACAACAGATTGTAATGTTCCAATCATTGATCAGAAATTGAGAACAATAGACTGCAATGATCCAATACTGGATCATAATCTGAGAACAATAGACAGGGATGCTCCAATACTGGATCAGAATCTGAGAACAATTGACTGTAATGTTCCAATAAAGGATCTTAATCTGAGAACAATAGACTGTAATGTTCCAATACTGGATCAGAATCTGAGAACAATGGACGGGGATATTACAATGATGGGTCAGAATCTCAGATCAATAGACTGTAATGTTCCATTACTGGATCAGAATCTGAGAACAATAGACCACAATGTGAGAATAATTGCACAGAATCTGAGAACAAGAGACTGCAATGTTCCAATAATGGATCAGAATCTGAGATCAATAGAGTGCAAAGTTTCAATACTGCATCAGAATCTGAGAAAAAGAGACTGCTAAGTTCCAATACTGGATCAGAATATGGGAACAATGGTCCGGGTTGTTCCAATAATGGATCAGAATCTGAGACAAATAGACTGTAATGTTGCAATACTGGATCAGAATCTGAGACAAACAGATTGCAATGTTCCAATGCTGGAGCAGAATCTGAGAACAATAGACTGTAATGTTCCAATAAACGATCAGAATTTGAGAACAACAGACTGTGATGTTCCAATCGTTGATCAGAATCTGAACAATAGACTGTAATGTTCCAATACTGGGTCAGAATCTGAGAACAATGGGGCGGGATATTACAATGATGGATCAGAATCTGAGATCAATAGGCCGTAATGTTCCAATACTGGATCAGAATCTGAGAACAATGGACCGGGATATTAGAATGATGGATCAGAATCTGAGATCAATAGGCCGCAATGTTCCAATACTGGAGCAGAGTCTGAGAACAATAGACTGCAATGTTCGAATACTGGATCGGACTCTGGGAACAATACGCTGTAATGTTCCAATACTGGTTCAGACTCTGAGAAAAAAACAGACTGCAAATTTCCAATAATGGATCGGTATCTGTGAACAATAGATTGTAATGTTCCAATGCTCGATCAGAATCTGAGAACAATCCACTGCAAAGTTCGAATCCTGGATCGGACTCTAATGTTCCAATCATTTATCAGAATCTGAGAACAGTAGACTTCAATGTTCCAATACTGGCTCAGATTCTGTGAACAATAGACTGTAATGTTCCAAAACTGTATCAGAATCTGAGAACAGTGGACTGGGATATTACAATGATGGATCAGAATCTGAGATCAATAGACAGTCATGTTCCAATAGTGGAGCAGAATCTGAGAACAATAGACTGCAATGTTCCAATACTGGATCAGAATCTGAGAACAATGGACCAGAATGTTCCAATACTGGGCCAGAATCGGAGAATATTAGACTGTAATGTTCCAATACTGGTCCAAATTCTGGGAACAATGGAAAGGGATTATCCAATAATGGATGAGATTCTGAGAACAACATACTGTAGTGTTCCAATAATGGATGACAATGTGGGAACAATGGACCGGGGTGCTCTAATAATGGATCGGAATCAGAGAAAAATAGACTGCAATTTTCCAATAATGGATCAGAATCCGAGAACAATAGTCCATCATGTTCCAATAATGGATGGGCAATGTCGGGAAAATGGACCGGGATGTTCAAATAAAGGATCAGATTCTGAGAACAATCAACTGCAATGTTCCATTAATGGAGCAGAATCTGAGAACAATAGACTGTAATGTTCCAGCACTGGATCAGAATCTGGGAACCATAGAGCGGAATGTTACAGTACTGGACCAGAATCTGAGAACAATAGATTGTAATGTCCCAATACTGGATCAGAATCTGAGAACAATAGACTGCAATGTTTCAATACTGGATCAGATTCTGAGAGCAATAGACGGGGATATTACAATGATGGGTCAGAATCTCAGATCAATAGACTGTAATGTTCCAATACTGGATCGGAATCTGAGAAAAAGAGACTGCAATGTTCCAATACTGGATCAGAATGTGGGAACAATGGTACGGGTTGTTCCTACAATGGAGCAGAATCTGAGAACAATAGACTGCAATGTTGCAATACTGGATCAGAATCTGAGACAAACAGATTGCAATGTTCCAATACTGGAGCAGAATCTGAGAACAATAGACTGTAATGTTCCAATAAACGATCAGAATTTGAGAACAACAGACTGTGATGTTCCAATCGTTGATCAGAATCTGAACAATAGACTGTAATGTTCCAATACTGGGTCAGAATCTGAGAACAATGGGGCGGGATATTACAATGATGGATCAGAATCTGAGATCAATCGGCCGTAATGTTCCAATACTGGATCAGAATCTGAGAACAATGGACCGGGATATTAGAATGATGGATCAGAATCTGAGATCAAAAGGCCGTAATGTTCCAATACTGGAGCAGAGTCTGAGAACAATAGACTGCAATGTTCGAATACTGGATCGGACTCTGGGAACAATACGCTGTAATGTTCCAATATTGGTTCAGACTCTGAGAAAAAAACAGACTGCAAATTTCCAATAATGGATCGGTATCTGTGAACAATGGATTGTAATGTTCCAATGCTCGATCAGAATCTGAGAACAATCCACTGCAAAGTTCGAATCCTGGATCGGACTCTAATGTTCCAATCATTTATCAGAATCTGAGAACAGTAGACTTCAATGTTCCAATACTGGCTCAGATTCTGTGAACAATAGACTGTAATGTTCCAAAACTGTATCAGAATCTGAGAACAGTGGACTGGGATATTACAATGATGGATCAGAATCTGAGATCAATAGACAGTCATGTTCCAATACTGGAGCAGAATCTGAGAACAATAGACTGCAATGTTCCAATACTGGATCAGAATCTGAGAACAATGGACCGGAATGTTCCAATACTGGGCTAGAATCGGAGAATATTAGACTGTAATGTTCCAATACTGGTCCAAATTCTGGGAACAATGGAAAGGGATTATCCAATAATGGATGAGATTCTGAGAACAACATACTGTAGTGTTCCAATAATGGATGACAATGTGGGAACAATGGACCGGGATGCTCTAATAATGGATCGGAATCTGAGAAACATAGACTGCAATTTTCCAATAATGGATCAGAATCCGAGAACAATAGTCCATCATGTTCCAATAATGGATGGCAATGTCGGGAAAATGGACCGGGATGTTCTAATAAAGGATCAGATTCTGAGAACAATCAACTGCAATGTTCCAATAATGGAGCAGAATCTGAGAACAATAGACTGTAATGTTCCAGCACTGGATCAGAATCTGGGAACAAGAGAGCGGAATGTTACAGTACTGGACCAAAATCTGAGAACAATAGATTGTAATGTCCCAATACTGGATCAGAATCTGAGAACAATAGACTGCAATGTTTCAATACTGGATCAGATTCTGAGAGCAATAGACGGGGATATTACAATGATGGGTCAGAATCTCAGATCAATAGACTGTAATGTTCCAATACTGGATCGGAATCTGAGAAAAAGAGACTGCAATGTTCCAATACTGGATCAGAATGTGGGAACAATGGTACGGGTTGTTCCTACAATGGATCAGAATCTGAGAACAATAGACTGCAATGTTGCAATACTGGATCAGAATCTGAGACAAACAGATTGCAATGTTCCAATACTGGAGCAGAATCTGAGAACAATAGACTGTAATGTTCCAATAAACGATCAGAATTTGAGAACAACAGACTGTGATGTTCCAATCGTTGATCAGAATCTGAACAATAGACTGTAATGTTCCAATACTGGGTCAGAATCTGAGAACAATGGGGCGGGATATTACAATGATGGATCAGAATCTGAGATCAATAGGCCGTAATGTTCCAATACTGGAGCAGAGTCTGAGAACAATGGACCGGGATATTAGAATGATGGATCAGAATCTGAGATCAATAGGCCGTAATGTTCCAATACTGGAGCAGAGTCTGAGAACAATAGACTGCAATGTTCGAATACTGGATCGGACTCTGGGAACAATACGCTGTAATGTTCCAATATTGGTTCAGACTCTGAGAAAAAAACAGACTGCAAATTTCCAATAATGGATCGGTATCTGTGAACAATGGATTGTAATGTTCCAATGCTCGATCAGAATCTGAGAACAATCCACTGCAAAGTTCGAATCCTGGATCGGACTCTAATGTTCCAATTATTCATCAGAATCTGAGAACAGTAGACTTCAATGTTCCAATACTGGCTCAGATTCTTTGAACAATAGACTGTAATGTTCCAAAACTGTATCAGAATCTGAGAACAGTGGACTGGGATATTACAATGATGGATCAGAATCTGAGATCAATAGACAGTCATGTTCCAATACTGGAGCAGAATCTGAGAACAATAGACTGCAATGTTCCAATACTGGATCAGAATCTGAGAACAATAGACTGTAATGTTCCAAGAAAGGATTATAATCTGAGAACAATGGAATGCAATGTTCCAATACTGGATCAGAATTTGAGAACAACAGATTGTAATGTTCCAATCATTGATCAGAAACTGAGAACAATAGACTGCAATGATCCAATACTGGATCATAATCTGAGAACAATAGACAGGGATGCTCCAATACTGGATCAGAATCTGAGAACAATTGACTGTAATGTTCCAATAAAGGATCTTAATCTGAGAACAATAGACTGTAATGTTCCAATACTGGATCAGAATCTGAGAACAATGGACGGGGATATTACAATGATGGGTCAGAATCTCAGATCAATAGACTGTAATGTTCCATTACTGGATCAGAATCTGAGAACAATAGACCACAATGTGAGAATAATTGCACAGAATCTGAGAACAAGAGACTGCAATGTTCCAATAATGGATCAGAATCTGAGATCAATAGAGTGCAAAGTTTCAATACTGCATCAGAATCTGAGAAAAAGAGACTGCTAAGTTCCAATACTGGATCAGAATATGGGAACAATGGTCCGGGTTGTTCCAATAATGGATCAGAATCTGAGACAAATAGACTGTAATGTTGCAATACTGGATCAGAATCTGAGACAAACAGATTGCAATGTTCCAATGCTGGAGCAGAATCTGAGAACAATAGACTGTAATGTTCCAATAAACGATCAGAATTTGAGAACAACAGACTGTGATGTTCCAATCGTTGATCAGAATCTGAACAATAGACTGTAATGTTCCAATACTGGGTCAGAATCTGAGAACAATGGGGCGGGATATTACAATGATGGATCAGAATCTGAGATCAATAGGCCGTAATGTTCCAATACTGGATCAGAATCTGAGAACAATGGACCGGGATATTAGAATGATGGATCAGAATCTGAGATCAATAGGCCGCAATGTTCCAATACTGGAGCAGAGTCTGAGAACAATAGACTGCAATGTTCGAATACTGGATCGGACTCTGGGAACAATACGCTGTAATGTTCCAATACTGGTTCAGACTCTGAGAAAAAAACAGACTGCAAATTTCCAATAATGGATCGGTATCTGTGAACAATAGATTGTAATGTTCCAATGCTCGATCAGAATCTGAGAACAATCCACTGCAAAGTTCGAATCCTGGATCGGACTCTAATGTTCCAATCATTTATCAGAATCTGAGAACAGTAGACTTCAATGTTCCAATACTGGCTCAGATTCTGTGAACAATAGACTGTAATGTTCCAAAACTGTATCAGAATCTGAGAACAGTGGACTGGGATATTACAATGATGGATCAGAATCTGAGATCAATAGACAGTCATGTTCCAATACTGGAGCAGAATCTGAGAACAATAGACTGCAATGTTCCAATACTGGATCAGAATCTGAGAACAATGGACCAGAATGTTCCAATACTGGGCCAGAATCGGAGAATATTAGACTGTAATGTTCCAATACTGGTCCAAATTCTGGGAACAATGGAAAGGGATTATCCAATAATGGATGAGATTCTGAGAACAACATACTGTAGTGTTCCAATAATGGATGACAATGTGGGAACAATGGACCGGGGTGCTCTAATAATGGATCGGAATCAGAGAAAAATAGACTGCAATTTTCCAATAATGGATCAGAATCCGAGAACAATAGTCCATCATGTTCCAATAATGGATGGGCAATGTCGGGAAAATGGACCGGGATGTTCAAATAAAGGATCAGATTCTGAGAACAATCAACTGCAATGTTCCAATAATGGAGCAGAATCTGAGAACAATAGACTGTAATGTTCCAGCACTGGATCAGAATCTGGGAACCATAGAGCGGAATGTTACAGTACTGGACCAGAATCTGAGAACAATAGATTGTAATGTCCCAATACTGGATCAGAATCTGAGAACAATAGACTGCAATGTTTCAATACTGGATCAGATTCTGAGAGCAATAGACGGGGATATTACAATGATGGGTCAGAATCTCAGATCAATAGACTGTAATGTTCCAATACTGGATCGGAATCTGAGAAAAAGAGACTGCAATGTTCCAATACTGGATCAGAATGTGGGAACAATGGTACGGGTTGTTCCTACAATGGAGCAGAATCTGAGAACAATAGACTGCAATGTTGCAATACTGGATCAGAATCTGAGACAAACAGATTGCAATGTTCCAATACTGGAGCAGAATCTGAGAACAATAGACTGTAATGTTCCAATAAACGATCAGAATTTGAGAACAACAGACTGTGATGTTCCAATCGTTGATCAGAATCTGAACAATAGACTGTAATGTTCCAATACTGGGTCAGAATCTGAGAACAATGGGGCGGGATATTACAATGATGGATCAGAATCTGAGATCAATCGGCCGTAATGTTCCAATACTGGATCAGAATCTGAGAACAATGGACCGGGATATTAGAATGATGGATCAGAATCTGAGATCAATCGGCCGTAATGTTCCAATACTGGAGCAGAGTCTGAGAACAATAGACTGCAATGTTCGAATACTGGATCGGACTCTGGGAACAATACGCTGTAATGTTCCAATATTGGTTCAGACTCTGAGAAAAAAACAGACTGCAAATTTCCAATAATGGATCGGTATCTGTGAACAATGGATTGTAATGTTCCAATGCTCGATCAGAATCTGAGAACAATCCACTGCAAAGTTCGAATCCTGGATCGGACTCTAATGTTCCAATCATTTATCAGAATCTGAGAACAGTAGACTTCAATGTTCCAATACTGGCTCAGATTCTGTGAACAATAGACTGTAATGTTCCAAAACTGTATCAGAATCTGAGAACAGTGGACTGGGATATTACAATGATGGATCAGAATCTGAGATCAATAGACAGTCATGTTCCAATACTGGAGCAGAATCTGAGAACAATAGACTGCAATGTTCCAATACTGGATCAGAATCTGAGAACAATGGACCGGAATGTTCCAATACTGGGCTAGAATCGGAGAATATTAGACTGTAATGTTCCAATACTGGTCCAAATTCTGGGAACAATGGAAAGGGATTATCCAATAATGGATGAGATTCTGAGAACAACATACTGTAGTGTTCCAATAATGGATGACAATGTGGGAACAATGGACCGGGATGCTCTAATAATGGATCGGAATCTGAGAAAAATAGACTGCAATTTTCCAATAATGGATCAGAATCCGAGAACAATAGTCCATCATGTTCCAATAATGGATGGCAATGTCGGGAAAATGGACCGGGATGTTCTAATAAAGGATCAGATTCTGAGAACAATCAACTGCAATGTTCCAATAATGGAGCAGAATCTGAGAACAATAGACTGTAATGTTCCAGCACTGGATCAGAATCTGGGAACAAGAGAGCGGAATGTTACAGTACTGGACCAAAATCTGAGAACAATAGATTGTAATGTCCCAATACTGGATCAGAATCTGAGAACAATAGACTGCAATGTTTCAATACTGGATCAGATTCTGAGAGCAATAGACGGGGATATTACAATGATGGGTCAGAATCTCAGATCAATAGACTGTAATGTTCCAATACTGGATCGGAATCTGAGAAAAAGAGACTGCAATGTTCCAATACTGGATCAGAATGTGGGAACAATGGTACGGGTTGTTCCTACAATGGATCAGAATCTGAGAACAATAGACTGCAATGTTGCAATACTGGATCAGAATCTGAGATAAACAGATTGCAATGTTCCAATACTGGAGCAGAATCTGAGAACAATAGACTGTAATGTTCCAATAAACGATCAGAATTTGAGAACAACAGACTGTGATGTTCCAATCGTTGATCAGAATCTGAACAATAGACTGTAATGTTCCAATACTGGGTCAGAATCTGAGAACAATGGGGCGGGATATTACAATGATGGATCAGAATCTGAGATCAATAGGCCGTAATGTTCCAATACTGGATCAGAATCTGAGAACAATGGACCGGGATATTAGAATGATGGATCAGAATCTGAGATCAATAGGCCGTAATGTTCCAATACTGCAGCAGAGTCTGAGAACAATAGACTGCAATGTTCGAATACTGGATCGGACTCTGGGAACAATACGCTGTAATGTTCCAATATTGGTTCAGACTCTGAGAAAAAAACAGACTGCAAATTTCCAATAATGGATCGGTATCTGTGAACAATGGATTGTAATGTTCCAATGCTCGATCAGAATCTGAGAACAATCCACTGCAAAGTTCGAATCCTGGATCGGACTCTAATGTTCCAATCATTTATCAGAATCTGAGAACAGTAGACTTCAATGTTCCAATACTGGCTCAGATTCTTTGAACAATAGACTGTAATGTTCCAAAACTGTATCAGAATCTGAGAACAGTGGACTGGGATATTACAATGATGGATCAGAATCTGAGATCAATAGACAGTCATGTTCCAATACTGGAGCAGAATCTGAGAACAATAGACTGCAATGTTCCAATACTGGATCAGAATCTGAGAACAATGGACCGGAATGTTCCAATACTGGGCCAGAATCGGAGAATATTAGACTGTAATGTTCCAATACTGGTCCAAATTCTGGGAACAATGGAAAGGGATTATCCAATAATGGATGAGATTCTGAGAACAACATACTGTAGTGTTCCAATAATGGATGACAATGTGGGAACAATGGACCGGGGTGCTCTAATAATGGATCGGAATCAGAGAAATCAACTGCAATGTTCCAATAATGGAGCAGAATCTGAGAACAATAGACTGTAATGTTCCAGCACTGGATCAGAATCTGGGAACCATAGAGCGGAATGTTACAGTACTGGACCAGAATCTGAGAACAATAGATTGTAATGTCCCAATACTGGATCAGAATCTGAGAACAATAGACTGCAATGTTTCAATACTGGATCAGATTCTGAGAGCAATAGACGGGGATATTACAATGATGGGTCAGAATCTCAGATCAATAGACTGTAATGTTCCAATACTGGATCGGAATCTGAGAAAAAGAGACTGCAATGTTCCAATACTGGATCAGAATGTGGGAACAATGGTACGGGTTGTTCCTACAATGGAGCAGAATCTGAGAACAATAGACTGCAATGTTGCAATACTGGATCAGAATCTGAGACAAACAGATTGCAATGTTCCAATACTGGAGCAGAATCTGGGAACAATAGACTGTAATGTTCCAATAAACGATCAGAATTTGAGAACAACAGACTGTGATGTTCCAATCGTTGATCAGAATCTGAACAATAGACTGTAATGTTCCAATACTGGGTCAGAATCTGAGAACAATGGGGCGGGATATTACAATGATGGATCAGAATCTGAGATCAATCGGCCGCAATGTTCCAATACTGGATCAGAATCTGAGAACAATGGACCGGGATATTAGAATGATGGATCAGAATCTGAGATCAAAAGGCCGTAATGTTCCAATACTGGAGCAGAGTCTGAGAACAATAGACTGCAATGTTCGAATACTGGATCGGACTCTGGGAACAATACGCTGTAATGTTCCAATATTGGTTCAGACTCTGAGAAAAAAACAGACTGCAAATTTCCAATAATGGATCGGTATCTGTGAACAATGGATTGTAATGTTCCAATGCTCGATCAGAATCTGAGAACAATCCACTGCAAAGTTCGAATCCTGGATCGGACTCTAATGTTCCAATCATTTATCAGAATCTGAGAACAGTAGACTTCAATGTTCCAATACTGGCTCAGATTCTGTGAACAATAGACTGTAATGTTCCAAAACTGTATCAGAATCTGAGAACAGTGGACTGGGATATTACAATGATGGATCAGAATCTGAGATCAATAGACAGTCATGTTCCAATACTGGAGCAGAATCTGAGAACAATAGACTGCAATGTTCCAGTACTGGATCAGAATCTGAGAACAATGGACCGGAATGTTCCAATACTGGGCTAGAATCGGAGAATATTAGACTGTAATGTTCCAATACTGGTCCAAATTCTGGGAACAATGGAAAGGGATTATCCAATAATGGATGAGATTCTGAGAACAACATACTGTAGTGTTCCAATAATGGATGACAATGTGGGAACAATGGACCGGGATGCTCTAATAATGGATCGGAATCTGAGAAAAATAGACTGCAATTTTCCAATAATGGATCAGAATCCGAGAACAATATTCCATCATGTTCCAATAATGGATGGCAATGTCGGGAAAATGGACCGGGATGTTCTAATAAAGGATCAGATTCTGAGAACAATCAACTGCAATGTTCCAATAATGGAGCAGAATCTGAGAACAATAGACTGTAATGTTCCAGCACTGGATCAGAATCTGGGAACAAGAGAGCGGAATGTTACAGTACTGGACCAAAATCTGAGAACAATAGATTGTAATGTCCCAATACTGGATCAGAATCTGAGAACAATTGACTGCAATGTTTCAATACTGGATCAGATTCTGAGAGCAATAGACGGGGATATTACAATGATGGGTCAGAATCTCAGATCAATAGACTGTAATGTTCCAATACTGGATCGGAATCTGAGAAAAAGAGACTGCAATGTTCCAATACTGGATCAGAATGTGGGAACAATGGTACGGGTTGTTCCTACAATGGATCAGAATGTGAGAACAATAGACTGCAATGTTGCAATACTGGATCAGAATCTGAGACAAACAGATTGCAATGTTCCAATACTGGAGCAGAATCTGAGAACAATAGACTGTAATGTTCCAATACTGGGTCAGAATCTGAGAACAATGGGGCGGGATATTACAATGATGGATCAGAATCTGAGATCAATAGGCCGTAATGTTCCAATACTGGATCAGAATCTGAGAACAATGGACCGGGATATTAGAATGATGGATCAGAATCTGAGATCAATAGGCCGTAATGTTCCAATACTGGAGCAGAGTCTGAGAACAATAGACTGCAATGTTCGAATACTGGATCTGACTCTGGGAACAATACGCTGTAATGTTCCAATATTGGTTCAGACTCTGAGAAAAAAACAGACTGCAAATTTCCAATAATGGATCGGTATCTGTGAACAATGGATTGTAATGTTCCAATGCTCGATCAGAATCTGAGAACAATCCACTGCAAAGTTCGAATCCTGGATCGGACTCTAATGTTCCAATCATTTATCAGAATCTGAGAACAGTAGACTTCAATGTTCCAATACTGGCTCAGATTCTTTGAACAATAGACTGTAATGTTCCAAAACTGTATCAGAATCTGAGAACAGTGGACTGGGATATTACAATGATGGATCAGAATCTGAGATCAATAGACAGTCATGTTCCAATACTGGAGCAGAATCTGAGAACAATAGACTGCAATGTTCCAATACTGGATCAGAATCTGAGAACAATGGACCGGAATGTTCCAATACTGGGCCAGAATCGGAGAATATTAGACTGTAATGTTCCAATACTGGTCCAAATTCTGGGAACAATGGAAAGGGATTATCCAATAATGGATGAGATTCTGAGAACAACATACTGTAGTGTTCCAATAATGGATGACAATGTGGGAACAATGGACCGGGATGCTCTAATAATGGATCGGAATCTGAGAAAAATAGACTGCAATTTTCCAATAATGGATCAGAATCCGAGAACAATAGTCCATCATGTTCCAATAATGGATGGGCAATGTCGGGAAAATGGACCGGGATGTTCTAATAAAGGATCAGATTCTGAGAACAATCAACTGCAATGTTCCAATAATGGAGCAGAATCTGAGAACAATAGACTGTAATGTTCCAGCACTGGATCAGAATCTGGGAACCATAGAGCGGAATGTTACAGTACTGGACCAGAATCTGAGAACAATAGATTGTAATGTCCCAATACTGGATCAGAATCTGAGAACAATAGACTGCAATGTTTCAATACTGGATCAGATTCTGAGAGCAATAGACGGGGATATTACAATGATGGGTCAGAATCTCAGATCAATAGACTGTAAAGTTCCAATACTGGATCGGAATCTGAGAAAAAGAGACTGCAATGTTCCAATACTGGATCAGAATGTGGGAACAATGGTACGGGTTGTTCCTACAATGGATCAGAATCTGAGAACAATAGACTGCAATGTTGCAATACTGGATCAGAATCTGAGACAAACAGATTGCAATGTTCCAATACTGGAGCAGAATCTGAGAACAATAGACTGTAATGTTCCAATAAACGATCAGAATTTGAGAACAACAGACTGTGATGTTCCAATCGTTGATCAGAATCTGAACAATAGACTGTAATGTTCCAATACTGAGTCAGAATCTGAGAACAATAGACCACAATGTGAGAATAATTGCAAGAATCTGAGAACAAGAGAGTGCAATGTTCCAATAATGGATCAGAATCTGAGAACAATAGACTACAATGTTCCAATAATGCATCAGAATCTGAGACAAATAGACTGCAATGTTCCAACACTGGATCAGAATCTGAGAACAATAGACTGTAATGTTCCAATAAACGATCAGAATTTGAGAACAACAGACTGTGATGTTCCAATCGTTGATCAGAATCTGAACAATAGACTGTAATGTTCCAATACTGGATCAAAATCTGAGAACAATAGACCACAATGTGAGAATAATTGCAAGAATCTGAGAACAAGAGAGTGCAATGTTCCAATAATGGATCAGAATCTGAGAAATATAAACTGTAATGTACCAATAATGGATCAGAATCTGAGATCAAAAGGCCGTAATGTTCCAATACTGGAGCAGAGTCTGAGAACAATAGACTGCAATGTTCGAATACTGGATCGGACTCTGGGAACAATACGCTGTAATGTTCCAATATTGGTTCAGACTCTGAGAAAAAAACAGACTGCAAATTTCCAATAATGGATCGGTATCTGTGAACAATGGATTGTAATGTTCCAATGCTCGATCAGAATCTGAGAACAATCCACTGCAAAGTTCGAATCCTGGATCGGACTCTAATGTTCCAATCATTTATCAGAATCTGAGAACAGTAGACTTCAATGTTCCAATACTGGCTCAGATTCTGTGAACAATAGACTGTAATGTTCCAAAACTGTATCAGAATCTGAGAACAGTGGACTGGGATATTACAATGATGGATCAGAATCTGAGATCAATAGACAGTCATGTTCCAATGCTGGAGCAGAATCTGAGAACAATAGACTGCAATGTTCCAATACTGGATCAGAATCTGAGAACAATGGACCGGAATGTTCCAATACTGGGCTAGAATCGGAGAATATTAGACTGTAATGTTCCAATACTGGTCCAAATTCTGGGAACAATGGAAAGGGATTATCCAATAATGGATGAGATTCTGAGAACAACATACTGTAGTGTTCCAATAATGGATGACAATGTGGGAACAATGGACCGGGATGCTCTAATAATGGATCGGAATCTGAGAAAAATAGACTGCAATTTTCGAATAATGGATCAGAATCCGAGAACAATATTCCATCATGTTCCAATAATGGATGGCAATGTCGGGAAAATGGACCGGGATGTTCTAATAAAGGATCAGATTCTGAGAACAATCAACTGCAATGTTCCAATAATGGAGCAGAATCTGAGAACAATAGACTGTAATGTTCCAGCACTGGATCAGAATCTGGGAACAAGAGAGCGGAATGTTACAGTACTGGACCAAAATCTGAGAACAATAGATTGTAATGTCCCAATACTGGATCAGAATCTGAGAACAATAGACTGCAATGTTTCAATACTGGATCAGATTCTGAGAGCAATAGACGGGGATATTACAATGATGGGTCAGAATCTCAGATCAATAGACTGTAATGTTCCAATACTGGATCGGAATCTGAGAAAAAGAGACTGCAATGTTCCAATACTGGATCAGAATGTGGGAACAATGGTACGGGTTGTTCCTACAATGGATCAGAATCTGAGAACAATAGACTGCAATGTTGCAATACTGGATCAGAATCTGAGACAAGCAGATTGCAATGTTCCAATACTGGAGCAGAATCTGAGAACAATAGACTGTAATGTTCCAATAAACGATCAGAATTTGAGAACAACAGACTGTGATGTTCCAATCGTTGATCAGAATCTGAACAATAGACTGTAATGTTCCAATACTGGGTCAGAATCTGAGAACAATGGGGCGGGATATTACAATGATGGATCAGAATCTGAGATCAATAGGCCGTAATGTTCCAATACTGGATCAGAATCTGAGAACAATGGACCGGGATATTAGAATGATGGATCAGAATCTGAGATCAATAGGCCGTAATGTTCCAATACTGGAGCAGAGTCTGAGAACAATAGACTGCAATGTTCGAATACTGGATCTGACTCTGGGAACAATACGCTGTAATGTTCCAATATTGGTTCAGACTCTGAGAAAAAAACAGACTGCAAATTTCCAATAATGGATCGGTATCTGTGAACAATGGATTGTAATGTTCCAATGCTCGATCAGAATCTGAGAACAATCCACTGCAAAGTTCGAATCCTGGATCGGACTCTAATGTTCCAATCATTTATCAGAATCTGAGAACAGTAGACTTCAATGTTCCAATACTGGCTCAGAATCTGTGAACAATAGACTGTAATGTTCCAAAACTGTATCAGAATCTGAGAACAGTGGACTGGGATATTACAATGATGGATCAGAATCTGAGATCAATAGACAGTCATGTTCCAATACTGGAGCAGAATCTGAGAACAATAGACTGCAATGTTCCAATACTGGATCAGAATCTGAGAACAATGGACCGGAATGTTCCAATACTGGGCTAGAATCGGAGAATATTAGACTGTAATGTTCCAATACTGGTCCAAATTCTGGGAACAATGGAAAGGGATTATCCAATAATGGATGAGATTCTGAGAACAACATACTGTAGTGTTCCAATAATGGATGACAATGTGGGAACAATGGACCGGGATGCTCTAATAATGGATCGGAATCTGAGAAAAATAGACTGCAATTTTCCAATAATGGATCAGAATCCGAGAACAATAGTCCATCATGTTCCAATAATGGATGGCAATGTCGGGAAAATGGACCGGGATGTTCTAATAAAGGATCAGATTCTGAGAACAATCAACTGCAATGTTCCAATAATGGAGCAGAATCTGAGAACAATAGACTGTAATGTTCCAGCACTGGATCAGAATCTGGGAACAAGAGAGCGGAATGTTACAGTACTGGACCAAAATCTGAGAACAATAGATTGTAATGTCCCAATACTGGATCAGAATCTGAGAACAATAGACTGCAATGTTTCAATACTGGATCAGATTCTGAGAGCAATAGACGGGGTTATTACAATGATGGGTCAGAATCTCAGATCAATAGACTGTAATGTTCCAATACTGGATCGGAATCTGAGAAAAAGAGACTGCAATGTTCCAATACTGGATCAGAATGTGGGAACAATGGTACGGGTTGTTCCTACAATGGATCAGAATCTGAGAACAATAGACTGCAATGTTGCAATACTGGATCAGAATCTGAGACAAACAGATTGCAATGTTCCAATACTGGAGCAGAATCTGAGAACAATAGACTGTAATGTTCCAATAAACGATCAGAATTTGAGAACAACAGACTGTGATGTTCCAATCGTTGATCAGAATCTGAACAATAGACTGTAATGTTCCAATACTGGGTCAGAATCTGAGAACAATGGGGCGGGATATTACAATGATGGATCAGAATCTGAGATCAATAGGCCGTAATGTTCCAATACTGGATCAGAATCTGAGAACAATGGACCGGGATATTAGAATGATGGATCAGAATCTGAGATCAATAGGCCGTAATGTTCCAATACTGGAGCAGAGTCTGAGAACAATAGACTGCAATGTTCGAATACTGGATCGGACTCTGGGAACAATACGCTGTAATGTTCCAATATTGGTTCAGACTCTGAGAAAAAAACAGACTGCAAATTTCCAATAATGGATCGGTATCTGTGAACAATGGATTGTAATGTTCCAATGCTCGATCAGAATCTGAGAACAATCCACTGCAAAGTTCGAATCCTGGATCGGACTCTAATGTTCCAATCATTTATCAGAATCTGAGAACAGTAGACTTCAATGTTCCAATACTGGCTCAGATTCTTTGAACAATAGACTGTAATGTTCCAAAACTGTATCAGAATCTGAGAACAGTGGACTGGGATATTACAATGATGGATCAGAATCTGAGATCAATAGACAGTCATGTTCCAATACTGGAGCAGAATCTGAGAACAATAGACTGCAATGTTCCAATACTGGATCAGAATCTGAGAACAATGGACCGGAATGTTCCAATACTGGGCCAGAATCGGAGAATATTAGACTGTAATGTTCCAATACTGGTCCAAATTCTGGGAACAATGGAAAGGGATTATCCAATAATGGATGAGATTCTGAGAACAACATACTGTAGTGTTCCAATAATGGATGACAATGTGGGAACAATGGACCGGGATGCTCTAATAATGGATCGGAATCAGAGAAAAATAGACTGCAATTTTCCAATAATGGATCAGAATCCGAGAACAATAGTCCATCATGTTCCAATAATGGATGGGCAATGTCGGGAAAATGGACCGGGATGTTCTAATAAAGGATCAGATTCTGAGAACAATCAACTGCAATGTTCCAATAATGGAGCAGAATCTGAGAACAATAGACTGTAATGTTCCAGCACTGGATCAGAATCTGGGAACCATAGAGCGGAATGTTACAGTACTGGACCAGAATCTGAGAACAATAGATTGTAATGTCCCAATACTGGATCAGAATCTGAGAACAATAGACTGCAATGTTTCAATACTGGATCAGATTCTGAGAGCAATAGACGGGGATATTACAATGATGGGTCAGAATCTCAGATCAATAGACTGTAAAGTTCCAATACTGGATCGGAATCTGAGAAAAAGAGACTGCAATGTTCCAATACTGGATCAGAATGTGGGAACAATGGTACGGGTTGTTCCTACAATGGATCAGAATCTGAGAACAATAGACTGCAATGTTGCAATACTGGATCAGAATCTGAGACAAACAGATTGCAATGTTCCAATACTGGAGCAGAATCTGAGAACAATAGACTGTAATGTTCCAATAAACGATCAGAATTTGAGAACAACAGACTGTGATGTTCCAATCGTTGATCAGAATCTGAACAATAGACTGTAATGTTCCAATACTGAGTCAGAATCTGAGAACAATAGACCACAATGTGAGAATAATTGCAAGAATCTGAGAACAAGAGAGTGCAATGTTCCAATAATGGATCAGAATCTGAGAACAATAGACTACAATGTTCCAATAATGCATCAGAATCTGAGACAAATAGACTGCAATGTTCCAACGCTGGATCAGAATCTGAGAACAATAGACTGTAATGTTCCAATAAAGGATCAGAATTTGAGAACAACAGACTGTGATGTTCCAATCGTTGATCAGAATCTGAACAATAGACTGTAATGTTCCAATACTGGATCAGAATCTGAGAACAATGGACCGGGATATTAGAATGATGGATCAGAATCTGAGATCAATAGGCCGTAATGTTCCAATACTGGATCAGAATCTGAGAACAATGGACCGGGATATTAGAATGATGGATCAGAATCTGAGATCAATAGGCCGTAATGTTCCAATACTGGAGCAGAGTCTGAGAACAATAGACTGCAATGTTCGAATACTGGATCGGACTCTGGGAACAATACGCTGTAATGTTCCAATACTGGTTCAGACTCTGAGAAAAAAACAGACTGCAAATTTCCAATAATGGATCAGTATCTGTGAACAATAGATTGTAATGTTCCAATGCTCGATCAGAATCTGAGAACAATCCACTGCAAAGTTCGAATCCTGGATCGGACTCTAATGTTCCAATCATTTATCAGAATCTGAGAACAGTAGACTTCAATGTTCCAATACTGGCTCAGATTCTGTGAACAATAGACTGTAATGTTCCAAAACTGTATCAGAATCTGAGAACAGTGGACTGGGATATTACAACGATGGATCAGAATCTGTGATCAATAGACAGTCATGTTCCAATACTGGAGCAGAATCTGAGAAAAAAAGACTGTAATGTTCCAATAAATGATCAGAATTTGAGAACAACAGACTGTGATGTTCCAATCGTTGATCAGAATCTGAACAATAGACTGTAATGTTCCAATACTGGATCAGAATCTGAGAACAATAGACCACAATGCGTCAGAGGCCCAGCGATTTCATCTCTCGTCTGCCTGAGCAGCCTTGGATAGATTCCATCAGGCCCTGGAGATTTGTCAGTCTTTATATTCCCTAAAAAACCTAACACTTCCTCCATTGTGATGGAGATTTTCTCTAACGGGTCAACAGTCCTGCCGAGACACTCCCAGTCAACACATCCATTTCCTTTGTGAGTACCGACGCACTGTATTCATTTAGGATCTCCCCTACTTCTTTGGGCTCTAAGCATAATTCCCCACTTTTGTCCCTGAGGGGTCCGATTTTTTTCCCTGACAATCCTTTTGCTCCGAACGTATGAATAAAATGCCTTGGGATTCTCCTTAATCCTGTCTGCCAAGGACATTTCGTGACCTCTTTTTTCCCTTCTAATTGCTCGTTTGAATTCTTTCCTACTTTCTTTGTATTCCTCCAGAGCTCCCTCCGTTTTTAGCTGCCTGGACCAACGTACGCCACTCTTTTCTTTTTCACCAATCCCTCAATTTCCCTGGTTATCCATGGTTCTCGAATCCGACCCTTCCTGTCCTTCTTTTTTACAGGCACATGCTTGTCCTGTAGCCCTAACAACCGTTCCTTAAAAGACTCCCACATGCCAGATGCGGATTTACCCTCAAACAGCCTCTCCCAATCACCAGCTGCCAATTTCTGCCTAATCCCACTTAAGTTAGCCTTCCCCCAATCCAACACCTTACCCTTGGGACACCACTCATCCTTTTCCATCACTATCCTGAAGCTAACAGAATTGTGGTCACTATTTGCCACATGTTCCCCTACCAAAACTTTGAAAACCTGACCGGGCTCAATCCCCAGTACTCGGTCCAGTATAGCCCCCTCTCTAGTCGGGCGATCTACATATTGTTCCACAGAACCTTCCTGTACACATTTTACAAATTCCTCCTCATTCAGACTCCCAGCCCTACGCGATTTCCATTCTATACCAGGGAAATTGAAGTCTCCCACGACAACAACCCTATTTTTCCTGCACATACCCATTCTCTCCTGACATTTCCGTTCTTCCACTTCCCTTGGGCTGTTGGGGGGCCTGCAGTATACCCCCAACATAGTGACAGCTCCATTCCTGTTGCTAAGCTCCACCCACAGTGACTCGTTACACGACCCCGCTGAATTGTCCTCCCTCTGCACCGCTGTAATATGCTCTCAAACTAATACTGCAACTTCCCCACCTCTTTTGGTCCCTCCTCTGTCTCGC
The DNA here is from genome assembly GCF_964213995.1 of Mustelus asterias. Lineage (NCBI taxonomy): Eukaryota > Metazoa > Chordata > Chondrichthyes > Carcharhiniformes > Triakidae > Mustelus > Mustelus asterias. The sequence goes on from NW_027590484.1 coordinate 147,775, forward strand.
CTAAAACACTTGTACCCCGGAATATTCAGAATATTGATTACACAACTTTGATTACAGAACTTTGATTACACAATATTGATTACACAATATTGATTATACAACATTGATTACACAACATTGATTACACAACATTGATTCCACAACATTGATTACACAATGTTGATTACACAATATTGATTACACAACATTGCTTACACAATACTGATTACACAATATTGTTGATACAACATTCAGACAGACAGTGAAGAAATATAAACGGCATCATAATCTCTGTAAACTGCTCAGTTTCCTTTAATTGACTGGTACTGGAGTGTGAAAAGACTACAATGTGACCAGCACATATTCACTTCGCAAAAGCGATTCACATTCTAAGAGATGTATCATAAAGAGTGCATTATACATGCTGAATTCCAAGATCACAGCATTCCCGTGAACCATCGAACCCACGGCAGTGCAGAAGGAGGCCCTACGGCCCATCGAGTCTGCACCGACTCTCTGACAGAGCATCTTATCTGTATTGGAATGATCCGGGTACATGTTTTCTTTTAAGACCAAAGTTAATATTTAAATGTGAAGACCTGAACGCCTCTCAATGCACAAATATTGTTCGTTTCAACATCATTTCCTGCAAACTTTAACATAAATCTGTTTGTTCTGTATCGGGATATGTCCCTAAATATTACAGTGAGGTTAACAAACTTCATGGAACATTTTGCCATTCATCTCCTCCAATAAATTCGTGAGGTGATTGATTAAGCACTAAAATAATTCACAAAGTTTGTTTCAAGCTTGAGAATACTTGAAACATAGAGTGCAAAATCACTGGGGACTTCATTGGGGCAGCACAGTGGTCAGCACTGCTACCTCACAGCGCCAGGGACCCAGGTTCGATTCCCGGCTTGGGTCACTGTGTGGAGTTTGCATGTTCTCCCCCATATCAGCGTGTGTTTTGTCCGGGTGCTCCGGTTTCCTCCCACAGTATGAAAGACGAGCCGATTGCAGTGCAGAAGGTGTCTATTCGGCCCTTCACGCCTGCACTGACCACAAACCCACCCAGCCCCCATGCCGGTAATCCCTCCTTACCCTTGCTAGTGCCCCCTGGCACTGAGGGGGAATTTAGGCATGGCCAAACTACCTAACTCGCACATCTTTGAAGTGTGGGAGGAAGCTTGGGCACCCCGAGGAAACCCACGCAGACACGGGGAGAACTTTCAGACATCACACAGACAGTGACCCAAGTTGGGAATTGAACCCGGGTTCCTGCGCTGTGAGGCAGTAGTGCTAACCATTGTGTCACCGTGTGGCCCAGTCATTCACTGGCGCTTGAGACCTTGCAATGTAATCAGAACCTGTCTGATACAGTAAACAATAAATCACATTCTAAAAGATTTATCACAAACTGTGCATCAAATGCTGCTATTCCAGAGAACTTCAAGTTTTTAGTGTCCAGAACACCAACAACCTGTCCTGATCCCCACATGCCGACACTATAGTTCAGAAAGCCCACCAACGCCTTTTGCTTTCTCAGAAGACTGAGGAAATTAGGCATGACAGCTACGAATCTCAATAACTTTTACAGATGCATTCTTTCTGGTTGGGTCACAGCTTGGTGTGTCTCCTGCTCTGCCCAAGACTGTAAGGAAGTACAAAAGGTTTTGAATGTAGCCCAATCCATCACGCAAACCAGCCTCGCATCCATTGACTCTGTCTATACTTCCCGCTGTCTCGGCAACGCATCCAGCATTATTCAGGACCCCACGTACCCGGGACATTCTCTCTTCTACCTTCTTTCTTCGGGAAAAAGATACAAAAATCTGAGGTCACGTACCAATCGACTAAAGAACAGCTTCTTCTCTGCTGCCGTCAGACCTTTGAATTGACTTACCTCGCATTTAGTTGATCTTTCTCTGCACCCGAGCTATGACTGTGACACACTACATTCTGCACTCTCTCCTTTCCTTCTCTATGTTTTGTCTGGAAAGCGCGCAAGAAACAGTACTTTTCATTATATGTTAATAAATGTGACAATAATAAGTCAAATCAAAATAAACTGAAAATTAAGCTCCCATCAATTTTGTGAAGCCCTTTCAGTCCCAGCAAGTCATTTGCAGTTGTCTTATTTACCAAACGGTCGCTACTGATCCGTTTGAGACATTAATATTCAAAAGAAAACAAGAATAAATGAGCTTCTTGTTGCCAGGATCTGAGATTTAGTGTTGATCTAAAAGGTAACTCAGTAAAAAGAAAGGTAATTCCACAAGAAAACCAGATGAATGGGAAATCGAATAGCTTTTTCCATAATTCACACAGACCCATAATTTGCAAAACCGTGGTTATATGATGCAGTCATAAAACAATGTGAATTTTAAATTGTATCTCTGCAAATCATCTTAATTTGGATTGCTCATCCACACAGACCACGATTCCAGCTATGGAAACTCTTTTAATTCATATCATTCATTCTCTCTCTCTATATTTGTTTACCCAACAATAATAAGATCAGATAGTCTGAGACGAGGTGACACAGTGGTTAGTGCTGCTCCCTCACAGCGCCAGAGACCAGGGTTCGCTTCCCGGCTTGGGTTACTGTCTGTGCGGAGTCTGACTGTTGTCCCCCATGTCATAGAGTCAGAGAGGTTTACAGCATGGAAACAGGCCCTTCAGCCCAACTGGTCCATGCCACCTTTTTTAACCACTTAGCTACTCCCAATTGCCTGCATTTAGCCCATATCCCTCTCTACCCATCTTACCCATGTAACTGTCTAAATGCTTCTTAAAAGACAAAATTGTATCCGCCTCTGCTACTGCCTCTGGCAGCTTCTTCCAGACATTCACCGCCCTCTGTGTGAAACAATTGTCCCTCTGGGCCTTTTTGCATCTCTCCCCTCTCACCTTAAAGCTATGTCCTCTACCTTTGGAGTCCCCTACCTTCGGGAAAAGATGTGGACTATCTGGGGCGGCACGGTGGCACAGTGGTTAGCACTGCTGCTTCACAGCACCAGGGACCCGGGTTCAATTCTGGTCTCACGTCACTGACTGTGTGGAGTTGGCACATTCTCCCTGTGTCTGCGTGGGTTTCCTCCGGGTGCTCCGGTTTCCTCCCACATTCCAAAGATGTGTGGGTTAGGTTGATTGGCCATGCTAAATTGACCCTAGTGTCAGGGGAATTAGCAGGGATATGTGGGGTTATGGGAATAGGGCCTGGGTGGGATTGTGGTCGGTGCAGACTTGATGGGCCGAATAGCCTCCTTCTGCACTCCAGGGATTCTGTGATTTGATGTTTAACACAGAAGTGAATTTGAAACATTATTTCTGTTTTCCTCCCCAGACAAACACGTTCTTTCCTGGCTGGTCTTTCGGGGCGTGGTTGTTGTTTGCGCTTAGAATCTGCTTCAGCACTTGATGTAACATCACTCCAGTCGTTGCAGAAGCAGTAACACCGAAGATATCATTGTAGAGGACATCAACCCACTTCCTGCGAGATTCATTGCAGCTGAATATCACATGAAGCAACTAGAGCAGCATCACCTTCGGAGAAATGAAGACCAGAGTGCGATTGTAAACTACCAACATTTTTAAAACCTGCAGGAGACATTCGACCTCCGGCATTTGTTGAAACTTCTTTTTGTAAAAGTCTTTGAAGACCAATGAGCCAAACTGTCGTGGAAACTGCATTTTATTTCAGGATTTGAATATTTCAAGCAGCCTCATTGTCAGGTATACTTGTTCCTCAACAGAAAACAGAAGATTCATTCCTGAAACATTACACTGTGCATCACATCATTGAGCTGACAGCAAATTAGCATCATGACATTGCTGTTTTAACTGGGGAATCTGGCCGAAAAATCTCTTATTTATAATATCGTGCGGAATAAAAAAAGACGTTCCTTCTCATTTTAAACATCGCCATTCTGTGAAACATGGGAGCTAAAAAAAACATAGCACGGGAGTTACTCATGACGATGCTTTGTCCGTCAGGCTCCCTTCTCATTTCTCATTCTGAAACCATCCAGTAAATCCCGGTGGCCACATGATGGTTTTGCCTTGTTAAATGTTGCATTATTTTGGGTTGAATGGAATCCAGTGGTTCAGTTCCGTTTTTGCATTGGCTTCAAGCGGATCGAGTTGATACAGCTTTACATTCCATGGCATGACTTGAGCTGAGCTCAAAGCAGGTTGGACGGTTGAGTTCAGTTGAACGCTAAGATGTCACAGTAATTTCATTGCAATGTTAATGTAAGCCTACTTGTGACACTAATGAATAAACTTTTAAAATAACATTTTTATCAAAGACAACCTTTCTTGATTAGTGCCCTGCACCCTAACAGCCTCTCCACCTACAGGGAAACATCTACACTCGAGATACAGAATTTCAGTGACTCCCTATTCACAGGATAACATGTCGACATATCGATTGTAGTCCTTCAGTACTTTTCCATTCACAGAGATATACATTCTAAATATGTCTCTTTGCGCATCTCTATCCACACCTCCCATCCATTGACTCTGTCTACACTTCCCGCTGCCTCGCAAAAGCAGCCGGCATAATCAAGGACCCCACACCCGCCGGGCATTCTCCCTCCCACCTTCTTCCATCAGGTGACCTCCGTCTGAGGTCACGTACCAACCAACTCAAGAACAGCCTCTTCCTTGCTGCCATCAGACTTTTGAATGGACCTACCCCGCATTAAGTTGACCTTTCTCTCCACCCTAGATATGACTGTAACATTCAGCACCCTCTCCTTTCCCTGGAATCATAGAAACCCGACAGTGAAGAAAGAGGCCATTCGGCCCATCGAGTCTGCATTGACAACAATCCCACCCGGGTCCTATCCCCACCGTCCCAAATATTTACCCTGCTAATCCCTCTAACCTACATATCCCAGGACACTAAGGGGCAATTTATCATTGCCAATGCACCTAACCCGCACCCACCTTTGGATTTTGGGAGGAAACCAGATCCGGAGGAAACCCACGCAGACACGGGGAGAATGTGAAAACTCCACACAGACAGTGGCCCAAGCCGGGAATCAAACCCAGTTCTCTGGAGCTGTGATGCAGCAGTGCTAACCACCATGCCATTGTGCTGCTCACCACTGTGCAATATGCATTGTCTGTATAGCGTGCAAGAAACAATACCTTTCACTGTATACTAATACATGTGACAAGAATAAAATCAAATCAAAACAAATCATCACAAAATTAAATAATTTAATTTATTCCTCCATCTGCCAACTTGTTCCCCATTCTGTTATTTTGTCTATATCTCTGTGCAGCCCCTTTGAATCCTCCTCATAGCTTTAATTCACAATTAGTTTAGAATCATATTGGAAATCTGGTAGCTTACTCCCAGCATCTTCAGTTACTTTGTTGACATATATTGGCCGAGTGGTATTATCGCCAGACTATTAATCCAGAAACTCAGCTAATGTTCCAGGGACCCGGGTTCGAATCCCGCCACGACAGGCGATGGAATTGGAATGCAATAAAAAATATCTGGAATTAAGAATCTACTGATGCCCATGAAACCATTGTCGACTGTCGGAAAAGCCCATCTGGTTCACGAATGTCCTTCAGGGAAGGAAATCTGCCGTGCGGACCCGGTCTGGCTCACATGTGACTCCAGAGCCGCAGCAATGTGGTGGACTCTCAACTGCCCTCGAGCAAGTAGGGATGGGCAATAAATGTTGGCCCAGCCAGCGACGCCCATGTACCACGAACAAATAATAAAAAAACATAAACAGCTACATCCCCAATACAAATTTTTGCAATATTTCATAAGTTACAGCCAACCAGCCTGAATGTGCTTCAGTATCCCGACTCACTGTTCCGTGCCTGCTGACGAATTATCTATCCAATCCAGGCTGACAACCTGAGCCACAATCGGACACCTCGACTCTTTGTGCTGCATGCTATGGGATTGTTGTAATCCAAATCTATGACATCAACTGGCCCCATCGTGTAGGGCGGTTAACTCACTTGCCTACATGACAAGGGTGTGATTCAGTATACTACCAATGATGTGAGTTCAATATCCCTACAGGCTGCAGTGATTTGTAAATATTGTCTCCACAACTTGTCCAAGAGTGGCATAGACAGAGTGGATAGTCAGAGGCTCTTTCCTAGGGTAGAAACGTCAAGTACTAGGGGACATAGGTTAAAGGTGCGTGGGGAAAAGATCAGAGGAGATCTGTGAGGCAAGTCTTTTACACAGAGGGTGGTGAATGGCTGGAACGCGCTGCCCGAGGAGGTGGTGGGAGCAGGTACGAGAGCGGCATTTAAGGGGCATCTCGATGAATACATGAATAGAATGGGAATGGAAGGATACGGATGCTGTAAGTGCATACGGTTTTAATTTAGGCAGGCATTATGATCGGCGCAGGCTTGGAGGGCCGAAGGGCCTGTTCCTGTGCTGTACTGTTCTTTGTTCTTTGAGTGGTGTACTGAAATGGGCAGCACGGTGGTACAGTGGTTAGCACTGCTGCCTCACAGTGCCAGGGACCCGGGTTCGATTCCTGGCTTGGATCACTGTCTGTGCGGAGTCTGCATGTTCTCTCCGTGTCTGCATGGGTTTCCTCCGGGTGCCCCCGTTTTCTCCCACAGTCTGAAAGACGTGCTGGTTAGGTGCATTGGCCATGTTAAATTCTCCCTCTGTGTACCCAAACAGGCACTGGAGTGTGGGGACTAGGGGATTTTCACAGTAACTACATTGCAGTGTTAATGTAAGCCTACTTGTGACACTAATAAAAACAGCACATTTACTCTATCAGCAGTTATCTATTTCAGAGCACTAAAGTCGGCTTTAAGTTTTGGCGATGTTATATGGTTTAAATCCCTCGACTTATACTTATACTTCCACTCCAGATATTGAGAGCTCCTTGCTCTTATGAGTAAGTCCATTGGTTATCCTCTATTCCTGCTATGGAAATGACATGTTCCACTGTGAAAACAGATGCAGAATACAGAATCCTCAAAATAAAGATTCAGAAGGGTGCAGAGGGGGCATTCTTTCACATAGAGTGTGGTGAATGTCTGGAACAAGCTGCCAGAGGCAGTAGGAGAGGGGGGTACAATTTAGTATTTTAAAAAGCGTTTAGTCAGTTCCATGGGTACGATGGGTATAGAGAGACATGGGCCAAATGTGGGCAATTGGGACGAGCTTAAAGGTAAAAACTGGACGGCACGGACATGTTGGGCCGAAGGGCCTGTTTCCATGCTGTAAACCTCAATGACTCGATAACATAGGAACATAGGAATTAAGAGCAGAAGTCGGCAAATTCAGCCCTTCGAGCCTGATCCGTCATTCAATCAGATCATGGCTGATCTCTCCCTGGTCTCAAATCCACCTCCCCACCTGTTCCCCATATCCCCCTCATCCTTTTTTTATTAGAAATATATCCATCTCCTTCCTGAAACCATTCAATGATTCAGACTCCCCCGCGCTCTGGGGCAGCGAGTTCCACAAACTCACCACCCTCTGCGAGAAGTAGTTCCTCCTCATCTCAGTTTTAAATCTATCGCCTCTCAACCTGTACCCTGTGACCTCTTGTTCGAGATTGCCCCATAAGAGGAAACATTTGGTCTACAGTTACTTTATCAATCCCTTTTAAAATTTTATATACCTCCATCAGATCCCCTCTCATCCCTCTGAACTCCAGTGAGTACAAGCCCAAAGTGATTAATCTCTCCTCATACGTCAATCCTCTCACCCCCAGAATCAATCTGGTGAACCTCCTCTGAACTGCCTCCAATGCAGCAACATCCTTCCTCAAATAAAGAGACCAAAACTGGACACAATATTCCAGATACTCTGTGGGATTTTCATAGAATCATAGATAAAGATTCTTATCACTTGGAAAGGTTTCATCAGTAATGAGGGGACCTTAGTACATTTTGTTTTACCCGAAGTGGGAGGCAGCCATTCCTGATCGAACGTGGACGATCTTAATATCTTGGAACAGTGGAGTTGAAAGAGGTGCGAGAGACAATGAAATGGGGGATGGGAGGGAAGGAGGATATGTAAGGAAAGTCACTGAGCTGAGTTATATGATTATATATAGAGGTGAGAGGGGAAAGATTTCAAAGGGAACTGAGGGGCAACTTCTTCAAACGGAGGGTGGTGTGTGTATGGAATGAGCTGCCAGAGAAAGTGGTTGAGGCAAGTTCAATAGCAACATTTAAAAAGCATTTGGATAGAGGGGAAGGATTAGAGGGATAAGGACCGAACGCGGGCAATTGGGACCAACTGGGATGGCACCATGGTCAGCATGGACTGTTTGGGCCGAAGGACCTGTTTCCATGCTGTATTGCTCTGTGACTCGATATAGGCCGTGTGACGAGATATTCTGTGACTAGCACTCTGCTGAGTGAAGTTGTAAAACTTGAAGAGTCCATCCAGAAACCAAGAAAGATTTATGTTTCAAAATACACCCCTGTTTCTGAATATTTTGGCTTTCCACAGTGCAGTGGAAGAGTGTCAGAATTCATGTGGTTTGCCTTGAATATTGTGATAGCAGTTTTGCCTTGAGTATTATTTCTGGAATTTGATCGATCAACATCTGTAAGAGATAATTGACAAGAAATTAGCAGGGGGGTAGCAGGGTAAATATGTGGGGTTATGGGGATAGGGCCTGGGTGGGAATGTGGTCAGTGCGGACTCGATGGGCCAAATAACCTCCTTCTGCACTGTAGGGATTCTATGATTCTATGATCTTGGTTTCAGATAAAGCTCGGCACAACATTGTGGGCCGAAGGGCCTGTTCTGTGCTGTACTGTTCTATGTTCTATCTATGAAAGTGCTTTTAAGACTATTCTCACCAACTGGAATTTTAATAAGACTGTCCATAATATACCACCTAAATCCCCCACACCTCATTTTTACATTTTGCCTCCTCGTAACTGACCCTTTAGCTCAGGGGAACAGCTGCTCTCTCTCCACCCTGTCCATGTCCTTCATAATCTTGTACACCTCGATCAGGTCACCCCTCAGTCTTCTCTGCTCCAGAGAAAACAAACCAAACCTATCCAACCTCTCTTCATAGCTTAAATGTTCCATCCCAGGCAGTATCCTGGTGAATCTCCTCTGGACCACCTCCAGTGCAATCACATCCTTCCTATAATGTGTCGACCAGAACTGCACACAGTGCTCCAGCTGTGGCCAAACCAACGCTCTGTACAACTCCATCATGACCTCTACGTTTCTGTAATTTATACCCCGATTGACAAAGTTGAACAACAATATTCCAGCAACGAGGAATCGCTGGCAACCCCTCATCACACCTCAGCAGCTATAGACGCTGGTCGGGTCTGTGGTCCCGTGAGCCGTCCCTCTGGTCAGGAGGGAACCACTGCCGTTCCACCAGCCCAGGTATTCTGCTGCGGGGAAGCAACTTCACTCTCTCCAAAGTTCGGAGGTGGTGGGAGGAAGCTTCCTCATAGCAGACGTTATGTCCAATCTATTTAGGGTGTAGCGGTGACGGAGTGGTTAGCACTGCTGCCTCACAGAGCGAGGGACCCGGGTTCGGTTCCCGGCTTGTGTCACTGCCTGTGTGGATTCTGCATGTTCTCCCCATGTCTGCGTGGGTTTCCTCTGGTTTCCTCCCACAGGCTGAAAGACGTGCTGGTGAGGTGCATTGGCCATGCTAAATTTTCCCTCAGTGTACACGAACAGGAACCGGAGTGTGGTGACTACGGGATTTTCACAGTAACTTCATTGTAGTGTTCATGTAAGCCCGCTTGTGACACGAATAAATATATTTTAATCGGTTACAATCACCTACCAGGAACTCCAATGGCAGCGAGAATAGGATAGTAACTGGCTCCAGCTTGACCGATAGTGGATCAGTGTGTTTTCTGAGAGAAGCGATGGTGTCTGCCTATGGCATAAACCATGGCCATTTACTGAGGTCTCACACTGAAGGTCTTCTCTTTAATAAACAGCAGAAACACTCCTGAGACTCGGCAGAGCAACCTATTAGAGTAATCAATTACAGGTGAGAAAACAAACAACACACTGCAATGCTGGCGCTGAGAAGGAGCAATGATTGGATTTGATTTGAATTATTATTGTCACATGTGTTAGTATACAGTGAAAAACATTGTTTCTTGCGCGCTACACGGACAAAGCATACCATTCATAGAGAAGGAAAGGAGAGAGTGCAGAATGTAGTGTTACAGTCATGGCTAGCGTGTAGAGAAGGATCAACTTAACATAATAATAAAGTATTATATAATATATTTATTATGTGTTGTATGCGGCTACCTGAATATAAGATAGGTTCATTCAAAAGTCTGACGGCAGCAGGGAAGAAGCTGTTCTTGAGTCGGTCGGTACGTGACCCCAGACTTTTGTATCTTTTTCCCGACAGAAGAAGGTGGAAGAGAGAATGTCCGGGGTGTGTGGGGTCCATGATTATGCCGGCTGCTTTTCCCGAGGCAGCGGGAAGTGTAGACAGAGTCAATGGATGGGAGGCTGGTTTGAGTGATGGACTAGGCTTCGTTCACAACCCTTTATAGTTTCTTGCAGCCTTGGACAGAGCAGAAGCCAGACCAAGCTGTGATACAACCAGAAAGAATGCTTTCTATGGTGCATCTGTAAAAGTTGGTGAGAGTCGGAGCTGACATGCCAAATTGCCTTAGCCTCCTGAGAAAGTAGAGGCACCGGTGGGTTTTCTTAACTTTTGCATCGGTGTGGGGGGATCAGGGTAGGTTGTTGGTGATCTGGACACCTAGAAACCTGAAGCTCTCGATCATTTCCACTTCATCCCCAATTTTCAATGAAAATAGTGTTTCATTGTGATGAGAAATTCATTTTAAGAAATAAGTTTCATGTTTTTCATTCCGGTCTGTTTCATTACATTAAAGATACAATATAATTGCAATTTATTCAGGCTGTCAGTGGGGTGAATTATAGGCTAAATTTCCCCTTCGTGTTCCGGAATGTGTCGGTTCGAGGTGTTGGTGGGGTAATTATGTGGGGTTATGGGGATAGGGCCTGGGTGGGATTGTTGTTGGTGCAGACTCGATGGGCCGAATGGACTCTTTTGCACTGTTGGGTTTCTATGATACAATTTATGATGAGTCTGTACTGACCACAACCCCACCCAGGCCCTATTTCCGTAACCCCACGCATCCACCCTGATAGTCTCCCTGACAATAACGGGCAATTTTTAGCACGGCCAATTCACCTAACCTGCACATCTTTGGACTGTGGGAGGAAAGTGGAGCACCTGGAGGAAACCCATGCAGACACTGGGAGAACGTGCGGACTCCACACATGGAGTGTCCCAAGATCGGATTCGAACCAGGATCCCTGGCGCTGTGAGGGAGCACTAACCCCATGGTGCAAAGCTCAATCCAGGTGCCTTTCTGACAAAGAATGCAGTTGTGTTCTGTCCTTTCGGCTTCCATGAATTATCGAGTCAGATGTTACTTGTTCCATGCCCTCTGATGAAAGCAATAACAGCAACATCAGCACGAGGGGTGCTGAGGGAAGCCCTGTTGCCAATCTGTGCAGCAGAGTATGATGCCCCAGCTTAGTCACTGGACTGTTTCGTTTTGTGTAAAAGATGTACAATTTTTAGTAAAGCTCATATTTCATTTCATTATAAATGTAGTCCTGGTCCGAGATGTTGACTGTGCCAAGGCTGCATTTCCTGCCCACAAGTTACTGTTGAGCATGAGGTGCTTGGATTTCTTTTTGAATGTGTGCCCCCTTTGAGAATGTGACTGATACAATGGTGTAAGACAGGCATTCTCTGCTTTTCACACAGCGCTGGTCAAGTTTCTAAAGTTTATTTAATCATGTAACAAGTCGGCTCACATTAACAGTGCAATGAAGTTACTGTGAAAATCCCCTAGTTGCCACACTCCGGCGCCTGTTCGGGTACACTGAGGGAGGATTTAGCATGATCAATGCAACTAAACAGCACGTCTTCTGATCTGTGGGAGGAAACCAGAGCACCCGGAGGAAACCCATGCAGACACGGGGAGAACGTGCAGACTCCACACAGGCAGTGACCCAAACCAGGGATCAAACCCGGCTCTCTGGAGCTGTGAGGCAGCAGTGCGAACCATTGTGCCACCATGTCACCCATACATACAAAGAACAAAGGAAAGTACAGCACAGGAACAGGCCCTTCGGCCCTCCAAACCTCTGCCGATCATGAAGCCCTAACTAAACTACAAAAAACAACTTCTGCCCTTACTCAAGACGGTCGGGGTTGAGGACCTTAAAACAATCACTATTACTAAAGAGGTAGTGCTGGGTAGGCTAATGGGACTAAAGGTAGACAAGTCCCCTGGTCCGGATGGAATGCATCCCAGGGCACTAAAAGAAACGGCAGAAGTAATAGCAAATTCATTAGTTGTAATTTTTCAAAATTCACTGGACTCTGGGGAGGTGCCAGCTGATTGGAAAACAGCTAATGTAACGCCACTGTTTAAAAAAGGAGGTAGACAAAAGGCAGGTAACTACAGGCCGGTTAGCTTAACATCCGTAGTTGGGAAAATGCTGGAATCTATCATTAAGGAAGAAATAACAGGACACCTGGAAAAGAATGGTTCAATCAAGCAGACGCAGCATGGATTCTTGAAGGGAAAGCCATGTTTGACTAATTTACTGGAATTTTTTGAGGATACGACGAGTGCAGTTGACAGAGGGGAACCGGTGGATGTTGTGTAAATAGATTTCCTGAAGGCTTTCGATAAGGTGCCTCACAAAAGGTTGCTGCATAAGATAAAGGTACACGGAGTTGGGGGTAAAGTGTTAGCGTGGATTGAGGATTGGCTATCGAACAGAAAGCAGAGAGTCGGAATAAATGGGTGCTTTTCCGGTTGGCAATCAGTGACGAGTAGCGTGCCGCAGGGATCGGTGCTGGGGCCTCAACGATTTACCATATACAGAGACGATCTGGAGGAGGGGAGCGAGTGTCGGGTAACAAAGTTTGCGGATGATACAAAGGTGAGTGGGAAAGCAAATTGCGTGGAGGACACAGAGAGTCTGCAGAGAGATTTGGATCGGCTAAGTCATTGGGCAAGGATCTGGCAGATGGAGGATAACGTTGGTAAGTGTGAGGTTATCCACTTTGGAAGGAATAATAGTAAAATGGACTCTTATTTAAACAGTGTAAAATTACAACATGCTACTGTGCAGAGGGACCTGGGGGTCCTTGTGCATGAATCACAAAAACTCAGTTTGCAGGTGCAGCAGGTGATCAAGAAGGCAAATGGAATGTTGGCCTTTATCGTGAGAGGGATGGAGTATAAAAGCAGGGAGGTCATGCTGCAGCAGTACAGGGTACTGGAGAGGCCGCACGTACAGTACTGTGTACAGTTTTGGTCCCCTTATTTAAGAAAGGATATATTAGCTTTGGAGGCGGGACAGAGAAGGTTCACCAGGTCGATTCCGGAGATGAGGGGGTCAGCTTATGAGGAGAGTTTGAGTAGACTGGGCCTGTACTCATTGGAGTTGAGAAGGTTGAGGGGAGATCTTATAGATACATAAAAGATAATGAAGGGGCTAGACAGGGTAGTAGAAGCGAGGTTATTTCCACTTACAATGTAAACAAGAACTAGGGGGCATAGCCTCAAAATATGGGGGAGTCAATTTAGAACAGAGTTGAGGAGGAACTTCTTCTCCCAGAGCGGAGTGAATCTTTGGAATTCTCTGCCCAATGAAGCAGTCGTGGCTACCTCCTTAAATGTGTTTAAGTCACAGATAGATAAATTTTTAACCATTAAGGGAATTAAGCGTTATGGGGAGCGGGCGGGTAAGTGGCACTGAACCCACTATCAGATCAGCCATGATCTTATTGAATGGCGGAGCAGGCTTGAGGGGCTGGATGGCCTACTCCTGCTCCTATTTCTTATGTTCTTATGTTCTAACATTCCAGTCTATTGTTGTCAGATTCTGATCCAGTATTGTAACATCCCGTTCTATTCTTCCCAGATCCTGATCCAGTATTGGAACATTCCAGTCTATTGTTCTCTGATTCTGATCCTGTATTGGAACATAACAGTGTATTGTTGTCAGATTCTGCTTCAGTATTGGACCATCCCGGTCCATTGTTCCCTGACTCTGATCCAGCATTGTAACATTACAACCTTTAGTTCTCAGAATCTGATCCATTATTGGAACATCCCGGTCTATTGTTCTCAGATTCTGATCCAGTACTGGAACATTGAAGTCTAATGTTCTCAGATTCTGATGCAGTTTTGGAACATTACATTCTATTGTTCTCAGATTCTGATCCATGATTGTAACATCCCAGTCATTTGTTCCCAGATTCTAATCCGTATTGGAACATTACAGCTTATAGTTCTCAGATTCTGATCAATTAATGGAACATTGCAGTCTATTGTTCTCAGGTTCTGAACCAGTATTGGAACATTGCAGTGTATGGATCTTGGAATCTTATCCATTATTGGAACATCCCGGTCCAATGTTTCCAACTTCTGATCCATTATTGGAACATTCCAGTCTATTTGTCTCAGATTCTGAACCAGTGTTGGAAAATTTCAGTCTATTGTTCCCAGATTCTGATTCATAATGGAACAGTACAGTGTATTGTTCTCAGATTCTGATTCATTAATGGAACATCCATTTATATTATTCCCAGACTCTGATCCAGTATTTGGAACTTTACAGTCTATTGTTCTCAGATTCTGATCCAGTATTGGAACATTGCAGTCTATTGCTCTCAGTTTCTGATCCAGTATTGGAACATTGCAGTCTTTTGATCTCAAATTCTAATCCAGAATTAGAACATTACAGTCGACTGTTCTCAGATTCTGATCCATTATAGGAAAATTGCAGTCTATTGTTCCCAGATTTCGAACCAGGATTGGAACATTACAACCTATTGTTCTCAGAGTCCGATCCATTATTCGAACATTGCAGTCTATCTTACTCAGATTATGTCCTTTAGTGCAACTTTACAGTCCATTGTTCTCAGATTCTGATCCAGTATTTGTAAGAGGGAGGTCGTGCCTTACAAAATTGGTGGAGTTTTTTGAGGAAGTGACAAAAACAGTTGATGAAGGAAGGGCTGTGGATGTCGTCTATACGGATTTCAGTAAGGCATTTGACAAAGTCCCTCATGGCAGGTTGGTTAAGAAGGTTAAGGCTCATGGGATACAAGGAGAGGAGGCTAGATGGGTAGAGAACTGGCTTGGCCACAGGAAGAAGTTTAATAACACCAGGTTAAAGTCCAACAGTTTATTTGGCAGGAAAAGCCACACAAGCTTTCGGAGCTCCAAGCCCCTTCCTCGGGTGAGGGCTCCGAAAGCGTTTGTGGCTTTTGCTACCAAATAAACCTGTTGGACTTTAACCTGGTGTTGTTAAACTTCTTACTGTTTTTACCCCAGTCCAACGCCAGCATCTCCACATCTTGGCCACAGGAGACAGAGGGTAGCAGTCGAAGAGTCTTTTTCCGGCTGGAGGTCTGTGACTTTACAGTCTATTGCCCTCAGAATCTGATCCAGTATTGAAACATTGCAGTCGATTGTTCTCAGATTCTGATCCTTTATTAGAACATCTCGGTCCATTTTTCCGACATTGCCATCCATTATTGGAACATGATAGTCTATTGTTCTCGGATTCTGATCCATTATTGGAAAATTGCAGTCGATGTTTCCCTGATTCTGATCCATTATTCGAACATTGCAGTCTATTGTTCTCATAATCTGATCCATTATTAGAGCATCCCGGTCCATTGTTCCCACATTGTCATCCATTATTGGAACACTAGTGTATTGTTCTCAGTTTCTCATTCATTATTGGAAAATCCCTTTCCATTGTTCCCAGACACTGAACCAGTATTGGAACATTACAGTCTAATATTCTCCGATTCTGGCCCAGTATTGGAACATTGCAGTCTATTGTTCTCAGATTCTGATCCAGTATTGGAACATTACAGTCTGATCCATCATTGCAATATCCAGGTGCACTGTTCTCAGATTCTGATCCAGTATTGGAACATTACAGTCTATTGTTCAGATTCTGATCAACGGTTGGAACATTGGAGTCTATTGTTCTCAAATTCTGCTCCAGTATTGGAACATGACTGTCTATTGAGCTCAGATTCTGATCCATCATTGTAATATCCTGGTCCACTGTTCTCAGATTCTGATCCAGTATTGGAACATTGAAGTCTACTATTCCCAGATTCTGATCAATGATTGGAACATTACAGCCTATTGTTCTCTGAGTCCGATCCAGTATTCGAACTTTGCAGTGTATTGTTCTCAGATTCTGATGGAGCATTGGAACATTACAAACTATTGTTCACAGATACTGATCCATTATTGGAAATTTTAATTTGCAGTCTGTTTTTTTCTCAGAGTCTGAACCAGTATTGGAACATTACAGCGTATTGTTCCCAGAGTCCGATCCAGTATTCGAACATTGCAAAATATTGTTCTCAGACTCTGATCCAGTATTGGAACATTCCAGCCTGTTGATCTCAGATTCTGATCCATCATTGTAATATCCCGGTCCATTGTTCTCAGATTCTGATCCAGTACTGGAACAATAGAGTCTATTGTTCTCCGATTCTGATGCAGTATTGGAACATTACGGCCTATTGTTCAGATTCTGATCAACGATGGGAACATCAGAGTCTGCTGTTCTCAAATTCTGAACCTTTATTGGAACATTACCGTTTATTGTTCTTAGAATCTTATCCATTATTGGAACAACCCGGGCCATTGTTTCCAGCTTCTGATCCATTATTGCAACATGACAGTCTATTTATCTCAGATTCTGAACCAGTATTGGAAAATTACAGTCTATTGTTCTCAGATGCCGATCCAGTATTGGACCATTGTAATCTATTGTTCCCAGATTCTGATCCATAATGGAACATTGCACTGTATTGTTCTCATATTCTGATCCAGTATTGGAACATTGCAGTCTATTTTTCTCAGATTCGGATCCATTATAGGAACAGCCCGGACCATTGTTCCCTCATTCTGGTCCATTATTGGAACAATGCAGTCTACTATTCTCAGATTCTTTTCAATTATTCTGACATTCCGGTCTATTGTTCTCAGATTCTGATCCAGTATTGGAACAATAGAGTCTATTGTTCTCAGATTCTGACCCATCATTGTAATATCCCGGTCCATTGTTCTCAGATTCTGATCCAGTACTGGAACAATAGAGTCTATTGTTCTCAGATTCTGATCCAGTGTTGGAATATTACATTCTATTGTTCTCAGATTCAGATCCATTATTGTAACATCCCGGTCAATTGTTCCCAGATTCTAATCCGTATTGGGACATTACAGACTATAGTTCTCAGTTTCTGATCCATTATTGGAACATTGCAGTCTATTGTTCTCAGACTCTGATCCAGTAATTCAACACTACAGTGTATTGTTCTCCAAATATGATACATTATTGGAAAATCCTGGTCCATTGTTCCCAGATTCTGATCTAGTATTGGAACATTACAGTCTATTGTTCTCAGATTCTGAACGATTATTGGAACATGAGAGTGTGTTTTTCTCAGATTCTAATCCAGTGTTGGAACATTACAGCCTATAGTTCTCATATTCTGAACAATTATTGGAACATTGCAGTCTATTGTTCTCAGGTTCTGGTCCAGTATTAGAACATTACAGTCTATTGTTCTTAGAATCTTATCCATTATTGGAACATCCCGGGCCATTGTTTCCAGCTTCTGATCCATTATTGGAACATGACAGTCTTTTTATCTCAGATTCTGAACCAGTATTGGAAAATTACAGTCTATTGTTTTCAGATTCTGGTCCAGTGTTGTAACATTGCAATCTATTGTTCCCAGATTCTGATCCATAATGGAACATTACAGTGTATTGTTCTCAGATTCTGTTCCAGCATTGGAACATTACAGTCTATTCTTATCAGATTCTCATCAAGTATTGGAACATTGCAGTCTATTTTTCTCAGATGCTGATCCATTATAGGAACAGCCCTCATTCTGGTCCATTATTTGAACATTGCAGTCTATTGTTCTCAGTTTCTGATCAATGATTGGAACATTACAATCTGTTGTTCTCAAATTCTGATCCAGTATTGGAACATTGCATTCCATTGTTCTCAGATTATAATCCTTTATTGGAACATTACAGTCTCTTTTTCTCAGATTCTGATCCATTATTGGAACATTGCAGTCTATTCTTCTCAGATTCTGATCCAGTATTGGAATATTACAGTCCATTGATCACAGATTCTATTTTTCTCAGATTCTAATCCATTATAGGAACAACCCGGACCATGGTTCCCACATTCTGATCCAGTATTGGAGCTTTGCAGTCTATTTTACTCAGATTCTGAACCAGTATTGGAACATTTCAGTCTATTGTTTAGATTCTGATCAATCATTGGAACATTACAGTGTTGTTCTCAAATTATTTTCCATTATTGGAACATTACGGTCTGTTGTTCTCAAATTCTGATCCAGTATTGGAACGTGACAGTCTTTTGTTCTCAGATTCTGATCCATTATTTGAAAATTGCAGTCTATTTCTCTCAAGTTCTGAAGCAGGATTGGAACATTACAGCCTCTTGTTCTCAGAGTCCAATCGATTATTTGAACGTTGCAGTGTATTGTTCTCAGATTATGAACCAGTGTTGGAACATTACAGTCTATTGTTCATAAAGTCTGGTCCATTATTGGAAAATTGCAGTCTATTTTTCTCAGATTCTGAACCAGTATTTGAACATTGCAGCCTATTGTTCTCAGAGTCCGATCCATTATTCGAACATTGCAGTGTATTGTTCTCAGATTCTGATCCACTATTGGAACATGACAGTCTATTTTTCTCAGATTCTGATCCAGTATTGTAAAATCCCGGTCTCTTGTTCCCAGATTCTAATCCAGTATTGGAATATTACAGCCTATATTTTTCAGATTCTGATCCATTATTGGAACATTGCAGCCGACTGTTCTCAGATTCTGATCCAGTATTGGAA
The DNA here is from genome assembly GCF_964213995.1 of Mustelus asterias. Classification (NCBI taxonomy): domain Eukaryota; kingdom Metazoa; phylum Chordata; class Chondrichthyes; order Carcharhiniformes; family Triakidae; genus Mustelus; species Mustelus asterias. Next base: position 166,733 of record NW_027590484.1, read on the forward strand.
CATTGCAGTCTATTTTTCTCAGATTCTGATCCAGTATTGTAAAACCCTGGTCCATTGTTCCCAAATTCTAATCCAGTATTGGAAAATTACAGCCTATAGTTTTGAGATTCTGATCAATTATTGGAACATCCCGGTCTATTGTTCCCAGATTCTGATCCAGTATTGCAACTTTGCAGTCTATTGATCTCAGGTTCCGATAAAGTAAATATGAGAGTGTATTTTTCACAGCTTCTGATTCATTATTGGAACATTGCAGTCTATTGATTTCAGATTCTGACGCAGTATTGAAACATTACAGTCTAATGTTCTCAGATTCTGATTCATTATTGGAACATTATAGTCTAGTGTTCCCAGATTCTAATCTGTATTGGAACATTAAAACCTCTCGTTCTCAGATTCTGATAAATTATTGGAACATTGCGGTCTATTGTTCTCAGTTTCATATTCAGTATTGGAACATTACAGTGTATTGTTCTTAGAATCCTATCCATTATTGGAACATCCCTGTCCATTGTTTCCAGATTCTGATCCATTATTGGAACATAACAGCCTATTGTTCCCAGATTGTGATCCATTATTGGAACATTACGGTCTGTTATTCTCAGATTCTGTTCCATTATTGGAAAATTGCAGTCCATTTGTCTCAGATTCTGAACCAGTATTGGAAAATTATAGTCTATTGTTTTCAGATTCTGATCCAGTATAGGAACATTGCAGTCTATTGTTCTCAGATTATGATCCTTTATTGGAACATTACAGTCGATTGTTCTCAGATTCTGATCCATTACTGGAAAATTGTAGTCTATTGTTCTCAGATTCTGATCGATTATTGGAACATCCCTTTCCATTGTTCCCAGACTCTGAACCAGAATTGGAACATTACAGTCTAATATTCTCCGATTCTGTTCCAGTATTTGAACATTGAAATCGAATACTCTCAGATTCTGATCCAGTATTGGAACATTACAGTTTACTGTTCTCAGAATCTGAGCCTGTATTAGAACATTGCACTCATTTGTTCTCAGATTCAGATCAATTATTGGAACATTACAGTCTGTTGTTCTCAAATTCTGCAAAGTTTCAATTCTGAATCACAATGTGTGAACAACGGTCCGGGGTTGTTCCTATAATGGGTCAGAATCTGAGAGAAATAGACTGCAATGTTCCAATACTGGATTGAATACTGGATTCCAATACTGGATCAGAATCTGAGAACAACAGACTGTAATGTTCCAATAATGTATCAGAATCTGCGAACAATAGAAATGGATGTTCCATTAATGGATCAGAATCTGAGAACAATACACTGCAATGGTCCAATCCTGGATCAGAATCTGAGAACAATAGACTGCAATGGTCCAATCCTGGATCAGAATCTGAGAACAAGACACTGCAAAGTTCCAATATTGGATCAGAATCTGGGAACAATAGACCGGGATGTTCCAATAATGGATCAGAATCTGAGATAAATAGGCTACAATGTTTCAATACTGGATCAGAATCTGAAAACAATAGACTGCAATGTTCCAATAATGGATCAGAATCGGAGAACCAAAAGTTGTAATCTTCAAATAATGGATTAGAAAGTGGGAACAATAGACAGGGCTCAATACTGGATCCGAACCTGTGAACAATAGAATGTAATATTCCAACACTGGATCAGAATCTGAGAGCAATAGATTGTCATGTTCCAATACTGGATCAGAATCTGAGAACAATAAACTGCAATGTTCCAATAATGGATCAGAATCTGAGATCAATAGACAGCAAAGTTTCAATACTGGATGAGAATCTGAGAATAATAGATTGTAATGTTTCAATAAAGCATCATAATCTGAGAACAACACACTGTAATGTTCCAATAATTCATCTGAATCTGGGAACACGGGACCAGGATGTGGCAATGACGGATCCGAATCTGAAATCAGTCGACTATTCTGATCCAATACTGGATCAGAATCTGAGAACAATCGACTGCAATGTTCGAATACTGGATCGAACTCTGAGAACAATCGGCTGTAATACAAAGAACAAAGAACAGTACAGCACAGGAAACAGGCCCTTCGGCCCTCCAAGCCTGTGCCGCTCCTTGGTCCAACTAGACCAATCGTTTGTATCCCTCCATTCCCAGGCTGCTCATGTGACTATCCAGGTACGTCTTAAATGATGTCAGCATGCCTGCCTCCACCACCCTACTTGGCAGCGCATTCCAGGCCCCCACCACACTCTGTGTAAAAAACATCTCTCTAATATCTGAGTTGTACTTCGCCCCTCTCACCTTGAGCCCGTGACCCCTCGTGAACGCCACTTCTGATCTGGGAAAAAGCTTCCCACCGTTCACCCTATCTATCCCCTTCATAATCTTCTACACCTCTATTAGATTTCCCCTCATTCTCCGTCTTTCCAGGGAGAACAACCCCAGTTTACACAATCTCTCCTCATAGCTCAGACCCTCCATACCAGGCAACATCCTGGTAAACCTTCTCTGCACTCTCTCTAACGCCTCCACGTCGTTCTGGTAGTGCGGCGACCAGAACTGGACGCTGTACTCCAAATGTGGCCTAACCAGCGTTCTATACAGCTGCATCATCACACTCCAGCTTTTATATTCTATACACCGTCCTATAAAGGCAAGCATACCATATACCTTCTTCACCACCTTCTCCAACTGTGTTGCCACCTTCAAGGAATTGTGGACTTGCACACCTAGGTCCCTCTGTGTTTCTATACTCCTGTTGACTGTCATTTATTGTATAACTCCTCCCTACATTATTTCTTCCAAAATGCATCACTTCGCATTTATCCGGATTAAACTCCATCTGCCACCTCTCCGCCCAATTTTCCAGCCTATCTATATCCTGCTGTATTGCCCGACAATGCTCTTCGCTATCCGCAAGTCCAGCCACCTTCGTGTCATCCGCAAACTTGCAGATTACACCAGTTACACCTTCTTCCAAATCATTTATATATATCACAAATAGCAGAGGTCCCAGTACAGAGCCCTGCGGAACACCACTGGTCACAGACCTCCAGCCGGAAAAGGACCCTTCGAACACTACCCTCTGTCTCCTATGGCCAATGTTCCAATCCTGGTTCACACTGTGAGAAAATAGTGTGCAATTTCCCAATAATGGATCAGAATCCGAGAACAATACATTGCGCTGTTCCAATACTGGATCAGAGTCTGAGAACAATAGGCTGCAATGTTCCAATAATGGATCAGAATCTGAGAACAATAGACTGGGATGTTCCAATACTGGATCAGAATTTCAGAACAACAGACTGTAATATTCCAATAAGTGATCTGAATCTGAGAACAATAGACTGTAATGTTCCAATCACTGAGCAGAATCTGAGAACAATAGATTGTAATGTTCCCATACTGGTTCAGATTCTGAGAACAAGAGACTGCAATGTTCCAATACTGGATCAGAAACGGTGAATATTAGACTGTAATGTTCCAATTCTGGTTCAGAGTTTGGGAACAATGGAAAGGGATGTTCCAATAATGGATCCGAATCTGAGACCAATATACTGTAATGTTGCAATGCTGGATCAGAATCTGAGAACAATCGACTGTAATGTTCCAATAAAGGATCACCATCTGAGAACAATAGACTGCAATGTTCCAATAATGGATCAGAATCTGAGAACAATAGACTGTAATGTTCCAATACTGGATTGGAATCTGAGAACAATAGACTTTAAATTTCCAATACCGAATCAGAGTCTGGGAACAATAGAAACGGATGTTCCATTAATGCAGCAGAATCTGAGAAAAAGAAACTGCGTGTTCCAATACTGGATCAGAATGTGGGAACAATGGTCCGGTTTGTTCCAATACTGGAGCAGAATCTGAGAACAATAGACCGCAATGTTAGAATATTGAACAGAATCTGAGAATAGTAGACTGCAATGTTCCAATAATGGACCAGAATGTGGGAACAATGGTCCGGGCTGCTCCTATAATGGATCAGAATCTGAGAAAAATAGACTGCAATGTTCCAATACTGGATCAGAATCTGAGAACAATACACTGTAATCGTCCATTATGAATCAGAATCTGGGAACAATAGATTGCAATGGTCCAATACTGGATCAGAATCTGAAAAGAATAGACTGTAATTTTCCAATACTGGATCAGAATCTGAGAACAATAGACTGTAATGTTCCAATAAAGGATCAGAATTTGAGAACAACACTGTAATCTTTCAATCATTGATCAGAATCTAAACAATAGACTGAAATGTTCCAATACTGGATCAGAATCTGAGAACAATGAACCGGGATATTACAATGATGGATCAGAATCTGAGATCATTAGACTGTAATGTTCCAATGCAAGATCAGAATCTGAGAACAATACACTGCAATGTTCGAATAATGGATCGGACTCTGAGAATAATAGACTGCAATTTTCCAATAATGGATCAGAATCTATGAACAATAAACCGTAATGTTCCAATCCTGGATCAGAACCTGAGAACAGTAGACTGTAATGTTCCAATAAAGGATCAGAATCTGAGAACAACAAAGACTGTAATGTTCCACTCATTGATCAGATTCTGAACAATAGACTGTATTGTTCCAATACTGGATCGGAACCTGAGAAAAAGAGATTACAATGTTCCAATAAAGGATCAGAATTTGAGAACAACAGAATGTAATGTTCCAATCATTGATCAGAATCTGAACAATAGACTGGAATTTTCGAACACTGGATCAGAATCTTAGAACAATTGACCAGGATTTTACAATGATGGATCAGAATCTGAGATCAATCGGCCGTAACGTTCCAATACTGGAGGAGAACCTGAGAACAATAGACGGCAATGTTAGAATAATTGAACAGAATCTGAAAACAATCGACTGCAATGTTCCAATCATTGATCAGAATCTGAACAATAGACTGTAATGTTCCAATAATGGATCAGAAACTGAGATCAATCGACTGCAAAGTTTCAATAATGGATCAGAATCTGAGAGCAATAGACTGTACTGTTCCAATAAAGGATCATAATCTGAGAACAGGAGAGTGCAATGTTAGAATAATTGAACAGAATCCGAAAACAATAGACTGCACTGTTCAACACTGGATCAGAATCTGAGAACAATACACTGGGATGTTCCAATAATAGATAGGATTCGAAGAACAATAGACTGTAATGTTCGAATACTGGATCAGAACCTGAGAACAGCAGACTGCAATGTTTCAATAATTGATCAGGACTTGAGTACTATAGGCTGTAATGTTCCAATACGGATTAGAATCTGAGAAAAATACACTGTCATGTTCTATTACTGGATCAGAATCTGAGAACAATAGACTGCAATGTTCAAATAATGGATCAGAATCTTAGAACAATAGTCTCTAACATTCCAATCATGAATCGGAATCTCAGATCAATAAACGGCAATGTTTCAAAACTGGATCAGAATCTGAGAACAAGAGACTGCAATGTTCCAATACTGGATCAGAATGTGGGAACAATGGACCGGAATGTTCCAATACTGGATCAGAATCTGAGAACAATAGGCTGTAATGTTCTTATTATGGACCAGAATCTGAGAACAACAGACTGAAATGTTCCAATACTGGACCAGAATCTGAGAACAATAGACTGAAATGTTCCAACACTGGATCAGAATCTGAGAACAATGCTCTGTAATATTCCAATACTGGATCAGAATCTGAGAACAGTAGGCTGTAATGTTCTAATTATGGATCAGAATCTGAGAGCAATAGACTGAAATGTTCCAACACTGGATCAGAATCTGAGAACAATGGACTGCAATGTTCCAAAATGGATCATAATCTGAGAACAATACTCTGTAATATTCCAATACTGGATCAGAATTTGAGAACAACAGACTGCAATGTTCCAATAACGGATCAGAATCTGAGAACAATGGACTGTAATGTTCCAATAAAGGATCATAATCCGAGAACAATACTCTGTAAAGTTCCAATACGGGATCAGAATCTGAGAACAATAGGTTGTAATGTTCCAATAATTGATCAGAATCTACGAACAATAGACTGCAATGTTCCAATACTGGATCAGAATCTGAGACAAATAGACTTTAATGTTCCAATACAGGATTAGAATTTGAAATCAACAGACTGCAATGTTCCAATACTGGATCAGAATCTGAAACAAATAGACTGCAATTTTCTAAAAATGGATCAGAATCTGAGAACAATAGACTGGAATGTTCCAATAATCATAGAAACCCTACAGTACAGAAAGAGGCCATTCGGCCCATCGAGTCTGCACCGACCACAATCCCACCCAGGCCCTACCCCCATATCTACCCACTAATCCCTCCAACCTACGCATCTCAGGACACTAAGGGCAATTTTTAGCATGGCCAATCAACCTAACCCGAGCATCTTTGGACTGGGGGAGGAAAGCGGAGCACCCGGAGGAAACCCACGCAGACACGAGGAGAATGTGCAAACTCCATACAGACAGTGAGCCAAGCCGGGATTCGAACTCAGGTCCCTGGAGCTGTGAAGCAGCAGTGCTAACCACTGTGCTACCATGCCGCCGGCAGAACATGGATCAGAAGTTGGAAACAATGGACCGGGATGTTCCAATAATGGATTGGAATCTCAGAACCATACACTGTAATGTTCCAATACTGGTTCAGAACCTAAGAACAGTAGACTGCAATGTTCCAATAATGGATCAGAGTCTGAGAACTATAGGCTGTAATGTTCCAATACGGATTAGAATCTGGGAACAAATGACCGGGATGTTACAATACTGGATCAGAATCTGAGAACAATAGAATATAATATTCCTAAACTGGATCAGAAGCTGAGAGCAAGAGACTGCAATGTTCCAGTACTGGATCAGTATCTGGGAACAATAGACCGGGATGTTCCAATAATGGATCACATTCTGAGAACAATAGACTGCAATGTTCCAATAATGGATCAGAATCTGAGGACAATAGACTGCAATGTTTGAATACTGGATCGGACGCTGGGAACAAGCGGTTGTAATGTTCCAATACTGGTTCAGACTCTGAGAAAAAAACAGACTGCAAATTTCCAATAATGGATCAGTTTCTGTGAAAAAGAGATTGTAATGTTCCAGTACTGGATCAGAATCTGAGAACAATACACTGCAAAGTTCGAATACTGGATCGGACTCTGAGAACAATGGGCTGTAATGTTCCAATCATTGATCAGAATCTGAGAACAATAGACTTCAATGTTCGAATACTGGCTCAAATTCTGAGAACAATAGACTGCAATGTTCCAATCCTGGTTCAGAGTCTGGGAACAATGGAAAGGGATGTTACAATAATGGATCAGAATCTGAGAACAATACACTGTATTGTTCCAATACTGGATCAAAATCTGAGAACAATAGACTGCAATGGTCCAATAATGGATATGAATCTGAGAACAATAGACAGTAATGTTCCAATCCTGGTTCAGAGTCTGGGAACAATGGAAAGGGATGTTACAATAATGGATCAGAATCTGAGAACAATACACTGTATTGTTCCAATACTGGATCAAAATCTGAGAACAATAGACTGCAATGGTCCAATAATGGATATGAATCTGAGAACAATAGACAGTAATGTTCCAATACTGGTTCAGAACCTGAGAAGAATAGACTGCAATGTTCCAATACTGGATCGGAATCTGAGAACAATACGCTGTAATGATCCAATACTGGATTAGAATCTGAGAACAATAGACTGCAATGTTCCATTATGGATCAGAATCTGTGAACAGTAGACTGGGATGTTCCAATAATGGATGAGAAGCTGGAAACAATGGACCGGGATGTTCCAATAATGGATAGCATTCGAAGAACAATACACTGTAATGTTACAATACTGGATCAGAACCTGAGAACAGTAGACTGTAATGTTCCAATAATTGATCAGAATCTGAGAACTATAGGCTGTAATGTTACAATACAGAATAGAATCCGAGAAAAATACACTGTCATGTTCTAATACTGGATCAGCATCTGAGAACAATAGACTGCAATGTACAAATAATGGATCAGAATCTTAGAACAATAGTCTCTAACATTCCATAAGACCATAAGACCATAAGGCATAGGAGCGGAAGTAAGGCCATTCGGCCCATCGAGTCCACTCCACCATTCAATCATGGTTGATTTCAACTCCATTTACCCGCTCCCTCCCCATAGCCCTTAATTCCTCGAGAAATCAAGAATTTATCAATTTCTGTCTTGAAGACGCTCAAGGTCTCGGCCTCCACCGCCCTCTGTGGTAATGAATTCCACAGACCCACCACTCTCTGGCTGAAGAAATTTCTCCTCATCTCTGTTCTAAAGTGACTCCCTTTTATTCTAAGGCTGTGCCCCCGGGTCCTCGTCTCCCCTGTTAATGGAAACAACTTCCCTACGTCCCTATCTAAGCCGTTCATTATCTTGTAAGTTTCTATCAGATCTCCCCTCAACCTCCTCAACTCCAATGAACATAATCCCACGATCCTCAGACGTTCATCGTATGTCAGGCCTACCATTCCTGGGATCATCCGTGTGAATCTCCGCTGGACCCGCTCCAGTGCCAGTATGTCCTTCCTGAGGTGTGGGGCCCAAGATTGCTCACAGTACTCCACATGGGGCCTAACCAGTGCTTTATAAAGCCTCAGAAGTACATCCCTGCTTTTGTATTCCAAGCCTCTTGAGATAAATGACAACATTACATTTGCTTTCTTAATTACGGACTCAACCTGCAAGTTTACCTTTCGAGAATCCTGGACTAGTTCTCCGAAGTCCCTTTGCACTTGAGCATGATGAATTTTGTCACCGTTTAGAAAATAGTCCATGCCTCTATTCTTTTTTCCAAAGTGTACGACCTCGCACTTGCCCACGTTGAATTTCATCAGCCACTTCTTGGACCACTCTCCTAAACTGTCTAAATCTTTCTGCAGCCTCCCCACCTCCTCAATACTACCTGCCCCTCCACCTATCTTTGTATCATCGGCAAACCTGGCCAGAATGCTCCCAGTCCCGTCATCTAGATCGTTAATATATAAAGAGAACAGCTGTGGCCCCAACACTGAACCCTGCGGGACACCACTTGTCACCGGTTGCCATTCTGAGAAAGAACCTTTTATCCCAACTCTCTGCCTTCTGTCTGACAGCCAATCGTCAATCCATGTTAGTACCTTGCCTCGAATACCATGGGCCCTTATTTTACTCAGCAGTCTCCCGTGAGGCACCTTGTCAAAGGCCTTTTGGAAGTCAAGATAGATAACATCCATTGGCTCTCCTTGGTCTCACCTATTTGTTATCTCTTCAAAGAACTCTAACAGGTTTGTCAGGCACGACCTCCCCTTACTAAATCCAAGCTGACTTGTCTTAATCCGACCCTGCACTTCCAAGAATTTAGAAATCTCATCCTTAACGATGGATTCTAGAATTTTGCCAACAACTGAGGTTAGGCTAATTGGCCTATAATTTTCCATCTTTTTTCTTGTTCCCTTCTTGAACAGTGGAGTTACAACAGCGATTTTCCAATCCTCTGGGACTTTCCCTGACTCCAGTGACTTTTGAAAGATCATGACTAACGCCTCCACTATTTCTTCAGCTATCTCCTTTAGAACTCTAGGATGTAGCCCATCTGGGCCCGGAGATTTATCAATTTCCAGACCTTTGAGTTTCTCTAGCACTTTCTCCTTCGTGATGGCAACCATATTCAACTCTGCCCCCTGACTTTCCTGAATTGTTGGGATATTACTCATGTCTTCTACTGTGAAGACTGACGCAAAGTACTTATTAAGTTCCTCAGCTATTTCCTTGTCTCCCATCACTAGATTACCAGCGTCATTTTGGAGCGGCCCAATGTCTACTTTTGCCTCCCGTTTGTTTTTAATGTATTTAAAGAAACTTTTACTATCATTCCTAATGTTACTGGCGAGCCTACCTTCATATTTGATCCTCTCCTTCCTTATTTCTCTCTTTGTTATCCTCTGTTATCCTCATTGCGTCTTGGAAGTGCAGCAGAGAGGGAGAGATTCGCGAGAGGAGTGCTGCGGGTAAGCGCTGTTATTTTTTAACTTACTTTTTCGCGGGTTTTTTCTTTAAAAATAGCTAAACCCGGAAGTGGTCGCGCAGGGAGGTCTGGGAGAGAGAGATTTTTTTTTCCCCAATAAATTGGAACAGAGAGGAATCCCGATACTCTACACTTGTAGAGTATCCCACCCTCCCTCCTCCTCTAACCTAAGAAAAAAGACCCAGTGAGAGCAGGGCTTTGGAGAAAACAGGAGGAGGAAAGGTAAGTTTAAAATTTTCATTCACTTTTTTTTTCCCTGTGTGTTTAAAGGGGCAATTATGAGTGTGAGGCCAGTATGTTGTTCCCAATGTAGGATGTGGGAGGTCCTGGAGGCGCCTAGCCTTCCGGACGACCATATCTGTGCTGGGTGTGTTGAGCTGCGGTTCCTAAGGGACCATGTTAGGGAACTGGAATTGCAGCTCGAGGACCTTCGCCGGGTTAGGGATAGTGAGGAGGTCATTGACAGGAGCTATCGGCAGGTGGTCACACCGGGACCGCGGGAGGAGGGTAACTGGGTAACAGTGAGGAAGGAGAAAGCTCGGTTGATGGTGAGCACCCCGGTGGATGTGCCCCTTAATAATATGTACTCCTGTCTGAGTACTACTGGGGTGGACAGCCCACCTGGGGGAAGCAGCGGTGGCAGTGTCTCTGGAGCTGAGCCTGGCCCAGTAGTGCAAAAGGGAAAGGAAAGGAGGGTAGTGCTAATTGGGGACTCTACGGTGAGGGGGTCAGATAGGCGTTATTGCGGACACAGACGGGACTCTCGGATGGTGGTTTGCCTCCCTGGTGCAGGGGTCCGGGATGTCTCTGGTCGAGTCCCAGAAATCCTGAAAGGGGAGGGAGAGGAGCCGAAGGTCGTGATGCATATAGGTACTGCTGACATAGGTAGGAAGAGGGAAGGGGTCATGAAAAGAGAATATAGGGAGTTAGGTAGACAGCTGAGAAAGAGGAATGCAAAGGTAGTAATCTCGGGATTGCTGCCTGTGCCGCGGGAGAGTGAGAACAGGAATCGGTGGAGAATGAATGCGTGGCTGAGGGACTGGAGCAAGGGACAAGGATTTGGGTACTTGGATCATTGGGACCTCCTTAGGGGCAGGTGTGACCTGTTTAAAAAAGACGGGTGGCACTTGAATCCCAGGGGGACCAATATCCTGGCGGGAAGGTTGGCTAAGGCGACTGGAGAGACTTTAAACTAGAAAGGTTGGGGGGAGGGAATCGAAATGAGGGGACTGAAAGCGAGGAGGTTAGCTCGCAAATAGATAAGGAATGTAAACAGGGTAAGAGGGAGGTTAGACGAGTGATGGAGAAGGGAAGTGCTCAGGCTGAAGGTCTAAGATGTGTCTATTTTAATGCCAGGAGTGTAGTGAATAAAGTGGATGAGCTTAGAGCGTGGATTGCTGCTTCGAATTGTGATGTGGTGGCCATTACGGAGACTTGGATGTCTCAGGGACAGGACTGGGTGCTTCAGGTGCCGGGTTTTAGATGTTTCAGGAAGGACAGGGAGGGAGGCAAGAGAGGGGGGGAGTGGCACTGTTGATCAGGGATAGTGTCACGGCTGTAGAGAAGGTGGACGCCGTGGAGGGATTGACTACGGAGTCTCTGTGGGTGGAGGTTAGGAACAGGAAGGGGTCGGTAACGTTGCTGGGTGTTTTCTATAGGCCGCCCAATAGTAACAGAGATGTTGAGGAGCAGATGGGGAAACAGATCCTGGAGAGATGTAGGAATAACAGAGTTGTCGTGATGGGAGATTTTAATTTCCCAAACATGGATTGGAATATCCCTAGGGCTAGGGGTTTGGATGGAGAGGAGTTTGTTAGGTGTGTCCAGGAGAGTTTCCTGACACAGTATGTGGATAAGCCTACTAGAGGAGAGGCTGTACTTGATCTGGTGCTGGCTAATGAACCTGGACAGGTGGAGGATCTCTCGGTGGGTGAGTATCTTGGGGATAGCGATCATAATTCTATCTCCTTCACGATAGCATTGGAAAGAGATAGGATCAGGCAGGCTAGGAAAGTGTTTCTCTGGAGTAAAGGGAAATATAGTGTCATCAGGGAGGAAATTAGATGGGTAAATTGGAAGGAGGCATTCTTGGGGAAAAGTACCGAAGGAAAGTGGAGGATTTTCAAGGAATGTTTGTCTGGAGCTCTGCATGACAACGTTCCGATGAGACAGGGGGGTGTTGGTAGGGTATGGGAACCGTGGTGCACGAAGGTTGTGATGAACCTGGTGAATAAGAAAAGAGAGGCGTACAGAAGGTTCAGAGAGCTAGGAGGTGTTAAGGATTTAGAGGAGTATACGGGATGTAGGAAGGAGCTTAAGAAGGAAATTAGGAGAGCGAGAAGGGGTCATGAGAAGGCCTTGGCGGGTAAGAGTAAGGAGAATCCCAAGGCTTTCTACAAATATGTCAAGAGTAAAAGGATGAGATGTGAAGGCATAGGACCCTTAAAAGGTGAAGGGGGAAAAGTTTGTGCGGAACCGTTAGAATGGCGGAGCTGCTTAATGAATACTTTACCTCGGTATTCACGGTGGAAAGGGATCTGGGTGGTTGTACTGCTGGTTTGCGGTGGACAGAAAGGATCGAGCATGTGGACATAAAGAAAGAGGATATGTTGGAACTATTGAATGGCATCAAGGTTGGTAAGTCGCCGGGACCGGATGGGATGTACCCCAGGTTACTGTGGGAGGCGAGGGAGGAGATTGCGGAGGCTTTGGCGATGATCTTTGCATCGTCGATGGAGACGGGAGAGGTTCCGGAGGATTGGAGGATTGCAGATGTGGTCCCTATATTCAAGAAAGGGAACAGGGACAGCCCGGGAAATTACCGACCGGTGAGTCTAACCTCAGTGGTTGGTAAGTTGATGGAGAGGATCCTGAGAGACAGGATTTATGATCATCTAGAGAAGTTTAGTATGATCAAAAGTAGTCAGCACGGCTTTGTCAAGGGCAGGTCGTGCCTTACGAGCCTGGTTGAGTTCTTTGAAAATGTGACCAAACACATTGACGAAGGAAGAGCGGTGGATGTGGTCTATTTGGACTTCAGCAAGGCGTTCGATAAGGTCCCCCATGCAAGACTTCTTGAGAAAGTGAGAGGGCATGGGATCCAAGGGGCTGTTGCCTTGTGGATCCAGAACTGGCTTGCCTGCAGAAGGCAGAGAGTGGCTGTGGAGGGGTCTTTCTCTGCATGGAGGTCAGTGACCAGTGGAGTGCCCCAGGGATCTGTTCTGGGACCCATGCTGTTTGTCATTTTCATAAATGACCTGGATGAGGAAGTGGAGGGATGGGTTGGTAGGTTTGCTGACGACACCAAGGTAGGTGGTGTTGTGGATAGTTTGGAGGGATGTCAGAAGTTGCAGCGAGACATAGATAGAATGCAAGACTGGGCGGAGAAGTGGCAGATGGACTTCAACCCGGATAAGTGTGTGGTGATCCATTTTGGCAGATCCAATGGGATGAAGCAGCAGTATAATATGAAGGGTACCATTCTTAGCAGTGTAGAGGATCAGAAGGACCTTGGGGTCCGGGTCCATAGGACTCTTAAATCGGCCTCGCAGTGGAGGATGCGGTCAAGAAGGCGTACGGCGTACCGGCCTTCATTAATCGAGGAATTGAGTTTAGGAGTCGGGAGATAATGCTGCAGCTTTATAGGACCCTGGTGAGACCCCACTTGGAGTATTGCGCGCAGTTCTGGTCACCTCATTACAGGAAAGATGTTGAAGCCATTGAAAGGGTGCAGAGGAGATTTACAAGGATGTTGCCTGGATTGGGGGGCATGCCTTATGAGGATAGGTTGCGGGAGCTTGGTCTCTTCTCCCTGGAGAGACGAAGGATGAGAGGTGACCTGATAGAGGTTTACAAGATGTTGAGAGGTCTGGGTAGGGTAGACTCTCAGAGGCTATTTCCAAGGGCTGAAATGGTTGCTACGAGAGGACACAGGTTTAAGGTGCTGGGGGGTAGGTACAGAGGAGATGTCAGGGGTAAGTTTTTCACTCAGAGGGTGGTGGGTGAATGGAATCGGCTGACGTCGGTGGTGGTGGAGGCAAACTCGTTGGGGTTTTTTAAGAGACTTCTGGATGAGTACATGGGATTTAATGGGATAGAACATAGAACATAGAACAGTACAGCACAGAACAGGCCCTTCGGCCCACGATGTTGTGCCGAGCTTTATCTGAAACCAAGATCAAGCTATCCCACTCCCTATCATCCTGGTGTGCTCCATGTGCCTATCCAATAACCGCTTAAATGTTTCTCAAGTGTCTGACTCCACTATCACTGCAGGCAGTCCATTCCACACCCCAACCACTCCCTGCGTAAAGAACCTACCTCTGATATCCGTCCTGTATCTCCCACCACGAACCCTATAGTTATGCCCCCTTGTAATAGCTCCATCCACCCGAGGAAATAGTCTTTGAACGTTCACTCTATCTATCCCCTTCATCATTTTATACACCTCTATTAAGTCTCCCCTCAGCCTCCTCCGCTCCAGAGAGAACAGCCCGAGCTCCCTCAACCTTTCCTCATATGACCTACCCTCCAAACCAGGCAGCATCCTGGTAAATCTCCTCTGCACTCTTTCCAGCGCTTCCACATCCTTCTTATAGTGAGGTGACCAGAACTGCACACAATATTCCAAATGTGGTCTCACCAAGGTCCTGTACAGTTGCAGCATAACCCCACGGCTCTTAAACTCCAACCCCCTGTTAATAAAAGCTAACACACTATAGGCCTTCTTCACAGCTCTATCCACTTGACTGGCAACCTTTAGAGATCTGTGGATATGGACCCCAAGATCTCTCTGTTCCTCCACAGTCTTCAGAACCCTACCTTTGACCCTGTAATCCACATTTAAATTTGTCCTACCAAAATGAATCACCTCACATTTATCAGGGTTAAACTCCATTTGCCATTTTTCAGCCCAGCTTTGCATCCTATCTATGTCTCTTTGCAGCCTACAACAGCCCTCCACCTCATCCACTACTCCACCAATCTTGGTGTCATCAGCAAATATACTGATCCACCCTTCAGCCCCCTCCTCTAAGTCATTAATAAAAATCACAAAGAGCAGAGGACCAAGCACTGATCCCTGCGGCACACCGCTCGCAACCTGCCTCCAATCCGAAAATTTTCCATCGACCACCACCTTCTGTCTTCGGTCAGACAGCCAGTTACCTATCCAATCGGCCAACTTTCCCTCTATCCCACACCTCCTCACTTTCATCATAAGCCGACCATGGGGGACCTTATCAAACGCCCTACTAAAATCCATGTATATGACATCAACTGCCCTACCTTCATCAACACACTTAGTTACCTCCTCAAAAAATTCTATCAAATTTGTGAGGCACGACTTGCCCTTCACGAATCCGTGCTGACTATCTCGGATTAATCCGCATCTTTCTAAATGGTCGTAAATCCCATCCCTAAGGACCCTTTCCATCAATTTACCAACCACCGAAGTCAGACTAACCGGTCTATAATTACCAGGGTCATTTCTATTCCCTTTCGTAAACAGAGGAACAACATTCGCCATTCTCCAGTCCTCTGGCACCATCCCCGTGGACAGCGAGGACCCAAAGATCAACGCCAAATGCTCTGCAATCTCATCCCTTGCCTCCCACAGAATCCTAGGATACATTTCATCAGGCCCAGGGGACTTATCGACCTTCAGTTTATTCAAAACTGCCAAGACATCCTCCCTCCGAACATCTATTTCCCCCAGCCTATTAGCCTGTAACACCTTCTCTTCCTCAAAAACATGGCCCCTCTCCTTGGTGAACACTGAAGAAAAGTATTCATTCATCACCTCGCCTATCTCTACTGACTCCATACACATGTTCCCACTACTGTCCTTGACCAGCCCTAACCTCACCCTGGTCATTCTTTTATTCCTCACATAAGAGTAAAAAGCCTTGGGGTTTTCCTTGATCCGACCCGCCAAGGACTTCTCGTGTCCCCTCCTAGCTCTCCTAAGCCCCTTTTTCAGCTCATTCCTTGCTAACTTGTAACCCTCAATCGAGCCATCTGAACCTTGTTTCCTCATCCCTACATAAGCTTCCCTCTTCCTTTTCACAAGACATTCCACCTCTTTTGTGAACCATGGTTCCCTCACTCGGCCATTTCCTCCCTGCCTGACAGGAACATACCTATCAAGGACATCCAGTATTTGTTCCTTGAAAAAGTTCCACTTTTCATTAGTTCCTTTCTCTGACAGTTTCTGTTCCCAACTTATGCCCCCTAATTCTTGCCTAATCGCATCATAATTACCTCTCCCCCAATTGTAAACCTTGCCCTGCCGTACGGCCCTATCCCTCTCCATTGCAATAACAAAATACACCGAATTGTGGTCACTATCTCCAAATTGCTCTCCCACAACCAAATCTAACACTTGGCCCGGTTCATTTCCCAGTACCAAATCCAATGTGGCCTCACCTCTAGTCGGCCCATCCACATATTGTGTCAGGAAACCCTCCCGCACACACTGCACAAAAACTGCCCCATCCAAACTATTTGACCTACAAAGGTTCCAATCAATATTTGGAAAGTTAAAGTCCCCCATGACAACTGCCCTGTGACCCCCACACATATCCATAATCTGCTTAGCAATTTCTTCCTCCACATCTCTATTACTATTTGGGGGCCTATAGTAAACTCCGAGCAACGTGACCGCTCCTTTCCTATTTCTAACTTCAGCCCATATTACCTCAGTGTGCAGATCCCCCACGATTGGGGGCGATAGATAGGCTTTGAGGTGGGGATGTGATCGATTGAGGGCTATAGATAGGCCTAGAGGTGGGGATGTGATCGGCGCAACT
This sequence comes from Mustelus asterias, assembly GCF_964213995.1. Classification (NCBI taxonomy): domain Eukaryota; kingdom Metazoa; phylum Chordata; class Chondrichthyes; order Carcharhiniformes; family Triakidae; genus Mustelus; species Mustelus asterias. The sequence goes on from NW_027590484.1 coordinate 183,601, forward strand.
TGTGGGCCGAAGGGCCTGTTTGTGCTGTGGCTTTCTATGTTCTATGTTCTATGTTTGTTTTTATAGCCTTCCCAATCTTCTGACATCCCACTACTCTTTGCCACATTATAGGCTCTCTCTTTTGCCTTGATGCATTCCCTGACTTCCTTTGTCAGCCATGGCTGCCTAATCCCCCCACTGATAACCTTTCTTTTGTTTCGGATGAACCTCTGCACTGTGTCCTCAATTACTCCCAGAAACTCCTGCCATTGCTGTTCTACTGTTTTTCCAATAATGAATCACAATCTCAGATCAATAGACGGCAATGTTTCAAAACTTGATCAAAATCTGAGAACAAGAGACTGCAATGTTTCAATACTGGATCAGAATCTGGGAACGATAGACATGGATTTAATAATACTGGACCAGAATCTGAGAACAATAGACTGAAATGTTCCAAGACTGGATCATAATCTGAGAACAATGCACTGCAATGTTCCAATACCGGATCAGAATATGCGAACAATAGATTGTAATGTCCCAATACTGGATCAGAATCGGAGAACAATGGACTGCAATGTTCCAATAAAGGATCCTAATCTGAGAACAAAGGACGGTAATGTTTCAATAATAGATCAGAATCTGAGAACAATGGACTGTAACGTTTCAATAAAGGATCATAATCTGAGAACAGTACTCTAAAGTTCAAATACGGGATCAGAATCTGACATCAAAAGATGGTAATGTTTCAATAATTGATCAGAATCTGAGAACAATGGACTGTAATGTTCCAATAAAGGATCATAATCCGAGAACAATGGACATTAATGTTCCAATATTGGATCAGAATCTGAGATCAATAGACTGTCATGTTGCACTAAAAGATCATAATTTGAGAACAATAGACTGCAATGTTCGAATAATGGACCACAATCTGAGAACAATAGACTGCAATGTTCCCATAATGTATCAGAATCTGAGAACGATAGAGTGGAATGTTCCAATACCGCATCAGGATCTGGGAATAATAGAACGGGATGTTACAATACTGGATCAGAATCTGACAACAATAGACTGGAATGTTAGAACATAAGAACATCAGAAATAAGAGCAGGAGTAGGCCATCGAGCCCCTCAAGCCTGCTCCGCCATTCAATAAGATCATGGCTGATCTGATAGTGGGTTCAGTTCCACTTACCCGCCCGCTCCCCATAACCCTTAATTCCCATAATGGTTAAAAATCTATCTATCTGTGACTTAAACACATTTAACGAGGTAGCCACGACTGCTTCATTGGGCAGAGAATTCCAAAGATTCACTCCGCTCTGGGAGAAGAAGTTCCTCCTCAACTCTGTTCTAAATTGACTCCCCCATATTTTGAGCCGATGCCCCCTAGTTCTTGTTTACATTGGAAGTGGAAATAACCTCGCTTCTTCTACCCTGTCTAGCCCCTTCATTGTCATATATGTATCTAAAAGATCTCCCTTCAAGCTTCTAAACTCCAATGAGTACAGGCCCAGTCTACTCAATCTCTCCTCATAAGCTGACCCCCTCATCTCCGGAATCGACCTGGTGAACCTTCTCTGTCCCCCCTCCAAAGCTAATATATCCTTTCTTAAATAAGGGGACCAAAACTGGACACAGTACTCTAGGTGCGGCCTCTCCAGTACCCTGTACAGTTGCAGCATGACCTCCCTGCATTTATACTCCATCCCTCGCACGATAAAGGCCAACATTCCATTTGCTTTCTTGATCACCTGCTGCACCTGCAAACTGAGTTTTTGTGATTCATGCACAAGGACCCCCAGGTCCCTCTGCACAGTAGCATGTTGTAATTCTTCACCGTTTAAATAAGAGTCCATTTTACTATTATTCCTTCCAAAGTGGATAGCCTCACACTTACCAACGTTATACTCCATCTGCCAGATCCTTCCCCACTAACTTAGCTGATCCAAATCTCTCTGCAGACTCTTTCTGTCCTCCACGCGATTTGCTTTCCCACTCATCTTTGTGTCATCCGCAAACTTTGTTACCCTACACTCGCTCCCCTCCTCCAGATCGTCGATGTATATGGTAAATAGTTGAGGCCCCAGCACTAATCCCTGCGGCATGCCACTACTCATTGATTGCCAACCGGAAAAGCACCCATTTATTCCGACTCTCTGCTTTCTGTTAGATAGCCAATCCTCAATCCACGCTAACACTTTATCCCCAACTCCGTGTACCTTTATCTTATGCAGCAACCTTTTGTGAGGCACCTGATCGAATGCCTTCTGGAAATCTATTTACACAACATCCACCGGTTCCCCTCTGTCAACTGCACTCGTCGCATCCTCAAAAAATTCCAGTAAATTAGTCAAACATGGCTTTCCCTTCAAGAATCCATGCTGCGCCTGCTTGATTGAACCATTCTTTTCCAGGTGTCCTGTCATTTCTTCCTTAATGATAGATTCCAGCATTTTCCCAACTACGGATGTTAGGCTAATCGGCCTGTAGTTACCTGCCTTTTGTCTACCTCCTTTTTTAAACAGTGGCGTTACATTAGCTGTTTTCCAATCAGCTGGCACCTCCCCAGAGTCCAGTGAATTTTGAAAAATTACAACTAATGAATTTGCTATTACTTCTGTTGTTTCTTTTTGTACGCTGGGATGCATTCCATCCGGACCAGGAGACTTGCCTACCTTTAGTTCCATTAGCCTACCTCTTTAGTAATAGTGATCGTTTTAAGGTCCTCATCCCCGACAGTCCCGGGTAAGGGCAGAAGTTGTTTTTTGTAGTTGAGTTAGGGCATCATGATTGGCATAGGTTTGGAGGGCCGAAGGGCCTGTTCCTGTGCTGTACTTTCCCTTGTTCTTTGTTGATTATTGACTACCTTGGATGACACCCTCAGGATGTAGTCTCCTTTACTGACAACTTTGCTTACATTATCATCAAAATGGTCTCACGAATGGACCCTGAGGAAGAGTCACACAGACGTGAAACATTGGCTCTATTCTCTCTCCACAGATACTGTCAGACCTGCTGAGATCTCCCAGCATTTTCTGTTTTTGTATTCATTTATTGACTCCATTTGCTTTCATTCCCACGCAGCTTTCTCCTGTTCAGTTGATATGTAAATGTTGAAATGTTCAGCAAACTGCTGGATAATTCCTGGAAATATGAAGGCAAGTCCCCGAAAAATACATCATTCCTCAATCCATCTCGCGCCAGCTCCCCCATCCTTTACGTCTCTCCTATACATTGCAACAACCCTTTCTTCATCCTTGCCAAGAGTATCGTCACCTTGGCTCATTCCTCTGCCAGGTCACAAGCTCCGCATGAAGCCAAGAGCCAGAGACTCAGTTGGGAGCAGCACACTTGTTTATAAAGCGAGAATTCACAATACAGGAGACGCTGAGGTTGAGAATTTACCATAATGTGGACGTTCCAGAGCATCATCCTTCTGTTTGGACTGCTGGATACAGTCATGGGGGGGTAGGGAATTCGAGGGCCGAAGGGCCTGTTCCGGTGCTGTCCTTTCCTTTGTTCTGTGTATGTATGGGTGACATGGTGGCACAGTGGTTAGCACTGCTGCCTCACAGTGCCAGAGACCCGGGTTTGATCCCCGGTTTGGGTCACTGCCTGTGCGCAGTCTGCACGTTCTCCCCGTGTCTGCATGGGTTTCCTCCGGGTGCTCCGGTTTCCTCCCACAGACCAGAAGACGTGCTGTTTAGTTGCATTGATCATGCTAAATCCTTCCTCAGTGTACCCGAACAGGCGCCGGAGTGTGGCAACTAGGGGATTTTCACCGTAACTTAATTGCACTGTGAATGTGAGCCTACTTGTTTCATGAATAAATAAGCTTTAGAAACGTGATCAGCCCTGTGTGCAAAGCAGAGAATGCCTGTCTTACACCATTGTATCAGTAACATTCTCAAAGGGGCCACACAGCGCCAGGGATCCTGGTTCAAATCCGGCCTCTGTGTGGAGTCCGCACATTCTCCCCGTGTCTGCATGTGTTTCCTCTGGGTGCTCCACTTTCCTCCCACAGTCCAAAGATGTGCAGGTTGGGTGCATTGGCCGTGCTAAAAATTGCCTGTTATTGTCAGGGTGGATGCGTGGGGTTACGGAAATAGAGCCTGGGTGGGGTTGTGGTCAGTACAGACTCATCATAAATTGTATCACAGAAACCCAACAGTGCAAAAGAGGCCATTCGGCCCATCGAGTCTGCACCAACAACAATCCCGCCCAGGCCCTATCCCCACAACCCCACGTAATTACCCCACCAACACCTCGAACCGACACATTCCGGGACACGAAGGGGAAATTTAGCCTATAATTCACCCCACTGACAGCCTGAATAAATTGCAATTATATTGTATCTTTAATGTAATGAAACAGACCGGAATGAAAAACATGAAACTTATTTCTGAACTGAATTTCTCATCACAATGAAACACTATTTTCATTGAAAATTGGGGATGAAGTGGAAATGATCGAGAGCTTCAGGTTTCTAGGTGTCCAGATCACCAACAACCTGCCCTGATCCCCCCACACCGATGCAAAAGTTAAGAAAACCCACCGGTGCCTCTACTTTCTCAGGAGGCTAAGGAAATTTGGCATGTCAGCTCCGACTCTCACCAACTTTTACAGATGCACCATAGAAAGCATTCTTTCTGGTTGTATCACAGCTTGGTCTGGCTTCTGCTCTGTCCAAGGCTGCAAGAAACTATAAAGGGTTGTGAACGAAGCCGAGTCCATCACTCAAACCAGCCTCCCACCCATTGACTCTGTCTACACTTCCCGCTGCCTCGGGAAAAGCAGCCGGCATAATCAAGGACCCCACACACCCCGGACATTCTCTCTTCCACCTTCTTCTGTCGGGAAAAAGATACAAAAGTCTGGGGTCACGGACCAACCGACTCAAGAACAGCTTCTTCCCTGCTGCCGTCAGACTTTTGAATGAACCTACCTTATATTCAGGTAGCCGCATACAACATATAATATATATATTATATAATACTGAATTATTATGTGAAGTTGATCCTTCTCTATACGGTAGCCATGACTGTAACACTACATTCTGCACTCTCTCCTTTCCTTCTCTATGAATGGTATGCTTTGTCCGTGTAGCGCGCAAGAAACAGTGTTTTTCACTGTATACTAACACATGTGACAATAATAAATCAAATCAAATCCAATCATTGCTCCTTCTCAGCGCCAGCATTGCAGTGTGTTGTTTGTTTTCTCACCTGTAATTGATTACTCTAATAGGTTGCTCTGCCGAGTCTCAGGAGTGTTTCTGCTGTTTATTAAAGAGAAGACATTCAGTGTGAGACCTCAGTCAATGGCCATGGTTTATGCCATAGACAGACACCATCGCTTCTCTCAGAAAACACACATCCACTATCGGTCAAGCTGGAGCCAGTTACTATCCTATTCTCGCTGCCATTGGAGTTCCTGGTCGGTGATTGCAACAGATTAAAATATGTTTATTCGTGTCACAAGCGGGCTTACATTACCACTACAATGAAGTTACTGTGAAAATCCCCTAGTCACCACACTCCGGTTCCTGTTCGTGTACACTGAGGGAAAATTTAGCATGGCCAATGCACCTAACCAGCACGTCTTTCAGACTGTGGGAGGAAACCAGAGGAAACCCACGCAGACATGGAGAGAACATGCAGACTCCACACAGGCAGTGACACAAGCCGGGAACCGAACCCGGGTCCCTCGCTCTGTGAGGCAGCAGTGCTAACCACTCCATCACCGGTAGACCCTAAATAGATTGGACATAACGTCTGCTATGAGGAAGCTTCCTCCCACCACCTCCTAACTTTGGAGAGAGTGAAGTTGCTTCCCCGCAGCAGAATACCTGGGCTGGTGGAACGGCAGTGGTTCCCTCCTGACCAGAGGGACGGCTCACGGGACCACAGACCCGACCAGCGTCTATAGCTGCTGAGGTGTGATGAGGGGTTGCCAGCGATTCGTCTTTGCTGGAATATTATTGTTCAACTTTATCAATCGGGGTATAGATTACAAAAACGTAGAGGTCATGATGGAGTTGTATAGGAGCGTTGGTTTGGCCACAGCTGGAGCACTGTGTGCAGTTCTGGTCGACACATTATAGGAAGGATGTGATTGCACTGGAGGTGGTGCAGAGGAGATTCCCCAAGATGCTGCCTGGGACGGAACATTTAAGCTATGAAGAGAGGTAGGATCGGTTTGGTTTGTTCTCTCTGGAGCAAAGACTGAGGGGTGACCTGATCGAGGTGTACAAGATTATGAAGGACATGGACAGGGTGGTGAGAGAGCAGCTGTTCCCCTGAGCTGAAGGGTCAGTTACGAGGAGGCAAAATTTAAAAATGAGGTGTGGGAGGTTTAGGTGGTATATTATGGACAGTCTTATTAAAATTCCAGTTGGTGAGAATAGTCTTATAAGCACTTTCATAGATAGAACACAGAACAGTGCAGCACAGAACAGGCCCTTCGGCCCACAATGTTGTGCCGAGCTTTATCTGAAACCAAGATCATAGAATCATAGAATCCCTGCAGTGCAGAAGGAGGTTATTTGGCCCATCGAGTCTGCACTGACCACATTCCTACCCAGGCCCTATCCCCATAACCCCACATATTTACCCTGCTACCCCCCTGTTAATTTCTTGTCAATTATCTCTTCCAGATGTTGATCGATCAAATTCCAGAAATAAGACTCAAGGCAAAACTGCTATCACAATATTCAAGGCAAACCACATGAATTCTGACACTCTTCCACTGCACTGTGGAAATCCAAAATATTCAGAAACAGGGGTGTATTTTGAAACATAAATCTTTCTTGGTTTCTGGATGGACTCTTCAAGTTTTACAACTTCACTCAGCAGAGTGCTAGTCACAGAATATCTCGTCACACAGCCTATATCGAGTCACAGAGCAATACAGCATGGAAACAGGCCCTTCGGCCCAAACAGTCCATGCTAACCATGGTGCCCTCCCAGTTGGTCCCAATTGCCCGCGTTCGGTCCATATCCCTCTAATCCTTTCCCTCTATCCAAATACTTTTTAAATGTTGCTATTGAACTTGCCTCAACCACTTTCTCTGGCAGCTCATTCCATACACACACCACCCTCCGTTTGAAGAAGTTGCCCCTCAGTTCCCTTTGAAATCTTTCCCCTCTCACCTCTATATATAATCATATAACTCAGCTCAGTGACTTTCCTTACATTTCCTCCTTCCCTCCCATCCCCCATTTCATTGTCTCTCGCACCTCTTTGAACTCCACTGTTCCAAGATATTAAGATCATCCAGTTTCGATCAGGAATGGCTGCCTCCCACTTCGGGTCAAACAAAATGTACTAAGGTCCCCTCATTACTGATGAAACCTTTCCAAGTGATAAGAATCTTTATCTATGATTCTATGAAAATCCCACAGAGTATCTGGAGTATTGTGTCCAGTTTTGGTCTCTTTATTTGAGGAAGGATGTTGCTGCATTGGAGGCAGTTCAGAGGAGGTTCACCAGATTGATTCTGGGGGTGAGAGGATTGACGTATGAGGAGAGATTAATCACTTTGGGCTTGTACTCACTGGAGTTCAGAGGGATGAGAGGGGATCTGATGGAGGTGTATAAAATTTTAAAAGGGATTGATAAAGTAACTGTAGACCAAATGTTTCCTCTTATGGGGCAATCTCGAACAAGAGGTCACAGAGTATAGGTTGAGAGGCGATAGATTTAAAACTGAGATGAGGAGGAACTACTTCTCGCAGAGAGGGTGGTGAATTTGTGGAACTCGCTGCCCCAGAGTGCGGGGGAGTCTGAATCATTGAATGGTTTCAAGAAGGAGATGGATATATTTCTAATAAAAAAGGGATTAGGGGATATGGGGAACAGGTGGGGAGGTGGATTTGAGACCAGGGAGAGATCAGCCATGATCTGATTGAATGACGGATCAGGCTCGAAGGGCTGAATTTGCCGACTTCTGCTCTTAATTCCTATGTTCCTATGTTATCGAGTCATTGAGGTTTACAGCATGGAAACAGGCCCTTCGGCCCAACGTGTCCGTGCCGCCAAGTTTTTACCTTTAAGCTCGTCCCAATTGCCCGCAATTGGTCCGTGTCTCTCTATACCCATCGTACCCATGTAACTGACTAAAGGCTTTTTAACGTACAAAATTGTACCCCCCTCTCCTACTGCCTCTGGCAGCTTGTTCCAGAAACTCACCACACTCTATGTGAAAGAATTCCCCCTCTGGACCCTTCTGAATCTTTATTTTGAGGATTCTGTATTCTGCATCTGTTTTCACAGTGGAACACGTCATTTCCATAGCAGGAATAGAGGATAACCAATGGACTTACTCATAAGAGCAAGGAGCTCTCAATATCTGGAGTGGAAGTATAAGTATAAGTCGAGGGAATTAAACCATATAACATCGCCAAAACTTAAAGCTGACTTTACTGCTCTGAAATAGATAACTGCTGATATAGTAAATGTGCTGTTTTTATTAATGTCACAAGTAGGCTTACATTAACACTGCAATGTAGTTACTGTGAAAATCCCCTAGTCCCCACACTCCAGCGCCTGTTTGGGTATGTGGTGGACTCTCAACTGCCCTCGAGCAAGTAGGGATGGGCAATAAATGGAGAGAACATGCAGATCCGCACAGACAGTGATCCAAGCCAGGAATCGAACCCGGGTCCCTGGCACTGTGAGGCAGCAGTGCTAACCACTGTACCACCGTGCTGCCCATTTCAGTTTACCACTCAAAGAACAAAGAACAGTGCAGCAAAGGAACAGGCCCTTCGGCCCTCCAAGCCTGCGCCGACCATAATGCCTGCCTAAACTAAAACCGTATGCACTTACAGAATCCGTATCCTTCCATTCCCATTCCATTCATGTATTCATCGAGATGCCCCTTAAATGCCGCTATCGTACCTGCTCCCACCACCTCCTCGGGCAGTGCGTTCCAGCCATTCACCACCCTCTGTGTAAAAAACCTGCCTCACAGATCTCCTCTGATCTTTTCCCCACGCACCTTTAACCTATGTCCCCTAGTACTTGACGTTTCTACCCGAGGAAAGACCCTCTGACTATCCACTCTGTCTATGCCACTCTTGGACAAGTTGTGGAGACAATATTTACAAATCACTGCAGCCTGTAGGGAGATTGAACTCACATCATTGGTAGTATACTGAATCACACCCTTGTCATGTAGGCAAGTGAGTTCACCGCCCTACACGATGGGGCCAGTTGATGTCATAGATTTGGATTACAACAATCCCATAGCATGCAGCACAAAGAGTCGAGGTGTCCGATTGTGGCTCAGGTTGACAGCCTGGATTGGATAGATAATTCATCAGCAGGCACGGAACAGTGAGTCGGGATACTGAAGCACATTCAGACTGGTTGGCTGTAACTTATGAAATATTGCAAAAATTTGTATTGGGGATGGAGCTGTTTATGTTTTTTTATTATTTGTTTGTGGTACATGGGCGTCGCTGGCTGGGCCAACATTTATTGCCCATCTCTACTTGCTCGAGGGCAGTTGAGAGTCCACCACATTGCTGCGGCTCTGGAGTCACATGTGAGCCAGACCGGGTCCGCACGGCAGATTTCCTTCCCTGAAGGTCATTAGTGAACCAGATGGGCTTTTCCGACAGTCGACAATGGTTTCATGGTCATCAGTAGATTCTTAATTCCAGATATTTTTTATTGCATTCAAATTCCATCGTCTGTCGTGGCGGGATTCGAACCCGGGTCCCTGGAACATTAACTGAGTTTCTGGATTAATAGTCTGGCGATAATACCACTCGGCCAATATATGTCAACAAAATAACTGAAGATGCTGGGAGTAAGCTACCAGATTTCCAATATGATTCTAAACTAATTGTGAATTAAAGCTATGAGGAGGATTCAAAGGGTCTGCACAGAGATATAGACAAAAGAACAGAATGGGGAACAAGTTGGCAGATGGAGGAATAAATTAAATTATTTAATTTTGTGATGATTTGTTTTGATTTGATTTTATTCTTGTCACATGTATTAGTATACAGTGAAAGGTATTGTTTCTTGCACACGAAACAGACAATGCATATTGCACAGTGGTGAGCAGCACAATGGCATGGTGGTTAGCACTGCTGCATCACAGCTCCAGAGAACTGGGTTTGATTCCCGGCTTGGACCACTGTCTGTGTGGAGTTTTCACATTCTCCCTGTCTGCGTGGGTTTCCTCCGGGTCTGGTTTCCTCCCAAAATCCAAAGGTGTGCGGGTTAGGTGCATTGGCAATGATAAATTGCCCCTTAGTGTCCTGGGATATGGAGGTTAGAGGGATTAGCAGGGTAAATATTTGGGACGATGGGGATAGGACCCGGGTGGGATTGTTGTCAATGCAGACTCGATGGGCCGAATGGCCTCTTTCTTCACTGTCGGGTTTCTATGATTCCAGGGAAAGGAGAGGGTGCTGAATGTTACAGTCATATCTAGGGTGGAGAGAAAGGTCAACTTAATGCGGGGTAGGTCCATTCAAAAGTCTGATGGCAGCAAGGAAGAGGCTGTTCTTGAGTTGGTTGGTACATGACCTCAGACGGAGGTCACCTGATGGAAGAAGGTGGGAGGGAGAATGCCCGGCGTGTGTGGGGTCCTTGATTATGCCGGCTGCTTTTCCGAGGCAGCGGGAAGTGTAGACAGAGTCAATGACTGGGAGGTGTGGATAGAGATGCGCAAAGAGACATATTTAGAATGTATATCTCTGTGAATGGAAAAGTACTGAAGGACCACAATCGATATGTCGATATATTATCCTGTGGATAGGGAGTCACTGAAATTCTGTATCTCGAGAGTAGATGTTTCCCTGTGGGTGGAGAGGCTGTTAGGGTGCAGGGAACTCATCAAGAAAGGTTGTCTTTAATAAAAATGTTAGTTTAAAAGTTTATTTATTAGTGTCACAAGTAGGCTTACATTAACATTGCAATGAAGTTACTGTGACATCTTAGCGTTCAACTGAACTCAACCGTCCAACCTGCTTTGAGCTCAGCTCAAGTCATGCCATGGAATGTAAAGCTGTATAAACTCGATCCGCTTGAAGCCAATGCAAAAACGGAACTGAACCACTGGATTCCATTCAACCCAAAATAATGCAACATTTAACAAGGCAAAACCATCATGTGGCCACCGGCATTTACTGGATGGTTTCAGAATGAGAAATGAGAAGGGAACCTGACGGACAAAGCATCGTCATGAATAACTCCCGTGCTATGATTTTTTTAGCTCCCATGTTTCACAGAATGGCGATGTTTAAAATGAGAAGGAACGTCTTTTTTTATTCCGCACGACATTATAAATAAGAGATTTTTCGGCCAGATTCCCCCGCTAAAACAGCAATGTCATGATGCTAATTTGCTGTCAGCTCAATGATGTGATGCACAGTGTAATGTTTCAGGAATGAATCTTCTGTTTTCTGATGAAGAACTAGTATACCTTACAATGAGGCTGCTTGAAATATTCAAATCCTGAAATAAAATGCAGTTTCCACGACAGTTTGGCTCATTGTTCTTCAAAGACTTTTACAAAAAGAAGTTTCAACAAATGCCGGAGGTCGAATGTCTCCTTAAGATTTTAAAAATGTTGATAGTTTACAATCGCACTCTGGTCTTCATTTCTCAGAAGGTGATGCTGCTCTAGTTGCTTCATGTGATATTCAGCTGCAATGAAGCTCGCAGGAAGTGAGTTGATGTCCTCTGCAATGATATCTTCGGTGTTACTGCTGATGCAACTACTGGATTGATGTTACATCAAGTGCTGAAGCAGATTCAAAGCACAAACAACAACCACGCCCCGAAAGACCAGCCAGGAAAGATCGTGTTTGTCTGGGGAGGAAAACAGAAATAATGTTTCAAATTCACTTCTGTGTTAAACATCAAATCACAGAATCCCTAGAGTGCAGGAGGAGGCTATTCGGCTTATCAAGTCTGCACTGACCACAATCCCACCCAGGCCCTATTCCCATAACCCCACATATCCCTGCTAATTCTCCTGACACGAGGGTCAATTTAGCATGGCCAATCAACCTAACCCACACATCTTTGGACTGTGGGAGGAAACCGGAGCACCCGGACGAAACCCACGCAGACACAGGGAGAATGTGCCAACTCCACACAGTCAGTGATGCGAGACCAGAATTGAACCCGGGTCTCTGGTGCTGTGAAGCAGCAGTGCTAACCACTGTGCCACCGTGCCGCCCCAGATAGTCCACATCTTTTCCCGAAGGTAGGGGACTCCAAAAGTAGAGGACATAGCTTTAAGGTGAGAGGGGAGAGATGCAAAAAGGCCCAGAGGGACCATTTTTTCACACAGAGGGCGGTGAATGTCTGGAAGAAGCTGCCAGAGGCAGTAGCAGAGGCGGATACAATTTTGTCTTTTAAGAAGCATTTAGACAGTTACATGGGTAAGATGGGTAGAGAGGGATATGGGCCAAATACAGGCAATTGGGAGTAGCTGAGTAGTTAAAAAAAGGTGGCATGGACCAGTTGGGCTGAAGGGCCTGTTTCCATGCTGTAAACCTCTCTGACTCTATGACATGGGGGACAACAGTCAGACTCCGCACAGACAGTAACCCAAGCCGGGAAGCGATCCCTGGTCTCTGACGCTGTGAGGGAGCAGCACTAACCACTGTGTCACCTCGTCTCAGACTATCTGATCTTATTATTGTTGGGTAAACAAATATAGAGAGAGAGAATGAATGATATGAATGAAAAGAGTTTCCATAGCTGGAATCGTGGTCTGTGTGGATGAGCAATCCAAATTAAGATGATTTGCAGAGATACAATTTAAAATTCACTTTGTTATATGACTGCATCATATAACCACGATTTTGCAAATTATGGGTCTGTGTGAATTATGGAAAAAGCTATTCGATTTCCCATTCATCTGGTTTTCTTGTCGAATTACCTTTCTTTTTACTGAGTTACCTTTTAGATCAACACTAAATCTCAGATCCCGGCAACAAGAAGGTCATTTATTCTTGTTTTCTTTTGAATATTAATGTCTCAAACGGATAAGTAGCGACCGTTTGGTAAATAAGACAACTGCAAATGACTTGCTGGGACTGAAAGGGCTTCACAAAATTGATGTGAGCTTAATTTTCAGCTTATCTGGATTTGATTTGATTTATTATTGTCACATTTATTCATATATAATGAAAAGTATTGTTTCTTGCGCGCTATACAGACAAAACATAGAGAAGGAAAGGAGGGAGTGCAGAATGTAGTGTCACAGTCATAGCTAGGGTGCAGAGAAAGATCAACTAAATGCGAGGTCAGTCAATTCAAAAGTCTGACGGCAGCAGAGAAGAAGCTGTTCTTTCGTCGATTGGTACGTGACCTCAGATTTTTGTACCTTTTTCCCGAAGAAAGAAGGTAGAAGAGAGAATGTCCGGGGTACGTGGGGTCCTTAATAATGCTGGATGCGTTGCCGAGACAGCGGGAAGTATAGACAGAGTCAATGGATGCGAGGCTGGTTTGCGTGATGGATTGGGCTACATTCAAAACCTTTTGTAGTTCCTTACAGTCTTGGGCAGAGCAGGAGACATACCAAGCTGTGACCCAACCAGAAATAATGCATCTGTAAAAGTTACTGTGCTTCGTAGCTGACATGCCAAATTTCCTCAGTCTTCTGAGAAAGTAAGAGGCGTTGGTGGGCTTTCTGAACTATAGTGTCGGCACGTGGGGATCAGGACAGGTTGTTGGTGTTCTGGACAACAAAAAATTCGCCGCTCTCACCTTGAGCCCGTGACCTCTCGTGATCGTCACCTCCGACCTGGGAAAAAGCTTCCCACTGTTCACCCTATCTATACCCTTCATAGTTTTGTACACCTCTATTAGGTCTCCCCTCATTCTCCGTCTTTCCAGGGAGAACAAGCCCGAGAGATCAAATAGGTTGGGACTTTTTTCCCTGGAGCGTAGAAGATTGGGGGGAGATTTGGTAGAGGTATATCAGATTTTGATGGGTATCGATAGAGTGAATGCAAGCAGGCTTTTTCTCTTGAGGCTCGGGGAGAAAAAAACCAAAGGGCATTGGTTAAGGGTGAAAGGAGAAAAGTTTAAAGGGAATATTAGGGGGAGCTTCTTCACGCAGAGAGTGGTGGGAGTGTGGAATGAGCTGCCGGATAAAGTGGTAAACTTTTAACATTTAAGAAAAACGTGGACGGGTTCATGGATGAGAGGGGTGTGGAGGGATATGGTCCAAGTGCAGGTCAGTGGGACTAGGCAAAAAATGGTTCGGCACAGACAAGAAGGGCCAAAAGGCCTGTTTCTGAGCTGTAATTTTCTAAGGTTCTATGCTTTACCAAATCTCCCCTCATAGCTAAGACCCTCCATACCAGGCAACATCCTGGTAAACCTTCTCTGCACTCTCTCTAAAGCCGCCACGTCCTTCTGGTAGTCCGGCGACCAGAACTGGATGCAGTACTCCAAATGTGGTCTAACCAGCGTTCTGTACAACTGCAACATCAGACTCCAGCTTTTATACTCTATACCCCGTCCTATCAAGGAAAGCATACCATATTCCTTCTTCACCACCTTCTCCACCTCTACTGCCACCTTCAAGGATTTATGGACTTGCACTCCGAGGTCCCTCTGTGTTTCTATACTCTTGATGGCTCTGCCATTTATTGTATACGTCCCCCTACATTTGTTCTTCCGCTGAGTGACAATGTTGCACGGCCAATGCATCTAACCAGCACGTCGGACGGACTGTGGGAGGAAACCAGAGCACCCGGAGGAAACCCATGGAGACACAGACATGGGGACAAAGCGGCACGGTGGCACAGTGGTTAGCAGTGCCGTCTCACAGCGCCAGGGACCCGTGTTCAATTCCAGCCTTGGGTCACTCTCTGTGCGGAGTCTAAATGTTCTCCCCCTGTCTGTATGGGTTTCCTCCAGGTGTTCCGCTTTCCTCCCACACGCCAAAGATGTCTGGGTTACGTGGATTGGCCATGCTAAATTACCCGAGTGTCAGGAGGACGAGCAGAATAGATATGTGGGGTTGCGGGGACAGGGTCTGTGTGGGATTGTGGTCGGTGCAGATGTGATGGGCTGCATGGCCTCCTTCTGCTGTGTAGGGATTCTATGACTATTCTATATCAACATGCAGATTCAGCACAGACATTGACCCAAGCCAGGAATCAAACCCAGGTCCCTGGCGCTGTGATGCAGCAGTGTTAACCACTCTGGGATAGCAGCATTTGATGCTCAGTTTGTGATAAATCTTTTAGAATGTGATTTATTGTTTACTGTATCAGACAGGTTCTGATTACATTGCAAGGTCTCAAGCGCCAGTGAATGACTGGGCCATACGGTGACACAATGATTAGCACTACTGCCTCACAGCGCAGGAACCCGGGTTCAATTCCCAACTTGGGTCACTGTCTGTGAGATGTCTGCACGTTCTCCCCGTGTCTGCGTGGGTGTCCTCCGGGTGCCCCAGCTTCCTCCCACACTCCAAAGATGTGCGGGTTAGGTGGATTGGCCATGCCTAAATTCCCCCTCAGTGCCAGGGGGCACTAGCAAGGGTAAATAGGGATTACCGGCATGGGGGCTGGGTGGGTTTGTGGTCAGTGCAGGCGTGAAGGGCCGAATAGACACCTTCTGCACTGCAATCGGCACGTCTTTCATACTGTGGGAGGAAACCGTAGCACCCGGACAAAACACACGCTGATATGGGGGAGAACATGCAAACTCCACACAGTGACCCAAGCCGGGAATCGAACCTGGGTCCCTGGCGCTGTGAGGTAGCAGTGCTGACCACTGTGCTGCCCCAATGAAGTCTCCAGTGATTTTGCACTCTATGTTTCAAGTATTCTCAAGCTTGAAACAAACTTTGTGAATTATTTTAGCGCTTAATCAATCACCTCACGAATTTATTGGAGGAGATGAATGGCAAAAAGTTCAATGAAGTTTGTTATCCTCACTGTAATATTTAGGGACATATCCTGATACAGAACAAACAGATTTATGTTAAGGTTTGCAGGAAATGATGTTGAAACGAACAATATTTGTGCATTGAGAGGCGTTCAGGTCTTCACATTTAAATATTAACTTTGGTCTTAAAAGAAAACATGTACCCGGATCATTCCAATGCAGATAAGATGCTCTGTCAGAGAGTCGGTGCAGACTCGATGGGCCGTAGGGCCTCCTTCTGCACTGCCGTGGGTTCGATGGTTCACGGGAATGCTGTGATCTTGGAATTCAGCATGTATAATGCACTCTTTATGATTCATCTCTTAGATTGTGACTCGCTTTTGCCAAGTGAATATGTGCTGGTCACATTGTAGTCTTTTCACACTCCAGTACCAGTCAATTAAAGGAAACTGAGTAGTTTACAGAGATTATGATGTCGTTTATAATTCTTCACTGTCTGTCTGAATGTTGTATAATCAATATTGTGTAATCAGTATTGTGTAAGCAATGTTGTGTAATCAATATTGTGCAAGAAATATTGTACAATCAGTATTGTGTAATTAATGTTGTGTAATCAAAGTTGTGTAATCAATATTGTTTAATCAATATTGTGTAATCAGTATTGTGTAATCAGTATTGTGTCATCAATATTCTGAATATTCCGGGGTACAAGTGTTTTAGGCGAGACAGAGGAGGGACCAAAAGAGGTGGGGGAGTAGCAGTATTAGTCAGAGAGCATATTACAGCGGTGCAGAGGGAGGACAATTCAGAGGGTTCGTGTAACGAGTCACTGTGGGTGGAGCTTAGAAACAGGCAGGGCATAGTCAGGATGTTGGGGGTATACTACAGGCCCCCCAACAGCCCAAGGGAAGTGGAAGAACGGATATGTCAGGAGATACTGGATAGGTGCAGGAAAAATAGGGTTGTTGTAGTGGGAGACTTCAATTTCCCTGGTATAGACTGGAAATCGCTTAGGGCTGGGAGTCTGAATGGGGAGGAATTTGTAAAATATGTACAGGAAGGTTCTTTGGAACAATGTGTAGATAGCCCGACGAGAGAGGGGCTATGCAGGACCTAGTACTGGGGAATGAGCCCGGTCAGGTCTTCAAAGTTTCGGTAGGGGAACATGTGGCAAATAGTGACCACAATTCTGTTATCTTTAGGATAGTGATGGAAAATGATGAGTGGTGTCCCAAGGGTAAGGTGTTGGATTGGGGGAAGGCTAACCTAAGTGGGATTAGGCAGAAATTGGCAGCTGTTGATTGGGAGAGGCTGTCTGAGGGTAAATCCACATCTGGCATGTGGGAGTCTTTTAAGGAAGATTTGTTAGGGCTGCAGGATAGGCATGTGCCTGTAAAAAAGGATAGGAAGGGTAGGATTCGAGAACCATGGATAACCAGGGAAATTGAGGGATTGGTGAAAAAGAAAAGAGAGGCGTACGTTAGGTCCAGGCACCTAAAAACGGAGGGAGCTCTGGAGGAATACAAAGAAAGTAGGAAAGAACTCAAACGAGGAATTAGAATGGCAAAAAGGGGTCACGAAATGTCCTTGGCAGACAGGATTAAGGAGAATCCCAAGGCATTTTATTCATACGTTAGGAACAAAAGAGTTGTCAGGGAAAAAATCGGACCTCTCAGGGACAAAAGTGGGGAATTATGCTTAGAGCCCAAAGAAGTAGGGGAGATCCTAAATGAATACTTTGCGTCGGTGTTCGCAAAGGAGAGGAATGCGTTGACTGGGAGTGTCTCGGAGGGGAGTGTTGACCCGTTAGAGAAAATCTCCATTACAAGGGAGGAATATAAAGACTGACAAATCCCCAGGGCCTGATGGAATCTATCCAAGGCTGCTCAGGGAGACGAGAGATGAAATCGCTGGGCCTCTGATGCAAATCTTTGTCTCGTCACTGGACACAGGTGAGGTTCCAGAGGATTGGAGGATAGCTAATGTGGTCCCGTTATTTAAGAAGGGTAGGAAGGATAACCCGGGAAATTATAAGTCGGTGAGCTTGACCTCCGTGGTAGGGAAGTTGTTGGAGAGGATTCTTAGAGATAAGATGTATGCGCATTTAGAAAGGAATAAACTCATTAACGATAGTCAGCATGGTTTTGTGAGAGGGAGGTCATGCCTCACTAACCTGGTGGAGTTTTTTGAAGAAGTGACGAGAATGGTTGACGAGGGAAGGGCCATGGATGTCGTCTATATGGACTTTAGTAAAGGGTTTGACAAAGTCCCTCATGGTAGGTTGGTGCAAAAGGTTGGATCTCATGGGATAATGGGGGAGGTGGCTAGATGGGTGGAGAACTGGCTTGGTCACAGAAGACAGAGGGTGGTAGTGGAAGGGTCTTTTTCCGGCTGGATGCCTGTGACTAGTGGTGTTCCGTAGGGCTCTGTATTGGGACCTCTGCTATTTGTGATTTATATAAACGATCTGGAAGAAGGTGTAACTGGGGTGATCAGTAAGTTTGCGGATGACACGAAAATGGCTGGACTTGCAGATAGTGAGGAACATTGTCAGAGGCTACAGAAGGATACAGATAGGCTGGAAATTTGGGCAAAGTAATGGCAGATGGAGTTCAATCCAGATAAATGCGAAGTGATGCATTTTGGTAGAACTAACGTAGCGGGGAGCTATACGATAAATGGCAGAACCATAAAGGGTGTAGATACGCAGAGGGACCTGGGTGTGCAAGTCGACAGATCCTTGAAGGTGACGTCACAGGTGGAGAAGGTAGTGAATAAGGCACATGGCATGCTTGCCTTCATAGGACGGGGCATAGAGTATAAAAGTTGGGGTCTGATGTTGCAGTTGTATCGAACGTTGGTTTGGCTGCAATTGAAATACAGCGCCCAGTTCTGGTCGCCACACTGCCAGAAGGACGTGGAGGCTTTGGAGAGAGTACAGTCGAGGTTGACCAGGATGTTGCCTGGTATGGAAGGGCTTAGTTATGAGGAGAAATTGGGTAAACTGGGGTTGTTCTCACTGGAAAGACGGAGGATGAGGGGTAACCTAATTGAGGTGTATAAAATTATGAAAGGCATAGTTAGGGTGAACGGTGGGAAGCTTTTTCCCAGTCCAGTGGTGACGGTCACGAGGGGTCATAGGTTCAAAGTGAGGGGGGGGGGAAAGGTTTAACACGGATATCAGAAGGACGTATTTTACACAGAGGGTGGTGGGAGCCTGGAATGCGCTGCCGGGCAAGGTGATGGAGGCGGATACACTGGGAACCATTAAGAGTTATCTGGTTAGCCACATGAACGGAGTGGGAATGGAGGGATACAAAAGAATGGTCTAGTTTGGACCAGGGAGTGGCGGGGACTTGGAGGGCCGAAGGACCTGTTCCTGTGCTGTTTTGTTCTTTGTAATATTGTGTAATCATTGTTGTGTAATCGTTACTGTGTAATCAATGTTGTGTAATCAATACTGTGTAATCAATGTGTAATCAATACTGTGTAATCAATGTTGTGTAATCAATATTGTGTAATCAATGTTGTGTAATCAATACTGTGTAATCAATATTGTGTAATCAATGTTGTGTAATCAGTATTGTGTAATCAGTATTGTGTAATCATTATTGTGTAATCAATATTGTGAATTGAAGGTATTTGACCCAGATTATTTTAACGTGCGTCACTGAACACAGTACTTTAATTTAACAGCAAAGTTCCTTTTCTGACTGTCGATTCTGGGCAGTGGTTCGAGAATCGCCATTTTATTATGAAATAAGGGACCTTCTGTTTCCACTGTCTGTTTACTTTGGGAGGTATGGCTTCATCAAAAACAGAAAATAGTAGAAAATCTCAGCAGGTCTGACAGCATCTGTGAATCATAGAATCCCTATCGTGCAGAAAGAGGCCATTTGGCCCATTGAGCCTACACCGACAAGAATCCCACCCAGGCCCTATCCCCGTAACCCCACATATTTACCCTGCTAGTCCCCCGACACCAAGTGGCGATTTATCATGGTCGATCCACCTAACCTGCAGATCTTTGGACTGCGGGAGGAAACCGGAGCACCCGGAGGAAACCCACACAGACACGGAGGGAATGTGCAAACTCCACACAGACAGAAGAGAGAATAGAGACAATGCTTTGAGTCTGACGAAGGGTCACCCAGAGTTCAAACATTTGCTCTATTCTCTCCCCACAGATGCTGTCGGACCTGCTGAGTTTTTCCAGCATTTCCTGTTTTTATTTCAGCTTCCAGCATGCGCGGTATTTTGCTTTTATCTTACTGTTCATCAAAGATGGCATCGTTTACAGATTAAAGTTTATTTATTGGTCACAAGTAGGCTTATATTAACTTTGCAATTAAGTTAATTTTGTTGAAAAGTCACTTATTGCAAACGAGCTGCCAGAGGCAGTAGTGGAGGCGGGTACAATTTTCCCTTTCAAAAAGCATTTAGACAGTTACATGGGTAAGATGGGCTGCACGGTGGCACAGTGGTTAGCACTGCTGCCTCACAGCGGCAGGGACCCGGGTTCAATTCCAGCCTCAGGTCTCTGTCTGTGTGGAGTCTGCACGTTCTCCCCGTGTCTGCGTGGGTTTCCCCCGGGTGCTCCAGTTCCCTTCCACAGTCCAAAGGTGAGTAGGTTAGGTTGATTGGCCATAGTAAATTGCCCCTTAGTGTCAGGTGGACTAGCATGATAAATGTGTGGGGTTACAGGGATAGGGTCTGGGTGGGATTGTGATTGGTGCAGACATGATGGGCCAAATGGCCTCCTTCTGCACAATAGGGATTCTATGATTTCTATGGGTATAAAGGGATATGGGCCAAATGCGGGCAATTGGGACAAGCTTATTGGTGAAAACTGGGATGTGTGGACAAGTTGGGCCAAAGGGCCTGTTTCCATGCTGTAAATCTCTGAATCCACTGTGAAAATCCCCAAGTCGCCACACTCCGGAACGTGTTCGCATGTACTTAGGGAGAATTTAGCATGGCCAATACACCTGACCAGCATGTCTTTGGACACTAAGGGGCAATTTAGCATGGCCAATCCCCCTAACCTGTACACCTTTGCACAATAAGGGCCCGATTTTACCATTTTGATTCCAAGCGCTGAATCTGGACGCAATTCAGATCTGACTTGGAAATCTGTTCTCCGGGGGCCCCATACGCACTTACCCTGGAAAAAACATTGTGAGTCTGAATCGCTCTGTGGGCGGGGCTTCTCGCTCTCGAAACGCTGCAACTCCGATCGGAGCTCTGAACTGCGCGTGCGCAGTGAGAAATACATCTGAAATGGGCGCCCCTGTCACATCGCTCCCGGGCAGCAACAAGCGGATAAAGTGACCTGGGAGCGAAAGGTGGGAGTGATGGCCCCCACAGACATCGCCCCACCCCACAACATAACTGTCCCCCTTTACACCCACCTCCCCTACTACCCAGACCGATCGCGACCCCTTACCCCCCCCCCCCCCCACCCGATCACCCGCAGACTGGCAATGGCAACCCTCCCACCCCTGCCCCCTTCACCAGAGAATGATTTGATCCACCTCCCTCCCCTCCCCCCATGACCAGAGAATGATCTGATCCACCTCCGGCCTCCCGCACCCACACCCCCTCTCCCCCCACCACTGATCTGAGTCAGAGAGCCGCCAGAATCTCTGATCTTACCTCCCCAGAGCTGGACTGCCCGAAACAGACGTTTGCCGAGCACATCTGTTCCGTGCCGAATCTGGACGGGCGAACGCGATGGTAAGGGGGGAAATGCAGGTAAGATTGGGCATCCAGCTCATTAAGTCAATTTAAATGCATCACCCATTTCGGGCGCGGTTCGGATCGCGGCCATTTTCGGGCCTTGGTAAAGTGGACATCTCTACGGATTGTACTGATCGCCTCACACCTGACTTTGCCAAGTTTTCGCACCGTTAAGGCAATTTAACATGGCCAATCAACCGATCCTCCATATCTTTGGACACTAAGGGGCAAGTTAGCATGGTTAATCCACCTATCTTTCTCATCTTTGGACACGACACAACCTGCTGTTCTGAGGCTTTCTCCCGCTGGCAAATCAGACCATGAGGCCCTTAGTGTGGTGTAACATAACCGATGTGTCGTGCCAAAATCAGTATTGTTCATTCTCAGTGTGTGGGCATTGCTGACTTTAGTGTCCATCCTTGGACATTCATCGTTGGAGCTTTCTTACAACCACAGGGCTTACTCAGTCACTTCAGAGGACAGTTGAGTCAACCACATTGGTGTGGGGCTGGAGTCACGTAGAGTTGAGCCTGGGTAAGGACCTCTCCCGAAGTACATCAGTGAACTGGTCAGGTTTTTACAACAACCCATCGACTTCACCGTTATTTTCACTGACTTATTTCCAGATTTTACAAACTGAATTCAAATGCTTAAACCCCCGTTCTCTGGCCCAGCTCAACACGAAGGTGCCCGAAAATTCCTCTTATTCTGCTTACACCCCAACATTAATAAATCTTGATATTCAGAAAAAGATTGATCCTTCGTGGGGTGTCACAGCGCCAGGGACCTGGGTTCGATTCCTGGCCTCGGGTCACTGTTTGTGTGGAGTTTGCACGTTCTCCCCCCGTGTCTGCGTGGGTTTCCTCCGGGTGCTCCGGTTTCCTCCCACACTCCAAAGATATGCAGGTTAGGTGGATTGGCAATCCTAAATTGCCCCTTAGTGTCAGGGAGACTAGCTAGGGTAAATGCATGGGGTGACAGGGACAGGGCCTGGATGGGATTGTGGCCAGTGCAGACTCGATGGGCTGAATGGCCTCCTTCTGCACTAGAATTCTATGATTCATTGTGGCATGCGTGCTAAATTCAGCATGACCAATTCACCTAACCTGCAAATCTTTGGACAGTAAGGGGCAATTAGCATGGCCAATCCACCTAACCCGCACATCTGTGGACACTAAGGGGCAATGTAGAATGGCCAGTCCACCAATCCAGTACATCTGTGGACACTAAGGGGCAATGTAGAATGGCTAATCCACCGAACCAGTACATCTGTGGACACTAAGGGGCAATGGAGAATGGCCAATCCACCTGTCCAGTATATCTGTGGACACTAAGGGGCAATGTAGAATGGCCAATCCACCTAACCCGCACATCTGTGGACACTAAGTGGCAATGTAGAATGGCCAATCCACCGAACAGCACGTTTTTCAGACTGTGGGAGGAAACCGGAGCAGCCGGAGGAAACTCACGCAGACATGGGGAGAACATTCAGACTCCGCACAGACAGTGACCCAAGCCGGGAATCGAACCTGTGTCCCTGGTGCTGTGAGGCAGCATAGCTCATCCAATTAGCCAGGCAGCAGGTTATATTAGTCTTGGCATTCTGCAACGTGATCGGATTCATTGAACTGTCATGGTTTTTTCACTATCTGTTTAAATTTCCAAGGATTATCACATTAAAAGCATCTTTGGGAAATGTCTGAGTGAATAACCCATCGCCCCCATGACTGTTTTGGAGGAGTTGAACAACAGGAACTGAACTGAAGGATGTTTTTCTTACCATAAAAGTCAGATCCATAACCTGATGTGAAGAAGACAGATTTATGTTAAATCTTGGATAAAATTATTTCAAAATCAACATGCTTAAAGATATTTATGCCTTAAGAACAAAGAAAAGTGCTGCAGAGGAACAGACCCTTCGATGTTCACTCTCCCATGTATCTCTTGGAATGGGATTGATTTTGCTGTGTAAACAAGTGTTGATTGTATCGGGAGGTTTAACACTCAAGCATCAGTGAATAAGTATAAAGGTTATTTATTCGTGTCACAAGTAGGCTTACATCAACACTGCAATGAAGTTACTGTGAAAATCCCACAGTTGCTACACTCCGGCTCCAGTTTGGTTAATACTGAGGGAGTATTTAGCATGGCCAATGTATCTAACCAGCACTTCTATGGGGCTTTGGAAGGAAACCGGAGCGCCCGGAGAAAATTCATGCAGACACGGGGAGAACATGCAGACTCCGCACAGACAGTGACCCAAGCCGGGAATCGAACCTGTGTCCCTGGTGCTGTGAGGCAGCATAGCTAATCCAATTAACCAGGCAGCAGGTAATATTAGTCTTGGCATTCTACAATGTGATCGGATTCATTGAACTGTCATGATTTTTTCACTATCTGTTTATATTTCCAAGGATTATCACAGTAAAAGCATCTTCGGGAAATGTCTGAGTGAATAACCCATCGCCCCCAAGCAGCCTATCAGGAATCACAGTGGAGAACAATGTAGGGCATCTTACGGGAAAGGGGCAGCAGATTTAAAACAGACATGGGGAGAAATTACTTCTCTCAATGGGTGGTGAATCTGTGGAATTCATTACCTCGGAGTGCGGTGGATGCTGGGACATGGTAAATTTGAGGAGACAGACAGAGTTTTAATTAGTAATGGATTGGAGCATGGGCTGGAGGGCGGTGTAGGGGGGGGGGCTGTCTGGTAATGGGAAGGGTGGGGGGCTGGGTATTATCGTACTTGTTGCGCCCCTGATAGTTAAGGGTTTACCCGGCGATTGTCCAGAAGGCCTATTCGACTGGAGAATTGTGCTGTGCCTGCTACCATCTGACAAACTGATTTCAATCACTGACATCAGATCATAGTTACAATGAAAACATTAGGAGGGGGAAAAAACTCTTGTAACTTTGGATTTTATATTAAAGGCGCAGACGGTGCCCCATATGGGACAGCCCCACACGCCCTACCCTCACCCCCACCCCAAATAAACACCCCACTCCCCTCGGTATTCCATGTTCATCCAGCGGAAGGGACTCTTCAGTTCTGGGCAATAAAATTAAACAAAACTTACTCCAACTTGTAAATGAGACAAAACGTTTCAATAATGAAACTTCATTACTCCAACACTCGAGGCCTCACCCTGGACCATTCCAAGCTCCCACAAACCACAGCAGCTTCTTACTTATACTGAGTCAGCTGGTCAGCTGACCACCACATCATTTTCTCATTGGTTACATAGTTTACTGGGTCAGCTGACCCTTACAGCTTGTTCCCATTGGTCACTGCAACAGATCCAATGTGGTTCTATTGGTTGTTACATTGGTTCCATTCTAATATTCCACTCACACCCGCCTCTCCACCACCTGATCCCCACCAACACAACCAGCCTGAACCCATCACTTCCCGGCCACTCCATGACCTCAGCAACACTCAGAGAATCATAGAATCACATGGCGCAGAAGAGGCCCTTCGGCCCATCGAGTCTGCACCGATACATGAAATGCCTTGACTTGCCCACGTAATCCCGTTTACCAGCACCTGGTCCATAGCCCTGAATATTATGGCTGTGCCAAGTGCTCATCCAGGCACTTTTTAGAGGATGTGAGGCAACCCACCTCCACCACCCTCCCAGGCAGCGCATTCCAGACCCGTCACCACCCTCTGGGTAAAAGGGTTTTTCCTCACATTCCCCCTTAAACCTCCTGCCCCTCACCTTGAACCTATGTCCCTCGTAACTGACTCTCAACTAAGGGAAACAGCTGCTCAAAGAACAAAGAACAATACAGCACAGGAACAGGCCATTCGGCCCTCCAAGTCCGCGCCACTCCCTTGTCCAAACTACACCATTATTTTGTATCCCTCCATTCCCACTCCGTTCATGTGGCTATCTCGATAAGTCTTAAACATTCCCAGTGTGTCCGCCTCCACCACCTTGCCCGGCAGCGCATTCCAGGCCCCAGCACCCTCTGTGTAAAATACGTCCTTCTGATATCCGTGTTATACCTCCCCGCGCCCCCCCCCTCACCTTGAACCTATGACCCCTCGTGAACGTCACCACCGACCTGGGGAAAAGCTTCCCACTGTTCACCCTATCTATGCCTTTCATAATTGTATACACCTCTATTAGGTCACCCCTCATCCTCTGTCTTTCCAGTGAGAACAACCCCAGTTTATCGCTGCTCCTTATCCACTCTGTCCATGTTCCTCATAATCTTGAAAACCTCGATCAGGTTGCCCCTCAGTCTTCTCTGCTCCAACGAAAACTGCCCAAGCCTATCCAACCTCTCTTCATAAAACCTTGAGATAGAGGAACAGGCTTTGGCCATTCGGCCCATCGAGTCTGCTCCGCCATTCAATCATGGCTGATATGATTCTCATCCCCATTCTCCTGCCTTCTCCCCATAACCCTTGATTCCTTTATTGATCAAATACCTATCTATCTCTATCTTAAAGACACTCAATGACCTGGCCTCCACAGCCCTCTGTGGCAATGAATTCCACAGATTCACCACTCTCTGGCTGAAGAAATTCCTCCTTATCTCCGTTTTAAAGGATCGTCCCTTTAGCCTGAGGTTATGCCCTCTGGTTCTAGTTTTTCCTATGAGTGGAAACATCCTCTCCACGTCCACGATATCCAGGCCTCGCAGTATCCTGTAAGTTTCAATAAGATCCCCCTCATCCTTCTAATCTCCAATGAGTACAGATCCAGAGTCTTCAACCGTTCCTCATACAACAAGCTCTTCATTCCAGGGATCATTCTTGTGAACTTCCTCTGGATCCTTTCCAAGGCCAGCAGATCCTTCCTCAGATACTGGGCCCAAAACCACTCACAATACTCCAAATAGAGCCTTATACAGCCTCAGAAGTCCATCCCTGCTCTTGTATTCCCGCGCTCTCGACATGCTAACTGAACATTTAAGAAAAACTTGGACGGGTTCATGGATGAGAGGGATGTGGAGGGATATGGTCCAAGTGCAGGTCAGTGGGACGAGGCAAAAAATGGTTCGGCACAGACAAGAAGGGCCAAAAGGCCTGTTTCTGAGCTGTAATTTTCTATGGTTCTATGAACCTACACGTTAACCTTCAGAGAATCTTGAACAAGGACTCCCTGGTCCCTTTGTGCTTCAGATTTATGATCTGGAATTTATATAAATGATCTGGAATTTATATAAATGATCTGGAAGAAGGAGTAACTGGGGTGATCAGTAAGTTTGCGGACGACACAAAACTGGCAGGACTTGCAGATAGTGAGGAACATTGTCAGAGGCTACAGAAGGATATAGATTGGCTGGAAATTTGGGCAAGGAAATGGCAGATGGAGTTCAATCCTGATAAATGCGAAGTGATGCATTTTGGTGGGAATAATGTAGGAAGGAGCTACACGATAAATGGAAGAACCATAAAGGGTGTAGAGACGCAGAGGGACCTGGGTGTGCAAGTCCACAGATCTTTGAAGGTGACGTCACAGGTGGAGAAGGTGGTGAAGAAGGCATATGGCATGCTTGCCTTTATAGGACGGGGCATAGAGTATAAAAGTTGGGGTCTGATGTTGCAGATGTATAGAACGTTGGTTCGGCCGCATTTGGAATACTGCGTCCAGTTCTGGTCGCCACACTACCAGAAGGACGTGGAGGCTTTGGAGAGAGTACAGAGGAGGTTTACCAGGATGTTGCCTGGTATGGAGGGGCTTGGTTATGAGGAGAGATTGGGGAAACTGGGGTTGTTCTCCTTGGAAAGACGGAGGATGAGGGGAGACTTAATAGAGGTGTATAAAATTATGAAAGGCAGAGATAGGGTGAACGGTGGGAAGCTTTTCCCCGGGTCGGTGGTGACGTTCACGAGGGGTCATAGGTTCAAGGTGAAGTGGGGGAGGTTTAACACAGATATCAGAAGGACATATTTCACACAGAGGGTCGTGGGGGCCTGGAATGTGTTGCCGGGCAAGGTGGTGGAGGCGGACACACTGGGAACGTTTAAGACTTATCTAGACAGCTATATGAACGGAGTGGGAATGGAGGGATACAAAAGAGTGGTCTAGTTTGGACCAGGGAGCGGCGCGGGCTAATTGTTCCTGGTTTCTCGTTTCAAGGCTTCATTCTATGATCATCTTGCTGGTGCCAGTACAGAGTGAGACTGTGGATAGTTGGGAACCTGTCTCGGGGGCAGGGAATTCATATGGTGTTCGTGGAAGTGGAAATAACTAGGGTTGGGAAGCATTTTCCGATCGGGGCCATTGTGATCTCCTGGACTCGTTTCGATCGCCTCAGGGGGTCGGAGAGGAATTTCCCAGATTTATTTTCCCCATATTGGCCCTGGGGTTTTTCACTCTGGGTTTTCGCCTCTCCCTGGAGATCACATGGTCTGGAATGGGGGGGTGGGGGTGAGTTAATATGTTGTAATGAACAAAGCATCGTAGCTGTGAGGGACAGCTCGGTGGATAGGATATTGGTATGTAGATAGGCTGGGAAATTGGGCGGGGATCCTGGATTCAGGATTCAATCCTGGACCGGGGAGCGGCGCGGGCTTGGAGGGCCGAATGGCCTGTTCCTGTGCTGTATTGTTCTTTGTTCTTTGATTGCCTGAGCATTTCCCCAATTAGTAAATAGTCTATGCCTCCATTTCTCCTTCCAATGTTTATAATCTCACACTTTTCCACGTTATATTCCATCTGCCACTTCTTTGCCCACTCTCCTAGCCTATCCAAGTCTTTGTGCAATCCCCCTGCTTCCTCAATACTATCTCTCCCTCTGCATATCTTTCCATCATCTGCAAACTTGGCAACAGTGGCTTCATTTCGTTCTTCCAAATCGTGAATGTTTATTGTGAAAAGTTGTGGTCCCAGCACCGACCCTTGAGGCCCACCACTAGTCACCGGCTGCCATCCTGAAAAAGACCCGTTTATCCCCACTCTCTGCCTTCTGCCAGTCAACCAATCCTCTATCCATGTCAGCATCTTACCCTTAACACCACGGGCACCTAACTTATTTAAAAGTCTCCGATGTGGCACCTTGTCAAAGGCCTTTTGGAAATCCAAATAAATCAGGGCCACTGGTTCTCCTTTTTCTAACTTCCTTGTTACCTCCTCAAAGAACTCTAACAGATTTGTCAGACATGAGCTCCCCTTGATAAAGCCGTGCTGACTCAGTCCTACTTTATCATGCACTTCCAAGTACTCTGTGATCTCATCTTTAATAATGGACTCTAAAATCTTGCCAATGAACGAAGTCAGTCTCACCGGCCTATAATTTCCCATCTGCTGCCTCCCTCCCTTCTTAAACAGCGCTGTTACATCAGCTAATTTCCAGTCCTCTGGTACCCTCCCTGCCTCCAGTGATTCTTTTGCTTTTATGCTGTCCTTTACTTTCCTCGTCAGCCATGGAAGCTTCGTCCTCTCTTTAGCAGGTTTCCTCCTCCTTGGGATGAATTTCTGTTGTGCCTCCCGAATAACCACCCCCCCCCCCCCACCCAAAACTCCTGTAATTGCCGTTCCACTGTCTCCCCTGCTCGGCTCCCTTTCCAATCAACTCTGGCCAGCTCCTCCCTCATGTCTTTGCAGTTTCCTTTATTTAATTGTCATATTCTTGCATCTGATTGCAGTTTCTCCCTCTCAAACTACAGGGTAAATTCTATCATATTGTGGTCAATGCTCTCTCAGGGTCACTTCACCTTAAGTTCCCTAATCAAATCTGCCTCATTACACATCACCAACTCCAGAATTCCCGTTTCCCCAGTAGGCTCTGTCACAAGCTGCTCCAAAAAAGCATCTCTTATACATTCCACAAATTCCTTTTCTTGGGACCCACTACCTCCCGGATTTTCCCAGGCCACCTGCATATTGAAGTCCCCCATAATTATTGTAATATTGCCTTTTTATGTGCCTTTTCTATCTCCAGATTTATTTTCTGCCCCTCATCCTGACTCCTGCTTGGAGACCTGTACATAACTCCCATCAGGGTCTTTTTACCATTGTTTCTCTCAACTCTACCCACAGAGATTCTCTGCCTTCTGATCCTGTATCGCTTCTTGCTATTGATTTAACGCCATTCCTTCCGAACAATGCAACTCCGCCTCATTTGCCCATCTGCCTGTCCTTCTAATAAGACACCTATCCTTGGATATTTAGATGCCAGCCCTGATCCCCTTGCAGCCACGTCTCTGTGATGCCCACAACATCGTACCGGCCAATTTCAATGTGCGCAACAACCTCATTTACCTTGCTTGATATACTGCACGCATTCAGGTACAACACCCTCAGTCCCGCATTGAGGTACAACACCCTCAGTCCCGCATTGAGGTACAACACGCTCAGTCCCGCATTGAGGTACAACACCCTGAGTCCCGCATTGACCACCTCCCTTCTCATTCCTGTCACCTTTATTTTGCTCTGCCTGAGGTTAGATTCCTGCCACCTTCTATACTCTCTGTTCTATTATGTGGGAGGCCAGGAAGGCCTGGTATCAACAGCTCCTCCGCTGATGGAGGGGACAGGGAACTCGACATTGGTTATTGACGACAGGCGGGAAGACGATCAAACGTTGGTGGGTTCATCGAGGCCTCACTCACCAGCGAGGATCTTAAAACTGGCTCCAGTCCCCAGGCATCAACCCCCAAGGGGTTGTCACTCCCCCTGATCAGGTCTATGTGAGATGGACATAAGGATCAGGAATGAACTATGGGATGTATTATATTGTAAATATGCTGTGGATTCTGCACCAAGACTGGATGAAGTGAATAGAGAAAAATGTTCGCAAATGGTTTCAAATGCTGTTGCTGTACCGGGGGGTGTGGGGGTGGGGTGGGAGAGGTGTTACTTACAGGGGAGTGTGTTATATATTTTGGGGCTTTCTTTCAGGGAACGGGCCATGTGATCTCAGGTGTGGGGTGAGCTGTTGGGATCCTCCCAGATTGGGCAGTCAATATTTGGAGTGTTGTGTGAACAGATGGAATAAAGAGTTGTGTCCCTGACACCTGACTGTGGAGTCGATATTGAAGAGAATCCTCAGAACCACAGGACATAAACAAACAGTCTCGATCCCAGTGCTGTACAACTCTACCAGTAGCTTCAATCCTCTATGTCCCCATCTCACACTCTCCTCAAGGAGCTGACTGTCTGTCCCAGTGTCCCCATCTCACACTCTCCTCGAGGTGCTGACTGTCTGTCCCAGTGTCCCAGTGTCCCTCTCACACTCTCCTCAAGGTGCTGACTGTCTGTCCCGATGTCCCGTGTCCCCCTCTCACACTCTCTTCAAGGTGCTGCTGACTCCGTTCAGGTGTCCCGGTGTCCTTCTCCCACGCAGTCCTCAACTCACCCTTGCCTCCTTACAACCTCACAAGAGAAAACAAGAATGTGAAGCTTCTTGATCAGGTTCTTCTGTACATAAAACTGAGAGCTAGTTCTATCTGAAGCCTCAGATTGTACTGTACATAACACTGAGAGATAGTTCTATCTGAAGCCTCAGATTGTACTGTGCATAACACTGAGAGATAGTTCTATCTGAAACCTCAGATTGTACTGTTCATAACACTGAGAGATAGTTCTATCTGAAGCCTCAGATTGTACTGTGCATAACACTGAGAGATAGTTCTATCTGAAGCCTCAGATTGTACTGTGCATAACACTGAGAGATAGTTCTATCTGAAACCTCAGATTGTACTGTTCATAACACTGAGAGATAGTTCTATCTGAAGCCTCAGATTGTACTGTTCATAACACTGAGAGATAGTTCTATCTGAAGCCTCAGATTGTACTGTACAAAACACTGAGAAATAGTTCTATCTGAAGCCTCAGATTGTACTGTACGTAACACTGAGAGATAGTTCTATCTGAAGCCTCAGATTGTACTGTACGCAACACTGAGAGATAGGTCTATCTGAAGCCTCAGATTGTACTGTACATAACACTGAGAGATAGTTCTATCTGAAGCCTCAGATTGTACCGTTCATAACACTGAGAGATAGTTCTATCTGATGACTCGAGCTAAGACTGTACTGTACGTAATGCTGAGAGATTGATCCGTGTGAAGTCCTATACTAAGATTGTTCTGTCCATGAGCGGTACATAAGATCTGCTACAACCTGGATTAAGCAGACAATATCAACCCTGATTGAAGTTAACTTCATCTAAAGACCACGACCATGATACCCATCAGACAATAAGATATAAGAGCAGAATGAGGCCATTCGGCCCGTCGAGCCGGCTCCACCATTCAATTCTGGCTGATAGTTTCTCAAACCCATTTTCCTGCTTTCTCCCCGTAACCCTTGATCGCTGTACCAGTCAAGAACCTATTTATCTCTTTATTAAATACAGTCAATGATCTGGCCTCCACAGCCTTGTGTGGCGATGAATTCCACAGATTCACCACCCTCTGTCTGAAGAAATTCCTCCTCGTCTCAGTTCTGAAGTTAGAAGTCTCACAACAGCAGGTTAAAGTCCCACAGCTTTATTTCGAATCACGAGCTTTCGGAACGCTGCTCCTTCATCAGGTGAGTGGGCAACTGGTGTTGTGAGACTTCTTACTGCGCACACCCCAGTCCAACACCGCCATCTGCACATCACATTTCTAAAGGGCCATCCCTTCCCTCTGAGTCTCTGCCCTCGGGTCCAAGTCTCCCCAACTAATGGAAACATCTTCCCCAAGTGCACTCTATCCAGGCCTTTCATTATTCTGTAAGTTTCAATGTGATCCCCTTCCTCATACTTCCAAACTGCATCAAGTATGGAACCCCAGTCCTCAGACGCTCCTCATGCGTCAAGTCTTTCATTCCCCGGATCATTCTTGTGAACCTGCTCTGGACCCTCTCCAAGGCCAGCACATCCTTCCTTAGATACGGGGACCAAAATTGCTGACAATATTGTGAATGCGGTCAGACCAGTGTCTTATAAACCCTCAGCAGTACACCCCGGCTTTTGTATTCTCGTCGTCTCGAAATTAACGCTAGCAGAGTGATCTCTTCTATATCGAATTAATATTGACCCTACATGATTTCCAACTTTCCATCCCTCCCTGACCCTCAACACACCATCGAGGCTGTAACGGTTCTCCGTTGGGGATAAAAAGTGTTGGATTGAAGGGGGTTAAGTGAAGCTGTTTGTTTAGTGACTGGAATTGATGTGAGTCTCCATGGATCCGATTAGTGTGCCTGGAGGGATTTCCCTCTTCTATTAATCAGGGATTCCGTTCAATGTGTTGTCCCATTGAGTCAGCGGGAGCGGCAACTCCGACACCAACAGAGATCAGCGGCTGTGGAGAGAGAGGGAGGGAGAGGAGAGATCAGAATCTGGGAGCAATGGATTGGAGTCTTCCAACAATGGATCAGAATCTGGGAACAATGGATTGGAGTCTTCCAACAATGGATCAGAACAGAGTCATAGAGGTTTACAGCATGGAAACAGGCCATTCGGCCCAACTTGTCCATGCCACCCTTTTTTTTAAACTCATAAACTAACCCCAATTGCCCGCATTTGGCCCATATCCTTCTGTACCCATGTAACTATCTAAATGCTTTTTAAAAGACAAAATTGGACCCGCCTCTACTACTACATCTGGCAGCTTGTTCCAGTCACTCACCACCCTCTGTGTGAAAACATTGCCCCTCTGGACACTTTTGTATCGCTCCCGTCTCACCTTAAACCTGTGCCCTCTCGAATCTGAGAACAATGAACCGGAATGTTCCAACAATGGATCAGAATCTGGGAACAATTGATTGGAATCTTCCAACAATGGATCAGAATCTGGGAACAATGAACCGGAATGTTCCAACCAAGGACAGGAGTTTATTCTATTGGATTTCGGAGTTTACTGATGATTATTGGTGGTTGACATCAGCTGATCGCTTTGAATCTCTACTGAGGGTGATTCAATGCTTTTACTATCCCCTCCTGGCGATTGTTGGTGTTCCGGGTAAGTCTCTGGCTGGAATTGGACCGGCCCGACCGCCACGGGAATCGGTGCAGACGAAGGGCGGAGAATGGGAAGGTCTGTTGAACACGGGTGGGATTTTGCAGCTTGGGGAAGAGTGAGGCTGTAAACTCCCGTCCCCTGTGTCCAGTTCCTAATTCGAGAAAGGCTGCTTAACTGTATTGATTTTCTTGTCATTTACTGTCCTGTGTTTGCTGCTCTTGTTGAATCTCTGTATCCGGTTATTAATTCTTTCAGCCACTGACAATTGTCTCAGTGTCTATGGGCTGGGATGTCTTCTGAGTGCTGTGATTTTCCATAGACATGCGACCTCAAACACTATTCCTTCGTGCGTAAAAGATTGAGACAGAATCCTTTTCACCCTCTGCATATAACACCAGTTCACCCACCCAATCACCAGGCCGCAGAATCAATTTTATTGGTCATATCTGCACAGCAGGATCTCACAGAGAGAGAACATATTTCATTAAATTTGAAATTTATTCATCAGTGTCACAAGTGTGCGAACATTAACATTGCAATGAAGTTACTATAAAAATCCCCGAGTCACCACACTCCAGCGCCTGTTCAGGTACACTGAGGGAGAATTTAGCACGGCCAATGCACCCAACCAGCACAACTTTCAGATAGTGGGAGGAAACTGGAGCACCCGGAGGAAACCCACGCAGACATGGGGAGAACATGCAGAATCTGCACAGACAGTGGCCAAGCCTGCAATTGAACCAGGACCTCTGGTGCTGTGAGGCAGCAATGCTATCCCGTGTGCCACCACAAGCTCTCCGAGAGCAACAGGAACACAAACACACAGACACACCCAAACGCACATACATTAATGCACACATTTGTTGATAGAAGCAATCAGACTTAGACACTTACTCCCACTCACACAAATTCAAGAACCAAAATTGCTGCAACACTCCAGAATAACGCACACTTAGGAACACTCATCAGGTACTCTGTTGCTCACACACAAACACGCACACACACACATGCATACTGGTACAGACAATATAGACACACGCAACACACACACGGTAGGGGGGCAGGATAACAGCTACTCCCTGTCCATTGATGGTGGGGTGATCAAGTAAAACCGCGTGACAGCCTGGAACTCAGGTCCACGTCCCATTTCTCACCTCTTGCAACCTTCACCGGCAATGGATAAACAGCGGATTCAGTCTCCTGAATTCAGCCCATTTCCGGCAAGAGGCTGAATAAATTATTTCAATTAATATTAAAACAAATTTAAATGAAATTAGCGAGCCTGGGATGGAATTGTGCGCCACACTTGCCTTTGCAGCCTCACCGGGAGAGGTTGGGTCCGGTGAGGAAAACAGCTGGCCACATGTATGAGGACGAGTCATGATGACCTCGCCGGGAGAACTGAAGGGCATTGAGGACACCGGGCAAGGTCGAGGGCAAAGGTAGGTGCCCCTTGGGCAATGCCCACCGGGCAGTACCAGGGAGTGGGGCATGAGGTGGTGGGGTCTACAGGGGCGGAGCCTGAAGGCAGCGGGGCCGACTCTGAACGGAGTTGCTGGGTCGGAGAGGGTCCCGTTACCACTCTGCCCGCTGTCTGTGGGGTGGGGTGGTCCCCGCTGCCACTCTGCACGTGATTGGTGTTGGGAGGGAGGGGGACATTACTGCCTCTCTGCGTGGACTGTAGGGGTAGGGAGGGGGTCTCGCTGCCTCTCTGCATGCACAGTGGGGTAGGCAGGGGGTTTCGCTGCCTCTCTGCATGCACAGTGGGTTAGGGAGGGGTTCTCGCTGCCTCTCTGAATGGACAGTGGGGGTAGGGAGAGGGGCATCACTGCCTCTCTGCATGCACAGTGGGGTAGGGAGCGGATCTCGCTGCCACTCTGCATGCACAGTGGTGTAGGGAGGGGGTTTCGCTGCCTCTCTGCATGCACAGTGGTGTAGGGAGGGAGTTTCGCTGCCTCTCTGCATGCACAGTGGGGTAGGGAGGGGTTCTCGCTGCCTCTCTGCATGGACAGTGGGGGTAGGGAGGGGGGCATCACTGCCTCTCTGCATGCACAGTGGGGTAGGGAGGGGGTCTCGCTGCCACTCTGCATGCACAGTGGGGTAGGGTGGGGGTGGGTTTCGCTGCCTCTCTGCATGCACAGTGGGGTAGGGAGGGGTTCTCGCTGCCTCTCTGCATGGACAGTGGGGGTAGGGAGGGGGCATCACTGCCTCTCTGCATGCACAGTGGGGTAGTGAGGGGGTCTCGCTGCCACTCTGCATGCACAGTGGGGTAGGGAGCGGGTTTCGCTGCCTCTCTGCATGCACAGTGGGGTAGGGAGGGGGTCTCGCTGCCTCTCTGCATGCACAGTGGGGTAGGGAGGGGTCTCGCTGCCTCTCTGCATGCACAGTGGGGTAGGGAGGGTTCTCGCTGC
This sequence comes from Mustelus asterias, assembly GCF_964213995.1. Taxonomy (NCBI): domain Eukaryota; kingdom Metazoa; phylum Chordata; class Chondrichthyes; order Carcharhiniformes; family Triakidae; genus Mustelus; species Mustelus asterias. The sequence continues at coordinate 219,530 of NW_027590484.1, forward strand.
CTCTCTGCATGCACAGTGCGGTAGGAAGGGTTCTCCCTGCCTCTCTGCATGCACAGTGGGGTAGGAAGTGTCCTCGCTGCCTCTCTGCATGCACAGTGGGTTAGGGAGGCGTGCCCTGCTGACACTCTGCATGCAATTGGTATGGGGGAATGGAGGGTGATTGGTCCAGGTGGTGGGGAGGGGGCTGGGTCTATATCTGGTCGGGGGCTGCTCAGAAAGAGCTGAGGACCCCCGGACTACCTGGGGGCAGCTGCTGTGTTGAAGCGAGCTGCAGCAGCAGAGAGCTGACAGATGTCTCTCTCAGACCAGGCAGCTCACTGCTGGCTGCAATTGCGTATTTGCAACCAAATAGGTTTGGTACATGGTCGGTATCCCAGCCAGCGCTGTGAGAGCTGCAAGTGATGGGGCCACTGCTGTGGGTGGCCTAACAGCCATCGAGTTTTAACAGCCCAAAATGAGGCCATTCGGCCATTATGTCTGAACTGGTCATCAAACACCTATCCAATCGAATCCCATTTTCCAGCACTCGATCCACAGCCTTGTCATCGAGTTTACAGAATGGAAACAGGCCCTTCGGCCCATCTTATCCATGCTGCCCTTTCTTTTAAAACTCCTAAACTAATCCCAATTGCCCACATTTGCCCGATATCCCTCTATACCCATCGTGCCCATTTAACTATCTAAACGCTGTTTAAAAAATAAAATTGTACCCGCCTCTACTACTGCCTCTGGCAGCTTGTTCCAGACACTCACCACCCTCTGTGTGAAAAAATTGCCCCTCTGGACCCTTTTGTATCTTTCCCCTCTCACCTTAAATCTATGCCGTCTAGTTTTAGACTCCCCTACCTTTCGGAAAAGATATTGACTATCGAGCTGATCTGTGCCCCTCATTATTTTATAGACCTCTATAAGTTAACCCCTCAGCCTCCTACGCTCCAGAGGAAAAAGTCCCAGTCTATTCAGACTCTCCTTATAACTCAATCCATCAAGTCCCAGTAGCATCCGAGTAAATCTTTTCTGCACTCTTTCTAGTTTAATAATTATATGCTCTGGCGTTTGAATTGCTGATCTAAATGCCTATTGTGGTTGTTCCCGCTTCTACCATCCTTTCAGGCCGTGAGCTGTAGATCCCAGCACCCTGTGGATGGAAACATTTTCCCTCAAATCCACACAAAAATCTGCCCTTTACCTTAAATCCACGCCCCTCTGGTTATTGACACCTCTACGAAAGGGAAAATGTTTCTTCCTATCCGTGTGACACATAATTTTGTTCATATCACTCAGTTCCCCCCGCCCCCCCCCCCCCGCCCCCACCTGAAAGCATTCCCCACCACCACCCACTACACCCACTCCACCTCCAGCCGTCTCTGCTCTAAGGTAATAAACCCAGCCTAACCAGCCTCTCCTCAGAGCTGAAACTCTCCAGCCCAGGCAGCATCCTGGTGAATCTCCTCTCCACCGTCTCCAGTGTAATCATATCCTTCCTGTAGTGTGATGACCAGAGCTGCACACAGTTCTCTTGCTCTGGTCTAACCAGCGTTTTATAAACTTCCATCATCACCTCCCGGCTCTTATATTCTATGCTGCGGCTGCTAAAGGCAAGTATCCTACATGTCGTCTTAACCACCTCATCTACCTGTCTTGCTGCTTTTAAGGATCCACATATCTGCACCCCAAATTCATTCTGGTCCTCTGCACTTCCTCACACTCGACCGGACATGGTACATTTCCTTGCCCGGATAGTCGTCCCAAATGCATGGCCTCACATTCGTCAGGTGTAAATTACATTTGCCCATTTGCCCAGCCTTTCAGTTTCCTCAGCACGGTGGCACAGTGGTTAGCACTGCTGCCCCACAGCGCCAGGGACGTGTGTTCCATTTCTGGCTTGGACCACATTTGTGTGGAGTTTGCACATTCTCCCCGTGTCTGCATGGGTTTCCTCTGGGTGCTCCAGTTTCCGCCCACAGTCGGAAGACTTGTGGGTTAGGTGGATTGGCCAGGATACACTGGACTTACTGTCAGGGAGAATTGCTTGGGTAAATGTATGGGGTTCAGGGGATATCGCCTGGGTGGGATTGTGCTCAGTGCAGACTCGATGGGCTGAATGGCCTCCTTCTGCACTGTAGGATTCTATGATTCCTGAAATCTAAGGCTTTCCTCCTCAATATTTACCACACCACCAATTTTTGTATCATCTGCAAACTTACTGATCACACCTCACACATTCATGTCCAGACCATCAATGTACCCTACAAACAGCAAGGGACCCAACATCGATCGCTGTGGAACCCCACTGAACACAGGCGAGCAGTCACAAAAACAACCTTCCACCATCACCCTCTGCCCTCTGCCACTCAGCCATTTTGAATATAATTTACCAAATTGACCTGGTTCCAATCGGAATCACTTCCTTGTTCAGTCTTCCATATTTGTCAAAAGCTTTTCTGAAGAACACGTAGACTCCATCGACTGCACTTCCCTCATCTCCTCATCCAGTCACCTCCTCAATATATTCCAGCGAATTGTTAGACATGATCTCCCCCTGTCAAAGGAATGCTGACTATTGTTCATAAATCCTTACCTCTCGAAGTGGAGATTAATTATGTCCTTCAAATTGTTTTCCAATCATTTCCCTACCACAGATATGGCGATGATGGTGTCCTGGCCGTGATCTTGGATATCTCCAGGGCACCTTGCAGGTTGGCAGTATGGCACAGTGGTTAGCACTGCTGCCTCACAGCATCAGGGATCCCATTTCAATTCCTGGGATTCCATCAGCACCAGTGAAGCTTTTTTTTTACTTTGTTCCATTCTCACATCTCGCCTGTTGGGATTTCTCCTATTACAAGAACGTGTGGTGTTCCTCTGGAAAGAATCCACTGTGAGCAAGTCCAGTTTCTCGCAGCTCCCCAATGTCCACATTCAGCCTTGTCAATTCAGTCTCGATCACAGCCGTCCCGTGTACATCATCAACCTGCATAAGTTCATTGGTAAGGTCAGGGCACATCGTGCTGATGTTTCAGCTTGAGATGCAAAAGACTGATTTGATTTGAATTGATTTATTATTTTCACATATCATAAATATGTGATTCAAGCCGGGAATCGAACTCAGGTCCCTGTGGAACAGCAGTGCTAACCATTGTGCCACCATGCTGCCGACTCAAGAACAGCTTCTTCTCTGCTGCCATCTGACGTTTTAATGGACCCACATCGGATTCAGATGATCTTATTCTACACCCTAGCTCTGAGTCCAACATTACATTCTGCACTCTCTCCTTCTCTATGTTCAGAGTTATAGTGTTACAGAGTTCAGTGTTGGGTCAGGGAGATGGTGTCTGTGGACCTGTTGGGGAGGTAGGTGAACTGTAGCGTATCCAGGCAATCTGGGAGGCCGGAATTGATTCATGCCATGACTAACCTTTTGATGCATTTCATAACATTGGATATACAGTGAAAAGTGTTGTTGCTTGAGTGCCATACAGACAAAGCATACTGTACATAGAGAGGGAGAGAGGGCAGAATGTAATGTTGCAGTCATAGCTAGGATGTAGTAAAAGATCATCTTAATGCAATGTGGGTCCATTCAAACGTCTGATGGCAGCAGAGAAGCTGTTCCTGAGTCGGCAGCATGGTGGCACAATGGTTAGCGCTGCTGTCTCACAGGAACCCGAGTTCGATTCCTGGCTTGGATCACTGTCTGTGTGGAATTTGCACATTCTACCCGTGTCGGCATGGGTTTGCTCCGGATGCTGCGGTTTTCACCCACAGTCCAAAATGTGCAGGTTAGGTTGATTGGCCATGTTAACTGCCCATTAGCGTCCTGGGATATGTATGTTTGGGGGATTAGCAGGGTGAATATGTGGGATTTCGGGGATAGGGCCTGGGTGGGATTGTTGTCGGTGTTGACTCGATGGGTCAAATGGCCCCCTTCTGCACTGTAGTGATTCTATGATTCTCTGAGTCGGTTGGTCCATGTCCTCACACATTTTTTATATTTTTCTCTGATGGAACAAGTGGGAAAAGTTGATGTCCGTTGTGCGCTATTCCTGAATTAGGCTGGTTACTTTTGCAAGGTAACGGGAGGTTTGGACAGAGTTAATGAGTGGGATGTTAGTTTGAGTGATGGACTGGTCTGCATTCACCAAGCTTTGACGTTTCTCGCAGTCTTGGACAGAGCAGGAGCCATACCAAGCTAGAATGTTATTTATGGTGCATCTGTAAAAGTTGGTGAGAGTCGCAGCTGACATGCCAAATGTCCGTAAACCTCTGAGAAAATAGAGGCCTTCGGAGACTTTTTTAATTATGGGGACGTCATGGAGGAACCAGAAAAGGTTTTTCGTGATGTGGACCCTAAAACGTGAAGCTCTCGACTATTTCAACTTCATCCCATTGATGTAGATCGGGGCATGTACTCCACTAGGCTTCCAGAAGTCAATTTGCTTTGTTGACATTGAGGAAGAGATTATTGTTGTCGCCCCAGTTCACCAGATTCTCTGTCTCTTCCTCCGACCCACTGCAGGTGTCATCAACAAACTTGCAAATCGAGCTGGGGAATTTGGCCACACAGTCACCAGTCTATAAGGTGTATAGTAAGGGGTTGAGGACGCAGCCTTACGGGGCACCGCTGTTCAGGATGATTGTGAAGGAGATGTTGTTGATTGTCCTTAATTTTGCTGTCTATGGATTAGGAAGTTGAGGATCCAATTGCAGAGGCAGGAGCCAAGCCCAGGGCCACGGACTTTGGACATGAGTTTCGTAGGACTAATGGTGTTGCAGGCTGAGCTGTAGTTGATAAACACGAGTCTGTGTTCCAGGGTTCACTATCGGGCCAGGGAGATGGCATTGTGGACCTGTTGTGGATGTCGGTGAACTGTCGTGGATCCAGGCAATCTGGGAAGCCGGAACTGATTCATGCCATGACTAACCTTTTGATGCATTTCATAATATTGGATTTCAGAGTCACCGGACGATAGGCATTAAGGCAGCCTGCTTGGCTTTTCCTTTGGTACTGGCCTTTGTTTGAGTTTGACCTGGTGCATAGATTGGCAACCTTCCTGCCGAGAGAGGACTGATGCAGCTGCACTGGTCCAGTAGACCAACGTGGGACAGCAGTAATCGCACTGAGCATTATGGACGATAGCGATTCGCTGAACCCTGAAGCTTTCTCCCACTCTTGAAAGCAAACACTGGAAGTTGTGTTCTGTGCCAATCGAGTGTGAGATTACTATTTTTTCCTGTGTTGTGCTAACAGTGGCCACAATGCTGTGATCTCCTCTCCAGTGTACAGTTCTGTGTAATTATAATAGAGATTCTGTGCTGTCAAGGCATCAGGATCTCCCTCTGCCAATTGTTGGTATTGTCCAGAGGCAAGGGGCAAGCCAGCCCTCTTTGGTCCCAGCTCTGTTGCAGGGGTTGTCAGTAAACTGTCTGAGAGACGACAGATTACCATCTACAGGACTCCAGTCTGGATTTTCTGTAAGGTTTACTCCCTCATCCTTCTTACCCTCCAAATCCCCCACAAGGGAGGGGGGTATTTACTTGTAGCTGAGTCAGGGTCAATGTTGTGGACTCTCCGGAAAGCTCTCTCCCAAATATATACCACTGTGTTGCTACCATGGAGCAGCACGGTGACACAGTGGTTAGCACTGCTGACTCACAGCGTCAGGGACCTGGGTTCAATTCCAGGCTTGGGTCACTGTCTGTGTGGAGTTTGGACCTGCTCCCCGTGTCTGTGTGGGTTTCCTCCGGATGCTCCACTTTCCTCTCACACTGCAACAGACGTGCTGGATTTAAAAACAATAAGTGATTTTATGTGTGTCCATTCTTTTTTATTTCAACCCATCCTCAGTCCAAATGGTAACTTCTTTCCCTGACTCCTGTCTAATTTTATTCTTTATTTCCCTTCCTGACAGTGAACATAATCACAATTGTGACACTGACGAGCAGAAACTGTGGTCTGTCCAAATGTGTGACTCGTTACCTGGTGGCCATGTCAGCGGGGGATCTGCTGGTCGTTATCCTCGACCTGATATTCAGACACATTCCCATTCTTTATCGGGAACAGTTTTTTTTCCTGTACTGGGTCCCCGTGTGTAACATCCACGCCGTCCTGCTTTATGCAGCCACTGACTGTTCTGTCTGGTTCACCGTCACTTTCACCTTTGATCGATTTGTGGCCATTTGCTGCCCCAAGCTGAAGAGTAAATATTGCAGTGAGAAATCGGCGGCTGTGGTTCTGGGAACAGTGACGGTGCTGAGCTGTTTAAAGAACATCTTCTGGTATTTTATGTTATTAAATGGATATCGGCTGGTGAACGAACCCTGGTTTTGTGATGTCACAGAGGATGTTGCGGAATCTCCGGTCTGGACAACAATCGAGTTCCTCCACAACATTCTAACCCCGGCTGTCCCGTTCGTCCTGATTCTGCTGCTCAACGTTTTCACCGTCAGACACATTTTAATGAGCAGCAGAGCCCGCAGGAGACTCCGGGCTCACAGCAGTGGGGAGAATCCCAGAGACCCAGAGATGGAGAGTCGCAGGAAATCCATCATTTTACTGTTTGTTATCTCAGCCAATTTCATCCTCTTATGGTCGACATTAATGGTTTTTTCAATATGGCGTCGGATGTATGATTTGGGCTACCGGTCGGTATGGTTAGATTACTATGTTATGGAATTTGGTTTCATGCTGCAACTCACAAGTTGCTGTACAAACACTGCCATTTATGCTGTGACACAGACGCATTTCAGGCAACAGCTAATAAATCTGCTGAAATATCAATTTACTTCAATTCTTCAACTCATTAGACCCTGACAGGAAACTACAACTACAAGACCCCTGACTCTTTCTAATGGACTTTCAAATATAAATAACGAACAGCCTCACAGAGACAGAGAGAGTGACAGATAAAGAGAGAGAGAGAGGGCAGTGAGAGCAACACTGGGAGTGATAGAGAGACGGAGGTTGACAGAGAGAGGGAAGGGTACAAATACATGGAGCGTGACACAGTTTGAAAGAGTTTCTAACAGACACAGGGAGAGAAACAGAGAGAGAGAGAGAGAGAAAGGACAGAGACAGATAGGGATTCTCACAGAGCAAGAAAAACAGGGATAGGGATTGGGGGAAATGGGGAGGGAGATAGAAAGGGAATGAGAAAGGGAGACAGAGGGAGCCAGATGGGAGGATGCAATGAGAGAGGGAAACTAAGACGGAAAGGGAGACAGAAAGGGAGGCAGAGCGAAACAGAGACAGAGAGCGGCAGCAAATTTGAAACAGTGAGACTGAATGAGTACAATGGACACAGCAAGAGCAAAAGACAGAGCGAGGTAGAGAGAGAGAAAGACAGAGAAATAAGAAATGGGGGACAGAGAATGAGAGGGAGAAGGAGAGTGAGACTGAGAGGGAGGAGGAGACAAATAGGAAGAGTGTCAAGAGAAGGTGAATGAGGGAGATGCAGAGAGACAGTAAGAGACACACAGAGAAACAGGCAGAGAGAGAGAGAGAGATACAGAAAGGGATGCACAGAAAGACAGAAAGAGACACAGAGAGAGACATACTTAATGACTTTAACGATAACCTTCAGGTGGAGTTATTGGAATATGAGCTCCCTGCTTGAGACAATTAATGCTGTCCAATCCGGGAGCCCTGCAGACGTATATAATATGGTGTGTCCAGGTTACCGGAAGTCAGGGTGTGTACACTCTGGGTGTGGATGTGATAGACTGGTGGTTTTATCACTAGACTATTAAAATAGGAACTCAGCTGAAGTTCTGTGCACCCGGGTTCGAATCCCGTCACAGCAGATGGTGAAATTTGAATAAATATATCTGGAATTCAGAATCAGCTGGCGACCATAAAACCAGTGTCGATTTTCGGAAAAACACATCTGGTTCACTAATGTCCCAGGGAAGGAAATCTGTCGTCCTTACGTGGTCAGGACTAAATGTGACTCAAAGTGGTTGACACTTAATTGCCCTCTGAACATGGGCAACTGGGGATGGACAATAAATGCCGGCCGGCCAGCGACACCCAAGTCCCAAGAGTGAATACAAATACTTTCTACTGGGAAATTTTAAACAAACGGTAAACTGTTTCTCACAGCTGGATAAATTCCCAATCCCTCGGATTGAGGACTTAACCTCAAACCTGGCAGGAGGGTTTTTCTTACCAATTATGAACTTATTCACGTGCACTTATACTGACAGCGAGATGAGGTTTCCCAGCGATATTCAACAATTCATACTCAGAGGAAGTTTAACATTTATAAAGTGTCAAATGTAGGTTTACATTAACACTGCAATGAAGTTACTGTGAAAATCACTTCGTCCATGTACTCTGGTGCCTGTCCGGGTACACTGAGGGAGAATTGAGCATGGCCAATGCACCTAACCGCACGTCTTACAGACTGTGGGAGGAAACCGGAGAAACCAGAGGAAACCCAGAGATACGGTGAGAATGTGCAGGCTCCGCACAGTGACCCAAGCTAGGAATTGAACCCAGGTCTTTAGCGTTATGAGACAGCAGTGCTAACAACTGTGACACCTCGTCTAAAGTGTCGAATGTAGGCTTACATTAACACTGCAATGAAGTTAATGTTAAAATCGCCTCGTCGCCACACACTGGTGCCTGTCCGGGTCCATTGAGGTAGAATTGAGCATGGCCAACGCACCTAACCAGCACGTCTTTCAGACTGCGGGCGAAAACAGGAGAAACCGGATGAAACCCATGCAGATACAGTGAGAATGTGCAGACTCCGCACAGACATTGACCCAAGCCAGTAATTGAACCTAGGTCTTGTAAGGGAAATTGTACTGGATATTGTATGAGTTAGGTATGGAATTCAGATTCATAGGTCTTAGTGAAATGATAAAGCAGATTTAGGTGAGTAGTGAGATGGGTATGTAACCAATGTAACCTAAAGTAACCTCGTGTGACCTAACGTAATCAAACCTAGAATGGATGACCTAATGTAATTAAGTATAGATGACATGCTCAAGGCAGAGGAAACAGGGAAGTAATATGGCAGTCACTGATTAGCAAAAGCAGACAATAGTCACTTAAGAAAACAATGAATACTGCTCAGTGGTCTAACTTAATGTTGGACCATAAAAGTCAGCAAAGAGGATGTCTTTTCGAACACATTCGGCCTAAGTCAGCAAAGAGGATGTCTTTTCTAACACATTCGGCCTAAGTCAGAAAAAACTACGATTATTGTGCAAGCAGACAGTTGAGGTAAGGGCAGAGATATAACCACCATGGTTTAAGAAACAAAGAAATGTAACAGGGAGCGACAAATCGCGAATAAAACGGATAAAGGGTCAACTAAAAACAATGGTGGCCAAAGAAACAAGGTCAGGCTGTAAAGTAAGATAAGAAACAAGGTCAGGATGTAAAAGTGAGATAAGAATCCTGAGATATGAAGCTGAAATGTATTAAAAGACTGAAAGCCTGAGGGCTCTTTGGATTGCTCCGGAGATCCCGACTTTATTCTGCTTGTGCTGCGAAACAAAGTCTATTGCTTGAAAGATCACTGCTCAGACTCTCTGTTTTAAACCGATGTGAACGAATTGTCGTCCTGGGGAACCACGACAGTCTCTGGCGTTATGAGGCAACAGCGCGAACCACTTTGACACCTCGTCTACGGTGATAGTTTGGGCAAAGTAGTTCCAGAAGTACCTGCTTGGCGGTGCAGCACAGAACATCGGCCCATATCCGACTGTGGACTTTATTACTGTCCGCCTACCATTATCCAGGAGGCTGAGTCACTGACACCGATGCCTTGAGTTGGCTACGAATAACAGACACTTGTCGTACCCACAATGGAAGAGATGGTAATCATGAACTTTTTCAAAACTCTCCCTGTGGCTGCCAATAATATTCGGCTGTGGAGGCAAAATTACCCATTCCTGAATGAATTGAAGCAGCGAGTGCTGATGGGGGAATCCAAAAGGCCATTACAGCCTGAATTGCACCCATATTGGAGTGGCAGAGAGCAGCTGACTGTGGAGGATGGCACACGCCTATGGGGTTCAAGAGTGTCATCCTGAGCCAGGGTCACCATCCATGGTGAACTTTACCATGGCCACCAGGACTGGCAAACTGAAGATCCTCTAAGTTGTCCTGTTGGTGGCCAGGTATGGGGACGGATATTTGCTCGTGGGTCAGTGTTGGCAATATCAACAAGGGCAGAACTATCACCAGTCACGACTCTTCACACTTGGGCATGGCCAGGACGGCCATAGACGTGGCTGCACATGGACAGTGCCGGTCCATTCATGGGGTCTATGTTCCTGGGAATGGTAGATGCTGATTCAAAATGGATGGCCGTACAGAGGGTGAGTTAATCAAACACAAGGTGAAGAGTGGAGAAACTTCACACCTCTTTCTTGACACCCGGGATCCCGTTTCTGAAAATGGACCACCCTTCATCAGCCAGGAATTTGTGCATTAGATGAAGTTGAACAGAAATTAACACGTTAGGACAGTGTCATATTACCCATCATCCAACGTCCTGGCAGAAAGAGCGGCCCAAATAGTAAAAGCAGGTTCAGAAATCCCAGCCCACAGCCTCCTTGGTCACCAAACCATCCAGATTCATCTTCAATTACAGGACAACACCCCCCAAACTACCCCCACCGCCCCCCCAACCACCATTCAACTACCAGAATGGCCCCAGCAGAGTTGGACATGAGAAGATGACTGCGCCCAGGGTTGAGTCTGATATTCCCAAGGGTGGGAGGTTCGCAAGGCATCAAGACACCCAGTGTTGATGCCACCAGCCGGGACAAGCACCGAAAGGCAGGTGATAGGTTATTGGCAAAGATTCATGGCAATGGATCCGCGTGGTTATGAGGCACGGTCGAGTCTGGAACAGGGCCAGTTTCCTATCAAGTCCGCTTGGGAGATACCATCCTATGGGAATGCTTCAATCATTTACAAGCCACGAAGCCCCAAGCCGTGCAGGAAAATTCAATTCCCAGCACAGCGGGAACTTTGGAAAGAATTCCAGGCACTCCGACTCCTGTTCTCCATCTCCGCCAGTGGGAACCTCGGAGTCTGAAATGGACACAGTGGGTTTAGCCTCTCGACCACATTGTCACCCGATAAAGGGAACTCGGGCCACACGCTCATGGTGGAAGAGGCGAGCTCCGGTCTGCTGAACCCCACTCACTTCCGAGGCTGAGCAGCAGGAACCGGACCCAGCATTGAAACTCCAAAAAAGGTTTCCAAGGTGGTCAGCCCTCGGCGGTTACTCAGACCTCGAGGGGGAGGGGGTGCAGTGACTTCATTCAGGTTCATGAGTTGGACACGGGCAAATATAAACTACCAAACTGAGGCCTGTGAATTGTGCCCACTCAGGGAGCTTCACAGAGTGCAAGCTGCAGAGAGTGAAGCACTGAGAGTTGGGGTAAGTGTGGGAGTTTAGGGAAGTGGATGGAGATGTATTGCTGTGTCTTGTGTCCCTTACTGCCCGGTCCCTTACGACCAGCTCCAGTGCAGGTAGGTGTCACCCAGACATTACAGTTCAGAAAGTGACGTGGGACAAACGGAAGCAGCAGTAAGGTGAGTAAGGCCTTGGACGGGATACTGAGGGAATTTTCTGAACAGCTCCTGCTGACGTGATAGCTTCAGGAAGGGCTCCCAATATTGTTAATGTTCTGGGGATCCGTGTTCGAATCCGGTCACAGCAGCTGGTCGAATTTAAATTCACTAAAAAATATCTGGAGTCAAAAATCTACTGATGATTATAAAACCATTCTCCATTGTCGGAAAACCCCATCTGGTTCACTAACGTCGTTTCGGGAAAGAAACCTGCCGTCCTTATCAGGTCTGGCCTACATGTGGCTCCAGAGCCACAGCAATGTGTTTAACTCTCAACTGCTCTCCAAGGTCAACGAGTGACATGCAGTAAATGCTGGTCAGCCAGGGACGCCCATGTCCTTCGAATGATTAAACAAACAGGTTTGTGACACTGGCTCCCGATGCGGACGTGGGCGGGAGCGACAAGGAGGCTGAGCAACTGAACAATAGCATGGGGGATCAGGAAGCCATTCAAGAGGGAGGAGAAAAGGAAAATATAGTTGTAAATGGAGATAGTTTGTCAGGGGAATAGACACTTTTCTCTGTGGACAGGATTGAGAGCATCGGAGGCTGTGTTGCCTGACTGGTGCTCGGGTTCGGGACACCTCATCTGGGCTGTTGGGAAAGATGGAACTGGAGGGGATAGATTCAGTTGCTGTGATTCACGTTTTTGAATTTACTGCAGATTAAATCTGAAATTGGAGTCACAATTAGAGGACCCGAATGGATTCAGTGTATTTCCAGAGTTAAAGAGGGTAACTGTATCCCAGGAGAGAGTGGAACAGCAGGGAGAGACACTCTAACATTTGGAATTGAATCATTGAAAGGTCACAGACGGGTGAAAGATAACACTGAGGCAACATGGGATCTTGAGAGTTGTGTTTTAGATGGGAATTCCTTTGGTGGGTAACATAGCCTCGAATGTTACACATTAATTAATGTGATCAGCATTGTCCATTCTTTGAATGGCAGCAATTCAATCTCAGAAATAAATATATTCCACCACCTCAATCAATGTCATCACGTGTTTGTTAATTAGAAGAAACTCGAAGATGAGCGATTTTGCAATGTCAGTATCCCAGAGGGGATACCACAGGGTACATATGAATGTCTTTGGGAATGTATCATAACGGAGATAATACAGAGATTACCTGCAGAGCGAAGGGACACATTACTTCACGCTAAAAATGTATCAGGAATTTCAAATAGAACATAGAACAGTACAGCACAGAACAGGCCATTCGGCCCACAATGTTGTGCCGAGCTTTATCTGAAACCAAGATCAAGCTATCCAACTCCCTATCATCCTGGTGTGCTCCATCTGCCTATCCAATAACGGCTTAAATGTTCCTAAAGTGTCTGACTCCACTCTCACTGCAGGCAGTCCATTCCACACCCCAACCACTCTCTGCGTAAAGAACCTACCTCGGACATCCTTCCCATATCTCCCACCATGAACCCTGGAGTTATGCCCCCTTGCAATAGCTCCATCCACCCGAGGAAATAGTCTTTGAACGTTCCCTCCATCTATCCCCTTCATCATTTTATAATCCTCTATTAAGTCTCCCCTCAACCTCCTCCGCTGCAGAGAGAACAGCCCCAGCTCCCTCAACATTTCCTCATAAGACCTACCCTCCAAACCAGGCAGCATCCTGGTAAATCACCTCTGCACTCTTTCCAGCGCTTCCACATCCTTCTTATTGTAAGGTGACCGGAACTGCACACAATATTCCAAATGTGGTCTCACCAAGGTCCTGTACAGTTTCAGCATAACCCCACGGCTCTGAAATTCCAACCCTCTGTTAATAAAAGCTAACACACTATAGGCCTTCTTCACGGTTCTATCCACTTGAGTGGAAACCTTCAGCGATCTGTGGATATGGACCCCAAGATCTCTCTGTTCCTCCACAGTCTTCAGAACCCTAACTTTGACCCTGTCATCCACATTTAAATTTGTCCGACCAAAATGAATCACCTCACATTTATCAGGATTAAACTCCATCTGCCACTTTTCAGCCCAGCTTTGCATCCTATCTATGCCTCTTTGCAGTCTACAACAGCCCTCCACCTCATCCACTACTCCACCCATCTTGATGTCTTCAGCAAATTTACGATTCACCCTTCAACCCCCTCCTCTTGGTCATGAATAAAAACCAGAAAGAGCAGTGGACCAAGCACTGATCCCTGTGGCACTCCGCTATCAACCTGCCTCCAGTCCGAAAATGTTCCATCCACCACCACCCTCTGTCTTCGACCAGATAGCCAGTTACCTATCCAATCGGCCAATTGTCCCTCTCTCCCACACCTCCTTACTTTCATCATAAGCCGACCATGGGGGACCTTATCAAACGCCTTACTAAAATCCATGTATGTGGCATCAACTGCCCTACCTTCATCAACACAATGAGTTACCTCCTCAACAAATTCTATCAAAATTGTGAGGCACGACTTGTCCTTCACGAATCCGTGCTGAATATCCCGGATTAATCCGCATCTTTCCAAATAGTCGTAAATCCCATTCTTAAGGACCTTTTCCATCAATTTACCAACCACCGAAGTAAGACTAACCGGCCTATAATTACGAGGGTCATTTCTGTTCCCTTTCTTAAACAGAGGAACAACATTCGCCATTCTCCAGTCCTCTGGCACCATCCCCGTGGAGAGTGAGGACCCAAAGATCAAAGCCAAAGGCTCTGCAATCTCAACCCTTGCCTCCGAAAGAATCCTAGGACATATTTCATCAGGCCCAGGGGACTTATCGAACTTCAGTTTATTCAAAACTGCTAGTACACCCTCCCTCCGGACATCAACTTCCTCCAGCCTCTTAGCCTGTAACACCTTCTCTTCCTCAAAAACATGGTGAAGAAAATATCCCACCTGATCCATGGAGTTATTGATGTTCCTGGTAAGTGACAATTACCCTCGTAGTTGTCCAAATCTGTGTGTGAGCTGCTCTTTGCTGTTACTCTGTGACTGATCTGCATGTCAGCATTTTACAGACACAGAAACAAACAAAGAACAATACAGCACAGGAACAGACCCTTCGGCCCACCAAGCCCGCGCCGCTCCCTGGTCCAAACTAGACCATTATTTTGTATCCCTCCATTCCCACTCCGTTCATGTGGCTTTCTAGATAAGTCTTAAACGCTCCCAGTGTGTCCACCTCCACCACCTTGCCTGACAGCGCATTCCAGGCCCCCACCAACCTCTGTGTAAAATACGTCCTTCTGAGATCCATGTTAAACCTCCCCCCGCCCCCCCCTCATTTGAACCTATGAACCCTCGTGAACGTCAACACCGATCTGGGAAAAAGCTGCCCACCGTTCACCCTGTCTGCCTTTCATAATTGTATCGACCTCTATTAGGTCACCCCTCATCCTCCGTCTTTCCAGTGAGAACAATCCCAGTTTACCCAATCTCTCCTCATAACTAAGCCCTTCCACACCCGGCAACATCCTGGTAAACCTCCTCTGCACTCTCTCTACAGCCTCCACGTCCTTCCGGTAGTGTGGCGACCAGAACAGGGCGCAGTATTCCAAATGCGGCCCAACCAATATTCGATACAACCGCATCATCAGACCCCAACCTTTATACTCTATGCCCCGTCCTATAAAGGCAAGCATGCCATATGCCTTCTTCACTACCTTCTCCACCTGTGACATCACCTTCAAGGATCTGTGGACTTGCACACCCAGATCCCACTGCGTATCTACACCCTTTATGGTTCTGATGATGGGCGGATGAACACGTGGCTGAGGAATGCTTGGGCGGATGAACACGTGGCTGAGGAACTGGTGCAGGGGGCAGGGTTTCCAATTCTTGGATCATTGGGACCTCTTCTGGGGCAGGTGGGACCTGTACAAGAGACACGGGTTACACGTAACTTACAAGGAATTATGATCACTGGATCCAAAGTGTTCCCTCACACTCACATCCATCACCTGCCCTAACTCATTTCCCAATAGGAGATCCAATATCGCATCCTCTCTAGTTGGCACCTCTATATTCTGATATAGAAAATTGCAGGGAGATTTGCTAGTGTTATTGGGGAGCGTTTAAAGTAGATTTGCAGGGGGGTGGGAACCAGAGTGCCAGAGCAGATAGTGGAGCAGGGGTAAAAAGACAGGTTAGTTCAAGCAAAATCACAAATGGAAGTGTAGAGTGTAGTGGAAATAATATTTTGAGGTGTGTCTATTTCAATGCCAGGAGTATTGTGGGGAAGGCAGATGAGCTGAAGGCGTGGATAGACACATGGAAATATGACATTATAGCCATTAGTGAAACTTGGCTACAGGAGGGGCAGGACTGGCAGCTCAATGTCCCAGGGTTCCAATGTTTCAGGCAGGATAGAGGCAGAGGGATAAAAAGTGGGGGGGGGGGTGGCATTGTTGGTCAGGGAAAATGTTACAGCGGTACTCAGGCATGATAGATTAGGGAATTTGACTACAGAGGCCCTATGGGTGGAGCTGAGAAACAGGAAAGGTATGATCACATTAATGGGCTTGTATTATAGACCACCCAATCGTCTTCGAGAATTGGAGGAGCAATTCAGCGGAGAGATAGCTGACAACTGCAAGAAACACAAAGTTGTGAGAGTAGGGGATTTTAATTTTCCCCATATAGATTGGGATTCGCATACTGTTAAAAGTTTAGATGGGGGAGAGTTTGTAAAATGTGTTCAGGGGAATTTTCTACATCCGTATATAGAGGTGCCAACTAGAGAGGGTGCGATATTGGATCTCCCATTGGGAAATGAGTTAGGGCAGGTGATGGATGTGAGTGTGAGGGAACACTTTGGATCCAGTGATCATAATGCCATTAGTCTCAACCTGATCCTGGATAAGGATAGATCTGGTCCTCGGGTTGAAGTTCTCAACTGGAAAAAGGCCAAATTTGATGAAATGAGAAGGGATCTGGGAAGTGTGGATTGGCACAGGCTGTTCTCTGGTAAGGATGTAAATGGAAAGTGGGAGGCCTTCAAAGGAGACATTTTGAGAGTGCAGAGTTGTATGTTACTGTCAGGATTAAAGGCAAAGTAAATCGGAATACGGAACCTTGGTTCCCGAGGGAGATTGTAACACTGATTAAGAGGAAGAGAGAGTTGAATGAAATGTACAGGCAGCAAGGAACAGATCAGATGCTCGAGGGGTATAAAAAGTGCAAGAAGCTACTTAAGAGGAAAATCAGGAGGGCTAAAAGAAGACATGAGGTTGCTTTGGCAGACAGAGTGAAGGAAAATCCAAAGAGCTTCTCTCGGTATGTTAGGAGTAAAAGGATAGTGAGGGACAAAATTGGTCCTCTTGAAGACCAGAGTGGTAGACTGTGTATGGAACCAAAAGAGATGGGGGAGATACTAAATGGTTTTTTTGCATCCGTATTTACTGGGGAAACGGGCATGGAGTCTACGGAAATAGGGCAAACAGGTAGTGAGGTCCTGGAACCTTTACAGATTAAAGGGGAGGAGGTGCTCGCTGCTTGAGGCAAATCAGAGTGGATAAATCCCCAGGACTGGACAGGGTATTCCCACGGAGCTTGAGGGAAGCTAGTGTTGAACTTGCAGTGGCCTTGGCAGACATATTTAAAATGTCAGTATTCACGGGGGAGGTGCCGGATGATTGGAGGGTTGCTCATGTTGTCCCGTTGTTTATAAAAGGTTCCAAAAGAAATCCGGGAAATTATAGGCCAGTACGTTTGACGTCGGTGGTGGGCAATTTATTGGAGGGTGTGATAAGGGATATGATCTACAAATATTTGGATAGACAGGGACTTATTAGGGAGAGTCAACATGGCTTTGTGCGTGGTAGGTCATGTTTGACCAATCTATTAGAGTTTTTAGAGGAGGTTACCAGGAAAGTGGATATAGGGAAGGCGGTCGATGTTGTCTACCTGTATTTCAGCAAGGCCTTTGACAAGGTCCCTCTTGGGAGGTTAGTTAGGAAGGTTCAGTCGCTAGGTATACATGGGGAGGTAGTAAATTGGATTAGACACTGGCTCAATGGAAGAAGCCAGAGAATGGTTGTGGAGGATTGCTTCTCTAAGTGGAGGCCTGTGACTAGTGGTGTGCCGCAGGGATCGGTGTTGGGTCCATTGTTGTTTGTCATCGATATCAATGATCTGGATGATAATGTGGTAAATTGGATCAGCAAGTTTGCTGATGATACAAAGATTGGAGGTGTTGTGGACAGTGAGGAAGGTTTTCAAAGCTTGCAGAGGGATTTGGACCAACTAGAAAAATGGGCTGAAAAATGGCAAATGGAATTTAACGCAGACAAGTGTGAGATATTGCACTTTGGAAGGACAACCAAAGTAGAACGTACAGGGTAAATGGTAGGACTCTGAAGAGTGCAGTTGAACAGAGGGATCTGGGAATACAGGTACAGAATTCCCTAAAAGTCACGTCACATGTGGATAGGGTCGTAAAGACTGCCTTTGCTCCATTGGCCTTTACAAATCGGAGTATCGAGTATTAAAGTTGTAGTGTTATGGTAAGGTTATATAAGACATTGGTGAGGCCGAATTTAGAGTATTGTGTACAGTTTTGGTCACCTAGTTACAGGAAGGATGTAAATAAGGTCGTAAGAGTGCAGAGAAGGTTCACAAGGATGTTGCCGGGACTTGAGAAGCTGAGTTGCAGAGAGAGATTGAATAGGTTGGGACTTTATTCCCTGGAGTGTAGAAGATTGAGGGGAGATTTGATAGAGGTGTATAAGATTTTGATGGGTATAGATAGAGTGAATGCAAGCAGGCTTTTTCCGCTGAGGTTAGGGGAGAAAAAAACCAGAGGGCATGGGTTAAGGGTGAAAGGAGAAAAGTTTAAGGGGAATATTAAAGGGGGCGTCTTCACGCAGGGAGTGGTGGGGTGTTCAAATGACCTGCCGGATAAAGTGGTAAATGCTTTTAACATTTAAGAAAAACTTGGACGGGTTCATGGATGAGAACAAAGTCAGCATGGATTTACAGGAAGGAAATCTTGTTTGAAGAATCTATTGCAATTTTTTGAGGATGCAATCAGCAGAGTTCACGAAGGAGAACCAGTGGATGTGGTTTATTGAGACTTTCAGAAGGCTTTCGACAAGGTCTCATGTAACAGACTACCAAGTGAAGTGAAAGCACATGGGAATGCAGGCAATGTTTTGAGATGGATAGAAAGCTGGTTCGCTGATAGAAAGCAAAGAGTTGGCAATAAATTGGCCTTTTTCTGATTAGCAGTCAGTGTCTAGTGGGGTACTGCAGGAATCTGTGCACGGACCCCAACTGCTCACATTATTTATTAATTATTCTGAAAATGGACCGAAATGTATCATCTCCAAATTTACAGATGATAAAAGTTGGGTGAGGGTGAGCTGTGAGAAACATGCAGACATGCTTCAGTGTGATTGGAACAGGCTCAATGTGTGGTCACGTGCAAAGCAGTTGCAGTAAAATGTGGATAAATGTGAGGTTATCCACTTTAGCATCAATAATAGGAAGGCGGATTATTATTTGAATGGGTGTAAATTGAGAGAGGTGGATACTCAGCGAGACCTTGGTGTCCGTATGCAGCGGTAAGTGAAAGTCAGCGCGCATGTACAACAGGCAGTAAAGAAGACAACTGTAATGCTGCACTTCATCGGGATATGATTTGAGTACAGGAATAGAGATGAGTCACTGCAGTTGTACAGGGCATTGCTGAGGCCACACTTCGACTATTGTGTGCAGTTTTGGTGTCCTTATCTGAGGAAGGATATCCTCGCTATAGGGGGAGTACAGCGAATGTTTACCAGGCTGATTCCTGGAATGGCAAGTCTGTGATATGAAGAGGGACTCATTCGGTTAGGGCTTTATTCATTGGAGTTCATTCGAGTGAAACATATATTCTTGGAACAGGTTTAGACAGGGTAGATTCAGAAAGAATGTTCCCGATGCTCAGGGAGTTGAGGACGAGGGTTCATGGTTTGAGGATTAGCTTCAACCTTTTAGAACAGAGGTGAGGAGAAATTTCTCCACTCTGATGATCTATGGACTTCGCTACCACAGAAAGTAGCTGAGGCCAAAACCTTTCGTGATTTCAGGAAGAAATTATGTATCGCTCTTGGGGCTAAAGTGATCACGGGATATGGGAGCAAGGGACGATCAGGATATTGAAGTTGATGATGATCCGTGATCAAACTGAATGTCGGAGGGGGGTGGGGATCAAAATATTAGGTCTACAAGTGGAGAGGCTGGGGACGAGCTTGGGGCTGGGACAAGGCTGGCAAAGAAGAAGAGCACTCTGGGGGAGGATGACCTCACTGGGCCTGGAGGTCTGGAGTGCTTTTACTTCAATGCATGGAGCGTAGCAGGTAAGACAGAGGA
Source organism: Mustelus asterias (assembly GCF_964213995.1). Lineage (NCBI taxonomy): Eukaryota > Metazoa > Chordata > Chondrichthyes > Carcharhiniformes > Triakidae > Mustelus > Mustelus asterias. The sequence goes on from NW_027590484.1 coordinate 239,445, forward strand.
ACTTAGGGCCTTAATGCTCACGAGGAAATTGGATCTGGTTGCGGTGACAGAGACTTGGTTGAAAGAAGGACAGGACTGGCAGCTGAATATTCCGGGGTACAAGTGTTTTAGGCGAGACAGAGGAGGGTCCAAAAGAGGTGGGGGAGTTGCAGTATTAGTTAGAGAGCATATTACAGCGGTGCAGAGGGAGGACGATTCAGAGGGGTCGTGCAACGAGTCACTCTGGGTGGAGCTTAGAAACAGGAAGGGCGCAATCACTATGTTGCGGGTATACTACAGGCCCCCCAACAGCCGAAGGGAAGTGGAAGAACGGATATGTCAGGAGATACTGGATAGGTGGAGGAAAAATAGGGTTGTTGTCGTGGGAGACTTCAATTTCCCTGGTATAGACTGGAAATCGCTGAGAGCTGGGACTCTGAATCGGGAGGAATTTGTAAAATGCGTACAGCAGGGTTCTTTGGAACAATATGTAGATAGCCCGACTAGAGAGGGGACTATACTGGACCTAGTACTGGGGAATGAGCCCGGTCAGGTCTTAAAATTTCGGTGGGGGAACATGTGGCAAATAGTGACCACAATTCTGTTAGCTTTAGGATAGTGATGTAAAAGGATGAGTGGTGTCCCAAGGGTAAGATGTTGGATTGGGGGAAGGCTAACCTTAGTGGGATTAGGCAGAAATTGGCAGCTGGTGATTGGGAGAGGCTGTTTGAGGGTAAATCCACATCTGGCATGTGGGAGTCTTTTAAGGAACAGTTGTTAGGGCTACAGGGCAGGCATGTGCCTGTAAAAAAGCATAGCAAGTGTAGGATTCGAGAACCGTGGATAACCAGGGAAATTGAGGGACTGGTCAAAAAGAAAAGAAAGGCGTATGTTAGGTCCAGGCAGCTAAACACGGAGGGAGCTCTGGAGGAGTACAAAGAATGAAGGAAAGAACTCAAACGGGTAATTAGAAGGGCAAAAAGGGGTCACGAAATGTGCTTGGCAGAGAGGATTAAGGAGAATCCCAAGGCATTTTATTCATACGTTAGGCACAAAAGGGTTGTCAGGGAAAAAATCGGAACTCTCAGGGACAAAAGTGGGGAATTATGCTTGAAGCCCAAAGAAGTAGAGGAGATCCTAAATGAATACTTTGCGTCGGTATTCAGAAAGGAGAGGGATGTGTTCACTGGGAGTGTCTCGGAGGGGATTGTTGACCCGTTAGAGAAAATCTCCATTACAAGGGAGGAATATAAAGACTGACAAATCCCCAGGGCCTGATGGAATCTATCCAAGGCTGCTCAGGGAGGCGAGAGATGAAATCGCTGGGCCTCTGACGCAAATCTTTGTCTCGTCACTGGACACAGGTGAGGTCCCAGAGGATTGGTGGATAGCTAATGTTGTCCCGTTATTTAAGAAGGGTAGGAAGGATAACCCGGGTAATTATAGGCTTGGCGTCCGTGGTGGGGAAGTTGTTGGAGAAGATTCTTAGAGATAGGATGTATGCGCATTTAGAAAGGAATAAGCTCATTAACGATAGTCAGCATGGTTCTGTGAGAGGGAGGTCATGCCTCACTAACCTGGTGGAGTTTTTTGAAGAAGTGACTAGAATGGTTGACGAGGGAAGGGCCGTGGATGTCGTCTATATGGACTTTCGTAAAGTGTTTGACAAAGTCCCTCATGGTAGGCTGGTGAAAAAGGTTGGATCTCATGGGATAAAGGGGGAGGTGGCTAGATGGGTGGAGAACTGGCTTGGTCACAGAAGACAGAGGGTGGTAGTGGAAGGGTCTTTTTTCTGGCTGGAGACCTCTGACTAGTGGTGTTCCGCAGGGCTCTGTATTGGGACCGCTGCTGTTTGTGATTTATATAAACGATCTGGAAGAAGGTCTAACTGGGGTGATCAGTAAGTTTCCGGACGACACAAAATTGGCAGGACATGCAGATAGTGAGGAGCATTGTCAGAAGCTACAGAAGGATATAGATAGACTGGAAATTTGGGCAAATAAATGGCAGATGGAGTTCATTCCTGATAAATGCGAAGTTATGCATTTTGGTGGAACTAACGTAGGGAGGAGCTATACGATAAATGGCAGAACCATAAAGGGTGTAGATACGCAGAGGGACCTGGGTGTGCAAGTCCACAGATCCTTGAAGGTGACGTCACAGGTGGCGAAGGTGGTGAAGAAGGCAAATGGCATGCTTGCCTTTATAGGACGGGGCATAGAGTATAAAAGTTGGGGTCTGATGTTGCAGATGTATAGAACGTTGGTTCGGCCGCATTTGGAATACTGCATCCAGTTCTGGTCGCCACACTACCAGAAGGACGTGGAGGCTTTGGAGAGAGTACAGAGGAGGTTTACCAGGATGTTGCCTGGTATGGAGGGGCTTAGTTATGAGGAGAGATTGGGTAAACTGGGGTTGTTCTCCCTGGAAAGACGGAGGATGAGGGGAGACTTAAGAGAGGTGTATAAAATTATGAAAGGCATCGTTAGGGTGAACGGTGGAAAGCTTTTCCCCAGGTCGGTGGTGACGTTCACGAGGGTTCATCGGTTCAAGGTGAAGGAGGGGGAGGATTAACACAGATATCACAAGGACATATTTTACACAGAGGGTGATGGGGGCCTGGAATGCGCTGCCAGGCAAGGTGGTGGAGGCGGACACATTGGGAACGTTGAAGACTTATCTGGATAGCGACATGAACGGAGTGGGAATGGAGGGATACAAAAGAATGGTCTAGTTTGGACCAGGGAGCGGCACGGGCTTGGAGGGCCGAAGGGCCTGTTCCTGTGCTGTATTGTTCTTTGTTCTTTGTTCTCTCACCTCAACGCTCTCCCCCTCTCATCTCCACACTCCCACTTTCACCTCAACACTTTCCCCTCTCACCTGTCCACACTGTGTATCTCACCCTCTGCTATACCTGCACTGGAGATTTGTGTTTGGACAGTGTAGAGGGAGTTAGTTTATGTATCTGGGCCTGTGCTGCATCTACAATGAGGGTATTTGATGGGCAAGTGTAGAATCAGCTTATCCTTGTAAATGTCTGATGGGCGCAAGCTTACGGATATCGAGCTTGAAGGTTGCCTGACTAAGTTGAACCTTCACTTTAGCAGCCATGTAGCAGCCTGGTCACACAGTTAAGATGGGGTGGGAGTGACACTGGACCTCTGTAGCTGACATTGGAGTGTTTGATGGGATGTTGCAGATGATGTTTCCTCCGTGTTTAAGGGCTGTCACCATTCCTTCCGCACTCTGGCTGGCAGCGTGAGGGGACAGACTGACTTCGCACCTAATCCCTGCAGTAAATATCCTGGGAGTGTTTGTCGGATCAGTGTGTATTGATATAACACAATGTTGTTCCCCTCTCATCTGAAAGCTCTCTCCTCACATCAACACACTCCCTCTCACCTCAGCAACCGCCTCTCACTTCAACTCCCACCGTCCACAGCAACACCCCTCACCTCAACACTGACCCTCTCATATCAAAATTCCCCTTCACCTCAACACTCTCTCTCTCTCACCCCACTCACATCAAAAATAGGATTGACCTTGTGAGTTCCTTCAATCGTTCTGATTCTAGGCTGCCATCAACAGCATAAAGTTTCACTATGCACCGTCCGTCTGTTCCTCCAGGAATACCCGAGTGTTAAATAATTTCTGAATAGAGCATCTATTTCAGGTCAGGGAAAGGTAGCGGCGTTGAAGCATGATGCTAAATACCAGCATTAACTATACCAATGTCTGATTTCTCCATGTCCCGTGTTACATTGATTTGGGTGAGAATTTAGGAGGCATGGTTACTGAGTTTGCAGATGACACCAAGATTGGTGGCATAGTGGACAGTGAAAGTTATCTCCGATTGCAACGGGATCTTGATCAATTGGGCCAGTGGGCTGACAAATGAGAGATGAAGTTTAATTTAGATAAATGCGAGATTATGCATTTTGGTAGATGGAATCAGGGCAGGATTTACTGAGTTAATGGTTGGGCGTTGGGGAGAGTTACAGAACAAAGAAATCTAGCGCGGGGGTAAGGGAAATACAGACATTGACAGCAAAACAGAGGGTTGAAGTGAGATGGTGGGATGAGACACAGGATCTGGGGGGGGGGGGTGTCCAGTGTGGGCTCAGAACAAAGAACAATAAAGCACAGGAACGGGCCCTTCGGCCCTCCAAGCTTGCCCCGATCTATTCCCAGTCTGTTAGAACCGAGAACCATAGAACATTACAGCACAGAAACAGACCTTTTGGTCCTTCTTGCCTGTGCCGAACCATTGACTGCCTCGTCCCACTGAACTGCACCTGGACCATATCCCTCCACACCCCTCTCATCCATGTACCTGTCCAAGCTTTTCTTAAATGGTAAAAGTGAGCCCGCATTCACCACTTCATCTGACAGCTCATTCCACACTCCCACCACACTCTGTGTGAAGAAGCCCCCCCGCCCCCCCCCCCCACCCCCTGATCTTCCCTTTTCCCCTTTAACCCGTGTCCTCTAGTTTTTTTCTCCCCTAGCCTCCGTGGAAAAAGCCTGCTTCCATTCACTCAATCTATATCCATCATAATTTTATACACCTCTATCAAATCTCCCCTCATTTGTCTATGCTCCAGGGAATAATGTCCTAACCTATTCAAACTTTCTCTGTAACTCAGCTTCTCAAGTCCCGGCAGCATCCTTGTGAAACTTCTCTGCACTGTTCCAACTTTATTAATATCCTTCCTGTAATTAGGTGACCAGAACTGCTCACAATACTCTCAATTCGGCCTCACCAATGTCTCATACAACCTCACCATAACATTCCAACTCTTATACTCAATACTTTGATTTATAAAGGCCATTGTACCAAAAGCACTCTTAACTACCGGTGACGCCACTTTTATGCATTATGTGTCTGTATTCCCAGATCCCCCTGTTCTACTGCACTCTTCAGAGTCCTACCATTTACCTTGTATGTTCTACCTTGGTTTGTCCTTTCACACTTGTCTGCATTAAACTCCATCTGCCATTTTGCAGCCCATTTTGCTGGCAAATCCCTCTGCAAGCTTTGAAAACCTTCCTCACTGTCCACGACACCTCCAATCTTTGTATCGTCAGCAAATTTGCTGGTCCAATTTACCGCATTATCATCCAGATCATTGATATAGGTGACAAATAACAATGGACCTCGCACTGATCCCTGCGGCACACCACTAGTCACAGGCCTCCACTCAGAGAAGCAATCCTCCACTACCACTCTCTGGCTTCTTCCACTGAGCCAATGTTTAAGCCAATTTACTACCTCTCCATGTTTACCTAGCGACTGACACTTCCTAAGTAACCTCCCATGTGGGACTTTTTCAAAGGCCTTACTGAATTCCATGCAGACAACATCCACCGCCTTCCCTTCATCCACTCTCCTGGTAACCTGCTCGAAAAACTCTAATAGATTGGTCAAACATGACCTACCAGGCACAAAGCGATGTTGACTCTCCCTAATAAGTCCCTGTCGATCCAATTATTTGGAGATCCTATCTCTTAGTACTCCTTCCAATAATTTACCGACTGCTAAAGTCAAACTGACCGGCCTATAATTTCCCGCATTACGTTATGAGCGTTTTTTAAACAACGGAACAACATGAGCTATCCTCCAATCATCCAGCAACTCACCCATGGATACTGACATTTTAAATATATCTTCCAGGGCCTCTGCAATTTCAACACTAGACTCCTTCAAGGTCCGAGGGAATACCCTGTCCGGTCCTGGGGATTTATCTACTCTGATTTGCCTCAAGACAGCAAGCACCTCCTCCCCGTTAATCTGTAAAGGTTCCATGACCTCCCTACGTATTTGCCTTATTTACATAGACGCCATGCCAGTTTCCTTAGTAAATACGGATGCAAAACACCTATTTAATATCTCCCCCATTCGTTTTGGTTCCATACATAGCCGTCTACTCTGATATTCAAGAGGACCAATTTTATCCCTGACTATCCTTTTGCTCTTAATATACCAGTAGAAGTTCTGAGGATTATCCTTCACCTTGTCTGCCAAAGCAACCTCATGTCTTCTTTTCGCCCTCCTGATTTCTTTCTTAAGTAGTTTCTTGCACTTTTTATACTCCTCAAGCATCTTATTTCTCCCTGTTGCCAATACATTTCATACATCTCTCTCTTCTTCTTCATCAGAGTTCCAATATCCCTCGAGATCCAAGGTTCCTTATTCTTATTCACTTTGCCTTTAATCCTGACAGGAACAGACAAACTCTGCACTCTGAAAATTTCTCCTTTGAAAGCCTCCCACTTACCAATCACATCCTTGCCAGAGAAGAGCCTGTCTCAATTCTCACTTTTTAGATCCTCTCTCATTCCTTCAAATTTGGCCTTTTTCCGGTTGAGAACCTCAACCCGACGACCAGATCTATCTTTATCCATGATCAAGGACAAAACAAAGAACAAAGAACGATACAGCACAGGAACAGGCCCTTCGGCCCTCCAAGCCCGCGCCGCTCCCTGCTCCAAACTAGACCATTCTTTTGTATCCCTCCATTCCCACTCCGTTCAGGTGGCTATCTAGATAAGTCTTAAACGTTCCCAGTGTGTCCGCCTCCACCACCTTGCCCGGCAGCGCATTCCAGGCCCCCATCACCCTCTGTGTAAAAGACGTCATTCTGATATCCGTGTAAAACCTCCCCCGCTTCACCTTGAACCTACGACCCCTCGTGAACGTAACCACTGACCTGGGAAAAAGCTTCCCACCGTTCACCCTATCTCTGCCTCTCATAATTTTATACACCTCTATTAATTATCCCCTCATCCTCCGTCTTTCCAGTGAGAACAACCCCAGTTTACCCAATCTCTCCTCATAACTAAGCCCCTCCATACCAGGCAACATCCTGTTAAACCTCCTCTGCACTCTCTGCAAAGCCTCCATGTCCTTCTGCTACTGGACGCAGTATTCCAAATGCGGCCGAACCAACGTTCTATATAACCGCAACATCAGACCCCAACTTTTATATTGTATGCCCCGTCCTATAAAGGCAAGCATGCCATATGCCTTCTTCACTACCTTCTCCACCTGTGACGTCACCTTCAAGGATCTGTGCACTTGCACACCCAGGTCCCACTGCGTATCGACACCCTTTGTGGTTCTGCCATTTATCGGATAGCTCCCCCCCCCCCCTACGTTAGTTCTATCAAAATGCATCACTTCACATGTATTGGGATTGAACTCCATCTGCCATTTCTTTGCCCAAATTTCCATCCTCTATCCTTCTGTAGCCTCTGACAATGTTCCTCACTATCTGCAAGTCCAGCCATTTTCGTGTCGTCCGCAAACGTACTGATCACCCCAGTTACACTTTTTTCCAGATCGTTTATTTCAATCACAAACAGCAGAGGTCTCAATACAGAGCCCTGCGTAACACCAGTAGTCACAGGCCTCCAGCCGGAAAAAGACCCTTCCACTACCACCCTCTGTCTTCTGTGACCAAGCCAGTTCTCCACCCATCTAGCCACCTCCCCCTTTATCCCATGAGATCCAACCTTTTGCACCAACCTGCCACGAGGCACTTTGTCAAACGCTTTACGGACGTCCACAGAGACGACATCCACTGCCCTTCCCTCGTCAACCATTCTAGTCACTTCTTCAAAAAACTCCACCAGGTTAGTGAGGCATGACCTCCCTCTCACAAAACCATGCTGACTATCGTTAATGAGTTTATTCCTTTCCAAATGCGCATACATTCTATCTCTAAGAATCCTCTCCAACAACTTCCCGACCACGGACGTCAAGCTCACCGGCCTATAATTTCCCGGGTTATCCTTCCTACCCTTCCTAAATAATGGGACCACATTAGCTATCCTCCAATCCTCTTGGGACCTCACCTGTGTCCAGTGACGAGACAAAGATTTGCATCAGAGGCCCAGCGATTTCATCTCTCGTCTCCCTGAGCAGCCTTGGATAGATTCCATCAGACTTTATATTCCCTAAAAAAACCGAACACTTCCTCCCTTGTCATGGAGATTTTCTCCAACGGTTCAACGCTCCCCTCCGACACACTACCAGTCAACACATCCCTCTCCTTTGTGAATACCGGCGCAAAGTATTCATTTAGGATCTCAAGTTGAAACTAATGGCGTTATGATCACTGGGACCAAAGTGTTCCCGTACACATGCTTCCGTCACTTGTCCTAACTCGTTTCCTAAAAGGAAATCTAATTTTACATCCTCTCTGTTTGGTACCTCTATATATTGATTTAGAAAAAAATCCTGAACACATTTTACAAACTCTAACCCGTCTAGACCTTTCACAGTATGGGAGTCCCAATCTATATGTGGAAAATTAAAATCCCCTCCGATCACAACTTTATGTTTCCTGCAGTTGTCTGCTATCTCTCTGCAGATTTGCTCCTCCAATTCTCGCTGACTATTGGGTGGTCTATAATACACCCCCATGAATGTGGTCATACCACCCATATGGCCTCGGTCGACAAACCCTCTAATCTGTCCTGCCTGAGCACCGCTGTAACATTTTCCCTGACTAGCAATACCACTCCCCCACCCTTCATCCCTCTGCCTCTATCACGTCTGAAACATCGGAACCCTGGAACATTGAGCTGCCAGTCCTGCCCCTCCTGCAACCAAGTTTCACTGATGGCTATAATGTCATAATTCCATGTGTCATTCCACGCCCTCAGCTCATCTGCCTTCCCCACAATACTCCTGGCATTGAAATAGACACACCTCAGAAGATTATTATCACCACACACAACCCTTCTATTTGTGATATTTCATGAACTATTAACATCATTCACCTTCACCCCCGCTCCACTGTTTGCTCTGGCACTCTGGTTCCCATCCCCCTGCAAATCTAGTTTAAACCCTCCCCAATAACACTGGCAAACCACCCTGCAAGTATATTGGTCCCCTTGTAGTTTAGGTGTAACCTGTCTCTCTTGTACAGGTCCCACCTGCCCCAGAAGAGGTCCCAATGACCAAGAAATCTGAAAACCTGCCCCCTACACCAGTTCCTCAGCCACGTGTGCATCCGCCCGAGCATCCTACTCTTACCCTCACTGGCACGTGGCACAGGTAGCAATCATGTGGCTCTGTCCATGTGGCTATCTAGATAAGTCATAAATGATCCTAGCGTGTCTGCCTCAACCAGCTTGCTTGGTCGAACATTCCAGGCCCCCACCACCCTCTGTGCAAAATACATCCCCCGCATATCTGTCTTGAGCATTGCCCCCCTTACCTGAACTTGAGACCCCTTGTGTTTGTCATTTCTGACCTGGAAAATGCTTCCAACTGTTCACCCTATCTATGCCCTTCATAATTTTGAAAACTTCTATTAGGTCGCCCCTCAACCTCCGTCTTTCCAGTGAGAACAACCCAAGTTTACTCAATCTCTCCTCATAGCTAATACCCTCCATCCCAGGCAACATCCTGTTTAACCTCCTCTGTACTCTGTCCAAACCCTCCACGTCCTTCTGGTAGTGTGGCGACCAGAACTGGATGCAGTATTCCAAATGTGGCCGAGCCAACGTTCTATATAACCGCAACGTCAGACCCCAACGTTTATACGCTATGCCACGTCCAATAAAGGCAAACATGCCATATGCCTTCTTCACCACCTTTTCCACCTGTGCTGCCACCTTTAAGGACCTGTGGACTTATGGACTCAGTCCCCAGCTCCCTGTCTCTGGAGAAAAGACTCAGTCACAGCCCTCTGGGATTCCTGATTTACAGAATTAAACAACTAAATAAACAAATAAATAAATATTGGGAGGCTGATTTTAAAAAGTCTCCCCAAGAAATGGACACAGCTTGTTCCCAGTTTAAAGAGGGGAGTTTATCTCTTTCTGTGACTGAGATGTTGTCTATTCAGACTCGGAATATACATGGCGTTCAGTGTTTGGGTGGGAGGATTACACCAGGCATGAGGCTGGGAAAATTACATTTCTCCCCTTTGTCCCATCCGGATATCGTCAAATTGTTGCCCATGGGATCTGGCTGTGCATCAATAACCAGCTGCCTTTCCCGAACTCCAAATTGTAAACATGCCAATTTAAAATGGAACTGGCTCAGTGACTGTAAAACACTTGGGAAGGAGGAGGGAGGGATGAAATTAAAATTCCCCGGACTTGGAAATGGCTTGTTCCCAATTCCAGAGTCCGGATTGTGTTTGTAGATGGGGTGGTGTGAATTGGAAAATTGCCAGGGGCAGGTGGTCGGGACAGGGGTTTAATATCACTGCCTCTGTCACTCCAGCTTTCAGGATTGTTGTGTTTCACTGGAGTGGAGCGATTCCTGCTCTTTGCCCCAAGGTTTAATGCAGCCTATATGACTAGTCCTCAATTCAAGCCCTAATCTCACAGGGCCCTCAGGAAGCCTCCTCCATTTGCTTCATCCCCAAACAGTGTCTGTGCTAAATTGGATGGGATGAATTATTCAATAAAAACTGTAGCAGCCTCTTCAATTCTTCTTTTGGGATGTTATTGAGGGTTTTACTCGCTCTCTCCCTCTCTCTGCGTCCCTTTATGTATCTTTGTGATTGAAGGAAATGAAGGAAAGGTGACAGAGAGAGAGATTGTGAAAACAGTGGTGGAAATGTGGTTCCTTCACAGATTCCAACATGATATAAAATGCAGCAGAAACAGGTGGAGAGAGAGAGAGAGAGAAGAGAACGAGGCGGATGTGGAAACAGCTGGATGTGGTGGGTTAAACTGAGGCTGTTAGTGGGAGGGGGGATTCAATGAGGGACACACCCTCCATTTTAATTCTGAGGGTCGTGTCGGGATCGTGTCTCAGTCTCTTTTTCCCACGCGCTCTCTCAGTCTGATTCTCTGTCAGTCTCAATCTCTCTCAGTCTGATTCTCTGTCAGTCTCAATCTCTCTCAGTCTGATTCTCTGTCAGTCTCAGTCTCTCTCTCAGTCTGATTCTCTGTCAGTCTCAATCTCTCTCAGTCTGATTCTCTGTCAGTCTCAATCTCTCTCTCAGTCTGATTCTCTGTCAGTCTCAATCTCTCTCTCAGTCTGATTCTCTGTCAGTCTCAATCTCTCTCTCAGTCTGATTCTCTGTCAGTCTCAATCTCTCTCTCAGTCTGATTCTCTGTCAGTCTCAATCTCTCCCTCAGTCTGATTCTCTGTCAGTCTCAATCTCTCCCTCAGTCTGATTCTCTGTCAGTCTCAATCTCTCTCTCAGTCTTATTCGATCTCTGTCTATCGCATTGTCTTTCTCTCTGTCTCATTCTCTCTATGTGTCGATACCTGTAAACATTTCCTCAATTGTAAAATATTTGCAACCTATATGCCTGCTGTCAGTTTAGACATTACAGCAATCCTGCAGGAACTGAGAGAGAGAAAGATCCACTGTGAGAAAGCTGAATTTTAAAATGCCCACTATTTTGGTGATCTTTGTGTCCACAGGGTGATTGCAGAATTCCAAAATTACAATGCTGAGGTCACATTATACGCTGCACCCGGAGGAAACCCCTGCAGACACGGAGAGAACGTGAAAACTCCACACAGACAGTGATCAAAGCCGAGAATCGAACGCAATTCACTGGCGCTGTGAGGCAGCAGTGTTAACCCACTGTGCCACCGTGTCACTGTGAGACAGCAGTGTTAACCCACTGTGTCACCGTGTCGCTGTGAGGCAGCAGTGTTAACCCACTGTGTCACCGTGTCACTGTGAGGCAGCAGTGTTAACCCACTGTGTCACCGTGTCGCTGTGAGGCAGCAGTGTTAACCCACTGTGTCACCGTGTCGCTGTGAGGCAGCAGTGTTAACCCACTGTGTCACCGTGTCACTGTGAGGCAGCAGTGTTAACCCACTGTGTCACCGTGTCACTGTGAGACACCATTGTTAACCCACTGTGTCACCGTGTCACTGTGAGGCAGCAGTATTAACCCACTGCGTCACCGTGTCGCTGTGAGACAGCAGTGTTAACCCACTGTGTCACCGTGTCACTGTGAGGCAGCAGTGTTAACCCACTGTGCCACCGTGTCACTGTGAGGCAGCAGTGTTAACCCACTGTGTCACCGTGTCACTGTGAGGCAGCAGTGTTAACCACTGTGCCACCGTGTCACTGTGAGGCAGCAGTGTTAACCACTGCGTCACCGTGTCGCTGTGAGGCAGCAGTGTTAACCACTGTGTCACCGTGTCACTGTGAGGCAGCAGTGTTAACCCACTGTGTTACCGTGTCCCTGTGAGGCAGCAGTGTTAACCATTGTGTCACCGTGTCACTGTGAGGCAGCAGTGTTAACCCACTGTGTCACCGTGTCACTATTAGGGAGCAGTGTTAACCACTGTGCCACCGTGTCACTGTGAGGCAGCAGTGTTAACCCACTGTGCCACCGTGTCACTGTGAGGCAGCAGTGTTAACCCACTGTGTCACCGTGTCGCTGTGAGACAGCAGTGTTAACCCACTGTGTCACCGTGTCACTGTGAGACAGCAGTGTTAACCCACTGTGTCACCGTGTCACTGTGAGGCAGCAGTGTTAACCCACTGTGTCACCGTGTCACTGTGAGACAGCAGTGTTAACCCACTGTGCCACCGTGTCACTGTGAGGCAGCAGTGTTAACCCACTGTGCCACCGTGTCACTGTGAGGCAGCAGTGTTAACCCACTGTGCCACCGTGTCACTGTGAGACAGCAGTGTTAACCCACTGTGCCACCGTGTCACTGTGAGGCAGCAGTGTTAACCCACTGTGCCCTTGAACATAATGGCTTGCTATGCAATTTTGGAGGACAGTTAAGCGTCAGACATGTTGCTGTGGCTCTGGAATGGCATGTAGACCAGACCAGGTGAGGACGGCAGATTTCCGTCTCTGAAGGGCATGAGTGAAGCAGGGGGAGGATGAAGGTTTGGAGAGAGAAATTGAGAGTGCGAGGGAGTATAGTGAAGAGAGTGATGGGTACAGGAAAGAGTGCGAGGGAACACAAGAAATTGATAGCATCGAAAAGCAAAGGGCGTTGGGGGGGAGGGGGGGCGGGGGGCTGGGTGGTGCAGTGAAAAAAGACACAGAGTCTCCAGTGTGAGCTCTTTTCTCAGCTCCCACTCTTTGGAAAAAAGCCTCAGCCACAACCCACTGGGATTCCTGAATCAGAGAAACAAATAAACAAATGAATGGTGGGAGGCTGATTTCCAGACCAGACAGCATCCTGGTAAATCTTTTCTGTTCCCTCTCCAAAGCCTCCACATCCTTTTGGTAGTTTGGTGACCAGAATTGAACACTATATTCCAAGTGCGGTCAAAATAAGGTTCTGTAAAGCTGCAACACTACTTGCCAATTTTTAAACTCAATACCCCGGCCGATGAAGGCAAGCATGCCGTATGCCTTCTTGACTACCTTCTCCACCTGCATTGCCACTTTCAGTGACCTGTGTACCTGTACACCCAGATCGCTCTGCCTATCAATACTCCGAAGGGTTCTGCCATTTACTGTAATATTTCCTATCTTTATTTATCCTTCCAAAATGCATTACTTCACATTTGTCCTGATTAAACTCCATCTGCCATCTCTCTGCCCAAGTCTTGGACTGATCTCTATCCTGCTGTATCCTCTGACGGTCCTCATCGCTATCCGCAAATCCACCAACCTATGTGTCATCAGCAAACTTACCTTCCCCCGCCACCCCTCATCTCCTGCCCCCCCGCAACCCCTCACGCCATCCCTACAGCCTCTCGCACCCTTCAACACCCCCCACAACCCCTCACCCCTCCCCACAACCTCTCGCACCCTTCAACGCCCCCCCCCCCACAACCTCTCACCCCCTCCCCACAACCTCTCGCACCCTTCAACCCCCCCCCCAACCCCTCACCACAGCCTCTCGCACCCTTCAACCCCTCCCCGCGACCCCTTGCCCCACTTCCCCCCACAACTCGCCCCCTCAATACCAATTGACCCTAATCGATGGACTTGGACTATCAGCGACTATACCTTGTGTATTGATGTGTTTGTCCAGAAGCTTCTTCAATCAGAGAGTTCCTGCCGCCAGCAGCCACTCAGCCAGCGAGTTCCAGATTTCCAACACAGTCTGCTCAACATTCTGTACCCACATCCCCTCTGAAACACTCTCACCTTTAACCTCTGCCCTTTGTTCAAACCCACACATCTATGGCACTGGGCATGCGCTCTCCCCACATTGCCGCTCACAAAGATGGCACTGGGCATGCGCTCACCTCACATTGCCCCTCACAAAGATGGCACTGGGCATGCGCTCATCTCACATTGCCCCTCACAAAGATGGCGGCGGCGCAGGCGCACAGCCCCGCTGTAAACATGGCGGCCGTGAACTCGGGGCCGAAACGGGGAACAATACTGGGCTCCTGTTGGGTACAAACGGGGAATAGGGGATTTCATTCTCTGTGTTTCCGCTTTACAGAAACCTGGTTATGAATCCGCTCCGCCCACCCACTGGATCCATCGCTCCCCCCGAACCGCCATTCCACTCACTGAGTGACTGGTCATCAGATCACACATCGCCATCAGCACACTGCGCATGCTCCACTCTCAGCCCCGCCCCTCATTCACTCCGATTGGTTGGAGGACCAGCCGCTCCCGCTCGGTCCGCCAGTCCCGCCCCCTTCTCCTCCTATTGGTCCGGAGCTGCCGTCAATCAGACGGGCATTGTGACGGTGTGTGATGGTGGGCGGGGCCACAGCACCAGGTTAAAGGCCAACAGGTCTATTTGGCAGCACAAGACACGATATTCCGAGTCTGAATAGACAACATCTCGGTCACAGAAAGAGATAAACTCCCCTCTTTCAACTGGGAAAAAGCTGTGTCCTTTCCTTGGGGAGACTTTTTAAAATCAGCCTCCCAACATTTATTTATTTGTTTATTTAGTTGTTTATTTCTGTAAATCAGGAATCTCAGAGGGCTGTGACTGAGACTGTTCTCCAGAGACAGGGAGCTGGGCATTGAGTCCATAACTCCACAGGTCCTGAAAGGTGGCAGCACAGGTGGAAAAGGTGGTGAAGAAGGCATATGGCATGCTTGCCTTTATTGGACGGAGCAGAGAGTATAAAAGTTGAGGTCTGATGTTGCGCTTATATAGAACGTTGGCGAGGGCACATTTGGAATACTGCGTCCAGTTCTGGTCGCCACACTGCCAGAAGGAGGTGGAGGCTTTGGAGAGAGTACAGAAAAGGTTTCACAGGATGTTGCCTGGGATGGAGTGTATTAGTTATGAGGAGAGATTGAGTAAACTTGGGTTGTTCTCACTGGAAAGACGGAGGTTGAGGGGCGACCTAATAGAAGTTTTCAAAATTATGAAGGGCATAGATAGGGTGAACAGTTGGAAGCATTTTCCCAGGTCAGTAATGACAAACACAAGGGGTCACAAGTTCAGGTAAGGGGGGCAATGTTCAAGACAGATATGCGGGGGATGTATTTTGCACAGAGGGTGGTGGGGGCCTGGAATGTTCTACCAAGCAAGGTGGTTGAGGCAGACACGCTAGGATCATTTAAGGCTTATCTCGATAGCCACATGAAGAGAGCCACATGATTGCTACCTGTGCCACGTGCCAGTGAGGGTAAGAGTAGGATGCTCGGGCGGATGAACACGTGGCTGACGGACTGGTGTAGGGGGCAGGGTTTCAGATTTCTATGTCATTGGGACCTCTTCTGAGGCAGGTGGGATGTGTTTCAGAGAGATGGGTTACACCTGAACGACAAGGGAACCAATATACTTGCAGGGAGATTTGCTCGTGTTATTGGGGAGCGTTTAAATTAGATTTGCAGGCGGATGGGAACCAGAGTGCCAGAGCAGATAGTGAGCAGTAGTCAAAAGACAGGTTAGTTCAAGCAAAATCACAAATGGAAGGGTAGAGTGTGGTGGAAATAAACTTTTGAGGTGTGTCTATTTCAATGCCAGGAGTATTGTGGGGAAGGCAGATAAGCTGAAGGCGTGGATCGACACATGGGGAAATATGACATTATAGCCATTAGTGAAAATTGGCCACAGGAGGCGCAGGACTGGCAGGTCAATGTTCCAGGGTTCCAATGTTTCAGGCGGGATAGAGGCAGAGGGATAAAAGGTGAGGGGGGTGGCATTGTTGGTCAGGGAAAATGTTACAGCTGTACTCAGGCAGGATAGATTGAGGAGCATGTCGACAGAGGCCCTATGGGTGGAGCTGAGAAACAGGAAAGGTAAGACCACATTAATGGCGTTGTGTCATAGACCACCCAATAGTCAGCGAGAATTGGAGGAGCAAATCAGCAGAGAGATAGCTGACAACTGCAAGAAACACAAAGTTGTGATAGGAGGGGATTTTAATTTTCCACATATAGATTGGGACTCATATACTGTTAAAGGTTTAGACGGGGTAGAATTTGTAAAATGTGTTCAGGAGAAGTTTCTGCATCAGTATACAGAGGAGCCAACGAGAGAGGGTGCGATTTTGGATCTCCTATTGGGAAATGAGTTAGGGCAGGTGATGGATGTGAGAGTGAAGGAACACTCTGGATCCAGTGATCATAATGCCATTAGTTTCAACCTGATCATGGATAAGGATAGATCAGGTCCTCGGGTTGAAGTTCTGAAGTGGAAAAAAGGCCAAATTTGATGAAATGAGAAGGGATCTGGGAAGTGTGGATTGGCACAGGCTGTTCTCTGGTAGGGATTTAAATGGAAAGTGGGAGGCCTTCAAAGGAGAAATTTTGAGAGTGCAGAGTTTGTATGTTCCTGTCAGGATTAAAGGCAAAGTAAATAGGAATAAGGAACCTTGGTTCTCGAGGGAGATTGTAACACTGATTAAGAGGAAGAGAGAGTTGTATGAAATGTACAGGCAGCAAGGAACAGATCAGATGCTCGAGGAGTATAAAAAGGGCAAGAAGCTACTTAAGAGGGAAATCAGGAGAGCTAAACGAAGACATGAGGTTGCTTTGGCAGCCAGTGTGAAGGAAAATCCAAAGAGCTTCTATATGTTAGGAGCAAAAGGATAGTGAGGGACAAAATTGGTCCTCTTGAAGACCAGAGTGGTAGACTGTGTATGGAACCAAAAGAGATGGGGGAGATACTAAATGTTTTTTTGTCATCCGTATTTACTGAAGAAACGGGTATGGAGTCTCCGGAAATAGAGAAAACAGGTAGGGAGGTCATGGAACCTTTACAGATTAAAGGGGAGGAGGTGCTCGCTGTCTTGAGGCAAATCAGAGTGGGAAAATCCCCAGGACCGGACAGGGTATTCCCACTGACCTTGAGGGAAGCTAGTGTTGAACATGAAGGAGCTCTGACAGACATATTTAAAATGTCAGTATTCACGGGGGAGGTGCCGGATGATTGGAGGCTGGCTCGTGTTGTTCCTTTGTTTATAAAAGGTTCCAGAATAAATTCGGGAAATGAAAGGCCAGTAAGTTTGACGTCGATGGTGGGCAAGGTCTTGGAAGGTGTGATAAGGGATAGCATCTATACGTAATTTGCATAGACAGGGACTTATTAGGGAGAATCAACATGGCTTTGTGCGTGGTAGGTCATGTTTGACCAATCTATTAGAGTTTTTAGAGGAGGTTACCAGGAAAATGGATGAAGGGAAGGCGGTAGATGTTGTCTACCTGGATTTCAGCAAGGCCTTTGACAAGGTCCCTCTTGGGAGGTTAGTTAGGAAGGTTCAGTCGCTGGGTATACATGGGGAGGTAGTAAATTGGATTAGACACTGGCTCAATGGAAGAAGCCAGAGAGTGGTTATGGAGGATTGCTTCTCTGAGTGGAGGCCTGTGACTAGTGGTGTGCCGCAGGGATCGGTGTTGTGTCCATTGTTGTTTGTCATCTATATCAATGATCTGGATGATAATGTGGTAAATTGGATCAGCAAATTTGCTGATGATACAAAGATTGGAGGTGTAGTGGACAGTGAGGAAGGTTTTCAAAGCTTGCAGAGGGACCAACAAGAAAAATGGGCTGAAAAATGGCAAATGGAATTTAACGCAGACAAGTGCGAGATATTGCACTTTGGAAGGACAAACCAACGTAGAACGTACAGGGTAAATGGTAGGACTCTGAAGAGTGCAGTTGAACAGAGGGATCTGGGAATACAGGTACACAATTCCCTAAAAGAGACGTCACAGGTGGATAAGGTTGTAAAGAGTGCCTTGGATACATTGGCCTTTATAAATCGGAGTATCGAGTATAAAAGTTGGAGTGTTATGGTAATGTTATATTAGGCATTGCTGAGGCCGAATTTAGAGTATTGTGTACAGTTTTGGTCACCGTGTTACAGGAAGGATGTAAATAAGGTTGAAAGAGTGCAGAGAAGGTTTTTAAGGATGTTGCCGGGACTTGTGAAGCTGAGTTACTGAGAGAGATTGAATAGGTTGGGTCTTTATTCCCTGGAGTGTAAAAGAATGAGGGGAGATTTGAGAGAGGTGTATAAGATTTTGATGGGTATAGATAGAGTCAATGCAAGCAGGCTTTTTCCACTGAGGCGAGGGGAGAAAAAAACCAGAGGCCATGGGTTTAAGGGTGAAAGGAGAAAAGATTAAAGGGAATATTAGGGGCGGCTTCTTCACGCAGAGAGTGGTGGGTGTGTGGAATGAGCTGCCGGATGAAGTGGTAAATGCTTTTAACATTTCAGAAAAACTTGGACGGGTTGATGGATGAGAGGGTTGTGGAGGGATATGGTCCAAGTGCAGGTCAGTGGGACGAGGCAAAAAATGGTTCGGCACAGACAAGAAGAGCCAAAAGGCCTGTTTCTGAGCTGTAATTTTCTATGGTTTTCTATGCCAAATTTCCATTGTCTTCTGAGAAAGTAGAGGCATCTTAACCATCGCATCGGCATGGAAGGACCAGGACAGGTTGTTGGTGATCTGGACACCTGGAAACTTGAAGCTCTCGACCATCTTCACTTCATCCCCATTGATGTAGACAGGGGCATGTCCTCCACGACGTTCCCTGAAGTCGATGACTATCACCTTCATTTTGTTGACATTGAAAGATACATAATTGTCATCGCACCAGTTCACCAGATTCTCTATCTCTGGACCAGAGAGAGGAGGGGACAAGAGGGATGGGGATTTGGGGAATGAGGGGAATGGGGAATGGGGGATGTAGGGAATGAGGGGGTTCTGGGGGTGAGGGTGATATGGAAGTCAGGGGATCAAGGGGTCAGGGTGATATGGGATGGGGGATATGGGGAATGAAGGAAATGGGGATTTGAGGAATGAGGAGGTGGGGATATGGGGAATAAGGGAAATATGGGGGTGAGGGTGATATGGAGGCCGGGAAAAGGGGTGAGGGTCATGTGGGGGTGAGTGGGACATGGGAAATTAGGGGGATGTGGGAATCAGGGATATGTGAATGAAGGAGGTATGGGTATGAGAGGATTGGGGTTATGGGGAATGGGGGCATTATAGGGATGAGGGCGATGGGAATGTACGGGAGATATGGAGAAATGAAAATAATGGTTAGAGAGGGAGGTGGGGATATGAGGGGGTGGGGATATGGGGGTTGAGGGTATGGGAGTTATATGGGTGAAGGGATGGGAGGATGGGGTGGCGATATGCTGGGGATATAGGGTGATGATATGTGGAATATGTAGTGAGGGGGATATGAGGATGAGGGGAATTGTGGAATATGGAGGCGGGATATGGGGGTGAAGCGCAGAGGGGATATGGGGAATAAAGGAATAGGATGAAATGGGGGTGAGAGTGATTGGGACACGGGGAATGAGAGGGCGGGGAGATATGGGACAACGGGAATGAGGATGAAGCGGGGATACGGGGTGAGCAGGATGGGGAATTAGATTAGAGGGACAATGTATAGAGATAGGGAAATAGTGGCGATGGGGGTTAATGGAGGGAACAGTGAGGGGGAACAGAGAAGGGAATGGAGGGATCAGGATGGAATAGAGGGGATAGTTGTGGTGCAGAAGGGGTGAATAATGGTGACACAGTGCGGAGCAGAGCAAAAGAATAGAGGGGATGGGGAAATAGTGGGGATACTGGGTCGGGGGACTGGAGGGGACACAGGTCAGTGAAAGGAAGAGAGTGAGATGGAAAGAGTCGGAGACCGGGAAGAAACAAATAAAGGGAGAGTGAGCAATAAACGAAAATTAGATGAGCTTCAGTGTCAGCAACGAAATCCATTTGTCTGCCTCAGAGTGTTCCTCGACTCTCATCTTCTTTCTCAGAAGAAAGAATATGGTCCCCTGATATGATGGTGGTTCTTGCACTATCAGACTTGCCCTGCCATAGAATATGGTGTTAAACCCCTGGGCGCATAATTAATGAGTTGGGAGCTGGAAGAAATGGTGTGGTTTCCCGCCAGCTCGAGAGCGGGAAACACACCAAGTTCCTCTCCTCTCACGATGGGACACAGACCTGGGTGGGAGATTTCCGTCCAGGGAGTCACAGCCTACAGTTTCCTGCTGGTTCACTCCCTCCTTCATGGAGTAGAGCTGTTACATTTTGCAGTTTCCAGTCCACTTGGGCCTGTCATGAACCTCGGGAATGTTAGCAGATTACAACCAATGCAGTGCCATAGCAGAGGCCTGGGCATCCAGGTGTGTGATGGCGGGAATTGGATTGTGGGGCAGAGGAGTAGATTTGGCAGCAAGGACAGATGGGTGGCTCTCAGTTGGCTCCCCTTTCCTAATGTCTGGTTCTTTGATAAAACACTTCAGAGCCTTTAAATAAGCCACCTCCGCCCTCCCCCCTCCCCATCCAGGAACCCACAAGCAACCTGACAGTGTGAGAGTGATCAATGCTTACTTTTCAGGCTCCCCGCATGACAAGTTCCCCCATCCACCATTGGGTGAATACCGGCAGTGACAGGATGAGGCCCTTAGGTGATCATTAAATGCCCACCTAACGGCCTCAATTGTTGGCAGGCAGGAAGGCCATTCATGAGGCAGGAAAGTGGCAGGGTCCGCATCAATCACTCTCCCACCTGATTAAATGCCTTCCCCACCAGCTCCAACCTTCCCACGGGAAAACGCATTAAGTTCCACCCAGTATTTTAGTGAGGGCATGGAAAGAAAGGACAATTCATTTTTTAAAAAGGATCAAAGAAATTAAAGGAAAACATCCACATTGTAAAATTGCCCCTCTTTTTTCTGAAATCACAAATGACCAGTTTCTTTTGTTGTTCGAACTTTGGAGTTGATAGGAACTGTAGGAGGAGGAATTTATTTGATTTGATTTTGATTTGATTTATTCTTGTCACATATATTAGTGTACAGTGAAAAGTATTGCATCTTGCACGCTATACAGACAAAGCACATTGTACATAGAAAAGGAAAGGAGAAGTATGTAGTGTTACAGTCATAGCTAGGGTGTTGAGAAAGATCAGTGTGATGCGAGGGGGGGCATTCATAAGTCTGATGGCAGCAGGGAAGAAGCTGTTCTTGAGTCAGTTGGTAATTTCCACATGTGGCAAATACAATGGGACAGTCCTGGTTTCCATAATGCCTGTGCTTATGGTTTTATCAACTGGGAACAGCAGAAGTCTCTCTTTCTGCCTTCTATTAACCTGATCTGATAAATGAAACACATGGAACGAAATGTGTGCTTGGTTTTGGTCAACTTGCGGTTTGGACGCACTGAACGAGTAACTTAGCTGCGGAAATTATTACAATTCACAGGAGGTCGAAACTCCAGTGAATACAAAGGCATCACAAGCTTGATTTATGTGCGCAACTGAAATAAAAGCTGATCAGCAAAGACCTTGTCTGGAGAACACCAAATGTTATGACATGCTGTCGTCTCTGCTTGTTAATTTTCTAATGGAGATTGTTGGTGCTACAAATCTTATTGCTTTTGCCAGCAGCATGGTTCACCGCGCGATGGGGAGTGGACAGAAGAAGAAATGGAAAATGTATAGTTTTATTCACCATAAAAGGATCAACAAAAGGACCTTGTGTATGTATAAGGAGACTGTCACTTTCCATCCCTGGAATACTCGCTGCGTGACTGGTGTGCAACCTAATTGTTTGTGAACAGAATTACCACTCCCTGAAGAAGGATCTTGGAGCTCCGAAAGCTTGTGTGGCTTTTGCTACCAAATAAACCTGTTGGACTTTAACCTGGTGTTGTTAAACTTCTTACTGTGTTTACCCCAGTCCAACGCCGGCATCTCCACATTATGACCTAATTGAGAAGCAGAGGTGAATGGCAAAAGTGCACAAAGCATTTATCACAGACATATTCATCTACTCTGGAAAAAGGGACACTTTGAAATGGATAATGTGGTCCACTTGATCAGAAGTGGGCAATGCTATCATCTACATCATTACATAGGGAAATTTTGGGGTTTGGAGGAGGTGTGACAGATTCACTCTTGCATTCAAAAACATACCAACGAAAGTCACATTGTACAGGATTTTGTAATGCAGCCATCGATTGTCATGTGGGTAATATTTATCTCTGTTGTTCAAAGCTGTTCTGCACACAAGTGATGAGGTTATTATTAACATCTGTTCTAAATGCCTGATGCAATCGTGATATTCATCTCTGTCCCTTGGTTAGGTTGCACACAGTTGGTATTCCAGTGAATCAGAGCCATGGTCTCCCTCAGACTCACACAAACTCCTTGCCGACTGCCTCATTTTCACCAAAACACATGAATTGGGAAATTGTGACTTTGTTTTTGTTTCACCTGTTTCAACTCCATTAAGGATGTTATATAAATGCAGTTGTTGTTTAATTCCTTCTTTTCACAAGCCCATGCTTGTTCTCTTCGGAGTGAGGTGAGCTGTGCCCAGCTTCTAATTTTATATTTTACTCTTGTTCTATGCTTCTAAAACTTCATTCAAACTCTTTCAAACTCTCTGACAACGCTCTCATGCAATTTCTCATAGATTTGGCCACACCCTAGCTGTGACTGTAACACTACATTCTGCACTCTCTCCTTTCCTTCTCTATGACAGTATGTTTTGTCTGTATTACCCGCAAGAAACAATACTTTTCACTGCATGTTAATACATGTGACAATAATAAATCAAATCAAATCAAATCTTTTGTTTTACAATTCACTCCCTCCATTTTAATTATATTTTCTTTCTTCCCAACTCTGTCTCACATTTCGTAAAAAGTTTAATGTCATTTGGTCCCTTTGCCTTTTGCACGGTCTCCCGCTCTTTCTCTCTGCCTCTGTTTGTGTATTTTCCTGTGGATCTGACTTGCTCCCTCTTTCTGCTTGTCCCTGCTTGTCGGTACATCTGCCTTTTTTTCATAATCTCTATCTTCTATCATTGTTTCCCTTTCTCTATTAATTCCTTGGTCACCTTTGCTGTCAAAATGTATCTTTCTCTCTATCCACTCCCCTTTGTCATTCCACTTCTTTCCCTTTCTCCCTTACTTGTCCCCGACCTCAGCCTTTCCCACTGTAGGTGGTCTCTCACCTGCCTTGATGTGGATCTGGGTGACAGATCATCTGGTGCCATTCATGACAAACTGGGATATTTCCACTCATGAACGGGGCAAGGATATAGCCAGAAGATTCTTCCTTTTGCTTTTCAATTGGCAACTTTGCTCAGCATACAATCCCTACAGTGCAGAAGGAGGTCATTTGGTCCATCGAGTCTGCACTGACTCTCCAATCGAGCATGTTACCCAGACCCAGAAACTGCCCTATCCCCGTTGCCCCAAGCATTTACCTTGCGAATCCCCCTAACCTACAGATCTTGGGACACATCTCATTTTTTGCACATAAAACAACATTAGTCCTCTTTAACTCGATACAATCATAGAATCCCCACAGTGCGGAAGGAGGCCAATCGGCCAATTGAGCTTTAACCAACAACAATCCCAGCCAGGCCTTGTTCCCATGTGTATTTACCCTTCTAGTCCCCCTGACACCAAGGGGCAATTTAGCACGGCCAATCCATCTAACCCGCACATCTTTGGACTGTGGAAGGAAATCGGAGCACCTGGAGGAAACTCAGGCAGACCATGGGAGAACGTGCAAACTCCACACAGACTGCCACCCGAGGCCGGAATCAAACCCGGGCAGCAGTGTAAACCACTGTGCCACCCACTTCAGTGGAACAGTTCAGCCACTCCTGTAGGCAAGTGGTGAATGCCATCCATAGTATTCCAGAGTCCTTGATTCCTGTGAGGTTTCTGTTTAATCGCAGTCCCAGGCCTTTCAACAAAATCCCCAATGACAACAGATCCGGAAGGCCAGAAGCAGCAAACCTGAGGTCCAAAATACTGATACAACATTCCAAAGAAAGTGCTGCAATCCTTCTCACATCATCATAGTTCACACCAAGTCTGTCACCACTGGCCAACATTCAACCAGACCTGAATTTGAAATGTTCAAATTCCTCCATTGTCTCAGCCCTCACAATCTGTGTGACCTCCTCAGCCTCGACAACCCTTTGATATTTCTGTGCCGTATCTTTTGTGCTTTCCTGATTTTGATTTCTCTGCCACACCTTTGGCTCTGATATGGAAATGCCGGCATTGGACTGGACTGGGCGCAATAAGAAGTCTCACAACACCAGGTTAAAGTCCAACAAGTTTATTTGGTATCACTGAGCTTTGCGAGCGCTGCCCCTTCATCAGGTGAGACTCAGCTTATGAAACGGCAGCGTTCTGAGACCCTTTGGCCACCTCGGCCGTAAGGTCAGGATCTGGGAGAGAAATCCTGGGCCCTGATGAGTCTCCTTTGGATCAGTCCATGAAACCATATTTGCAAGACACTCTTTTTTCAGGAGGATGGTCCCTTTAAATGCCACAATGGTGTCCAAATCTTTTTCTTTTCAAAGAGACTCCCATACCCAACCAAAACGTCTGAGTGGTGTAAGGCCTGGAGTTCACTCCTTAAACTTCTCTGCCTCTCCAACTGTCTCCTTCAAGTCACGCCAAAAAAACCTATTTATTTGATCAAGATTATGGTCATCTGTCCTACTACGTGACTCTGTCACATCTTCCTTGCTAACCCTCCTGTGAAGCATTTTAAGATGTTTGACTATGTTATAGATGCTATGTAAATGCAGCTCATTGTAACAGGCATTGTGATTGCGACAGCATTATGTAGCTGTTATGTCAGTAAAGGCCAGCGTAGGGTGTGCTTGGTCAGTGTAAAGATACAGTAAAAAGTCTCACCCCACCAGGTTGAAGGCCAACAGGTTTATTTGGAATCATGCGCTTTCGGACCGCTGTTCCTTCATCAGGTGAGTGTAAAGGTAGAGGAACAGGAGGGTTTTGAGGATCTTGTTTGAGAGCACAGGTATCACATGAGGTTTCATGTTGATAATTGAAGCTGGAAAATGCCTGTAAGACATTAACAATGTTGTATTTCAGAAGTTGCAATGCAATGCCTCACATTCTCCAAATTTGTCACTGATGCAGAGTATTTCCCTGGACACCCACCTTATGCAGTGTGCAATGGCTCAATCTGACTGAAGGGGGAAAAATCTGTCTTCTCCAGGAATGGCTTAGGGAGGGAATTCCAGAACGTAAGGTCCAGGATCCTCAGTGTCTCTGAGGAAGGAACAACCCCAGTAAAATATGGGAGGCCCTATGATGCGGAATATCATTGGATAATGTTCTACATAGAAGCCTAGTCATTACGACGGCTTGGTGGCACAGTGGTTAGCACTGCTGCCTCACAGCGCCAGGGACCCGGGTTTGATTCCAGTCTTGGGTCACTGTCTCTGTGGAGTTTGCACATTCTCCCCGTGTCTGTGTGGGTTTCCTCCAGGTGCTCTGATTGCCTGCTACAGTTCAAAGATGTACGGGTTAGGTGGATTGGCCGTGCTAAATTGCTCCTAGTGCCAGGGGATTAACAGTGAATATGTGGGGTTATGGGAACAGGGCCTGGGTGGGATTGTGGTTGGTGCAGACTAGATGGGCCGAATGGCCTTCTTCTGCACTTTAGGGATTCTATGATTAAACTCAAAACTGCAAGGATTCAAGGGCACCCCAGCAAATAGGTAAGAAACTGGTTGAAGGCCAGGAAACAAGGAGTAATGATGAGAGGAGATATGTCATGGTGGGGAGAAATGCTGAGTGATGCACCTCAAGGGTCTGTGCGAGGACCTGGGGCAGAATTCTCAATTTCTGAAACCAAGGGTGGAATTCTCCCAAGCCGCCTGTGGCAGGTTTGATGGTGGGCTGTGCGGAGAATGTGGCAAAAGCCAAAGGGCTGGATTCTCCAATCTCCACCGTTCCTCGGATTCTCCAGTCCTGCTGCTGTGAATGGAGGACTTGGCTGAGTGCCAAATTCTCCATTCTCACTGGCAGTGGGAGCGGGACGTGAACAGCCAGAGAAATTTGGCCAAAGGGTTGGAAACATATTTGAAATATGGTGCCACCTATGGAATGGATGTTGGGACTGGTCCCTAATAGAATTCCCATTTGCCAGGCACTCCATGCACATTGGGCCTGGCACTTAATAGCTCCAGGACTGAAAGTAACACTGAATTTGAAAAGGGGCAGGGATGATGTGGAGGTGCCAGCGTTGGACTGGGGTGGGCACAGTAAGTTGTCTCACAACACCAGGTTAATGTCCAACAGGTTTATTTGGTAGCACGAGCTTTCGGAGCACTGCCGCTTCATCAGGTGAGTGCAGGATTTGTTTCACAAACAGGGCACATATCGACACAAACTCAGTTACAAGATAATGGTTGGAATACGAGTCTTAACAGGTAATCAAGTCTTTACAGGTGCAGACAATGTGAGTGGAGAGAAGGTTAAGCAAAGGTTAAAGAGGTGTGAATTTTCTCCAGCCGGGACAGTGAGTGAGACAGATACTCGAGTTGATTTCTTTTTAAGGTCGAATGGAAGTACCAATAACCAGGTGTATCACTGGAAAACAGTCAACTCCTCCACAGAGCAGTAAATTTAACAAGGTGTCAAAATCCCAGCTCTATCCAATGTTGCTCAATTGCCTCATCAATTGCTTATTCATTGACATTAACAACTGCAGACACTCCACCGAGTACGGTCTAATGAGGTGTGAAATGGTCTTCAAACACGTTAGCTGCTAAACAGCTAAAAACGTTTGGCTCCTTTATGGCCGGTTCACTCAGGTGGTTAGAGGGTGGCACTAATAATACCAAGGTCGCAGGTTCGATCCCCACATGGGCCAAAGTGTTGATGTATGTATGGCTCCTGTCGCATCCAGGTCCAATACCTTTGCTCAGTAAGCAGTCTCACAACACCAGGTTAAAGTCCAACAGGTTTAATTGGAATCACCAGCTTTCGGAGCACTGCCACAGTGAGCCGATCCACGCCACAGTGAGCTCCGGGCAGCCCTCCTCGAGGTCAGTGGCGATGACATTTTCTGCATAATGCGATCAGGTGTGGTGCTGGCATCAGATAATGACCATGAAAAGTTGTCACTTTGCTGTAAAAACCCAACCTAATGTCCTTCAGAGTAAGGAAGCAATGCCCTGAAACAGTCCCGAATCCAAAGCGTTGGAGTTGACACCTAATGCTCGGGACACGCAATGCTGGGGCATAAATTCTGCCCTGTCACTGTTACCCACATCCCTGGCAAAGAAAAGGTGTTATCAGTACATGGTCATTAATGCACCCTGTCCAATAGCTTTAGGGTGGCACGGTGTGACACAGTGGTTAGCACTGCTGCCTCACAGCGCCAAGGACTGGGATTTAATTCCCGGCTTGGGTGACTGTCTGTGCGGAGTCTGCGCGTTCTCCCAATGTCTGCGTGGGTTTCCTTCCAGTTTCTTCCCACAGCCTGAAAGACACGCTGGTTCGGTGCATCGGTCATGCTAAATTCTCCCTCAGTGTACCCGATCAGGCGCTGGAGTGTGGCCACTCGGGGATTTTCACAGCAACTTCATTGCAGTGTTAACGTAAGCTTAGTTGTGACACTAATTAATGAACTTTAAATTCTTCACCTCGCCTCCTTGTTTACCTGAAGTGGATGGCAAGCAAATCTATCCAAGTTTGCAATTTGTTCTGCCGGCGTCACCAATGAGAAGTCTATTAAAATATATCCCACAAAATGGAAGTGATGTTGACAGTAGTTTTCTCTTCATCTCAATTTGCTTTATTTATCTGAGAATTTAATCTTTTAAACAGTTGATTCTAATCTTTGTTGAGTTATTTTCTTTACTCAGTTCCAATTATTAGTTAATTTATTTGGGAATACTGTCGGGGGAGCTCTGCGACTGACTTGCTCTTCCACTTCAAAGAGTACAAAGAAGGCTGTTTGTATTTTGTATAGAGATAAATAACAAATAATACTGTAGATAATTTTCCAATTGGTCTGAACGGTGATGATGATGTAGAGAAAGTAAAAATAGAAACAAGGAAGAGATGCAGCAGTGTGACTCTTATTAGGCCTCAGTGTAAATGGGATCAAAGACAATGGCTCAGGTGATAGGAGGAATGAAGTTAGGTAAATAATGTTTGCTTCAGTCATTGTTTTATTCTGATATTTGATGTAGGCATGATCTGTTTCCTCTGATTGAGGAGTGACTGATAAGGAGGTCTTCAATTGAAAGTTTGCATTATAGTGAAAAGAGAGAGGGGGCGTTGTTTAGGAAAAATATCTTTACTCAGATACATTGGCCGGAGTTTCACCGGCACGCCCGTCCCAGTTCGGGGGCGGGCGCAGCTGGAGAACAGCATTCTCTGTTGGCCTCGGGCAGGATCGGACGAACGTTGTGCAGATAAAATTCCGCCCAATGAATCTACAGTGCAGAAGGAGGCCATTTGGCCCATTGAACCTGCACCGATAACAATCCCACCCAGGGCCCATCCCCGTAACCACACGTATTTACAGTCCTAATCCCCCTGACACTGAGGGATAACTTAGCACAGCCAATCAACGCATCTTTGGACAAGCGCCCGGAGAAATCCCATGCAAACACGGGGAGAGTATGCAAACTCCACACAGACAGTGACCCGAGGCCGGAATTGAACCCAGGTCTCTTGCACTATCAGGCAGCAGCGCTAACCACTGCGCCACCGTGATGCTCAAGGTTTTTGGAATGTTTTGATGCACAGAACCGTTCAGGTAGAGATTGCTGCATTGTTTGAAGGAAAATGAGATACATGTGTGAAGCAGAGGAAGGTGCAGGCTTAATGGAGAATGCAGGGGAAGTGGAATTAGCTTTAGCAAAGAGCTAGCATGGCTACAATTGGACGAATGGCCTCTCCCTGCGTTGTGAGTTATGGTCCTGGAATAGAATTTGTTATCGGAGAGCCTCGAACTCATATTCATGGTCCTGAACTTATTCCTTCAATTTTTCATCATCTAGAAGTAAGTTGTTGAAAATGCTCTTTGATATTTCAGCTCAAGGTTTCATTATCTCATCAGATACTGCTCTGGTTTGGGAATGGATGAAGTTAGAGAGGAAAGGAGATTGTGCGGTCCAATTTGTTAATACATTGCCCTTAGATTCCTGAAGCCCAGATTATGGGATGAAAATCTATCACCGTTGATGGGCGTTGAGAATCCTAAATTAACTGATTGAGTTTCCAATCAATTTTCAATGGGCGTGACACCAAGAATACTGTCTCTCAATGCATTCATCAAATTGTAATCTTATTTGGGAAGTCCACAATAATAGATGTTTTGAAAGTGGAAACTAATCACACCACTGAACATGGGATGAGAATGGAAGGATGATATTAATTTAAGGCAGATTGGAGAGAGCTTTGCTGTACATATGCCTTATTATACTGTTGAAAAGGAAGTTCTGGACACAGCAACAACTGCCCAGCTTATTTCCCAAGTACTAACATCCCTCCTCTTGTACATAGAAGTTTAAAAGAAAAGAAAACTTGCTTATATATTATCCTTTTGTATGACTTTGGAATTGAATCTATAGGAGCAGCACGGTGACACAGTGGTTAGCACTGCTGCCTCACAGCTCCAGTGATCCGGGTTTGATTCCCGGCTTGGGTGGCCGTCTGCGTGGAATTTGCACGTTCTCCCCGTGTCTGCATGGGTTTCCTCCGGGTGCTCCGGTTTCCTCCCACAGTCCAAAGCTGTGGGGGTCAGGTTGATGGGCTATGCTAAATTTCCCAAAGTGTCCAGGGATGTGTAGGTTCGAGGGATTAGCGGGGTAAATGTGTGGGGTTGTGGGGATAGGGCCTGGGGTGGGATTGTTGTCAGTGCAGACACGATGGGCTGAATGGCCTCCTTCTGCACTGGCGAGTTTCTATGATAATCATCGAACCGAGAGGCAAGAATGTTGCAGCTGACTGGAAGAAAATGCATTACTCAGAGTTGGCCATGATCTCCCATTCGAAAGAAATAAAATTAATCAGCAGTTTTAAAAAATAGTTAATCAGAGTTTGAGCAAAACGTTCGCGTTCACTTTTTGTCAAGTTTTAAAGTTTATTTATTAGTATCATCAGTAGGCTCACATTAACACTGCAATGAAGTTACTGTGAAAATCCCCGAGTCGCCACACTCCGGCGCCTGTTCGAGTTACACTGAGGGAGAATTTAGCATGGCCAATGCACCCTAACCAGCACATCTTTCAGACTGTGGGAGGAAACCGGAGCACCCGTAGGAAACTCACACAGACACAGGGAGACTCCGTACATACAGTAACCCAAGTCGGGAATCGAACCTGGGTCCCTGACGCTGTGAGGCAGCAGTGCTAACCACTGTGCCACCGTGTGGTGGCAGGTTATATTTTAGAACTGAACTTTCTGGGGCCACACACTTTGTGCCACTTTGGCAACTTCAAAATTCAACTAAAACGGCAACTGATTTCTTTAAGAGGTGACACTATACTATCCAGTAAAAAGTCTCACAGCACCAGGTTAAAGTCCAACAGGTTTATTTGGAATCATGAGCTTTCGGAGCACTGCTCCTTCATCACCTGATTAACATTAACCTGGCGTTGTGTGACTTCTTACCATACCCGCCCCAGTCCAACGCCGGCATCTACACATCATGGCTATCATGCTCCTTAATCAGGTGACTCACCCAAGGAAGGAGCAGCGCTCCGAAAGCTCGTGATACCAAATAAACCTGTTGGACTTTAACCTGGTGTTGTGGGACTTCTCACTGAGATCAAAGCTTAGTGCAGTGGGTAAAATGGACTGACGTATGAGGAGAGATTGACGAGGTTAGGATTGTTTTCACTGGAGGTCAGATGAATGAGGGGGGGGATCTCAGAGACTTATAAAATTCTAACAGGACGAGACAGGGCGGATGCAGGGAGGATGTTCCTGATGGTGGGAGTGTCCAGAACTAGGGGTCACAGTCTGAGGATTCGGGGCAGACCATTTAGTACGAAACCAGGAGACATTTCTTCACCCAAAGAATGGTGAGCCCTGTGGAATTCATTACCGCGGGAAGGTGTTGATGCTAAAACATTAAATGCATTCAAGAGGTGACTCGATCTAGCACTTGGGACGAATGGGATAAAAAGGTTATGGGGAGAAAGCAGGATTAGGCTATGGAGTTGGACAATCAGCCATGATCACAATGAATGGCGGAGCAGGCTCGAAGGGCCAAATTGACTCCTCCTGTCTTACCTTCCATGCTTCTATGACAAAGTTTTGTCTCGACTTGTGTTCCACACAAATACTAGATAGTTCCATGGGTACGATTGGTTTAGAGGGATATGGGCCAAATGCGGGCAATTGGGATTAGCTTAGGGGTTTTAAAAAAGAAAGGGCAGCATGGACAAGTTGGGCCGAAGGGCCTGTTGCCATGCTGTAAACATCAATGACTCCAAGTAATTGTTCATATTCCACAGGCCTTCAGAAGTTGCAATAGCATCGTATTTAAAACCAAGGAGATTTCAAATAATGGGACTATGGTTTAGCTTTTAGATAGTGTAATTCCTATTACAGAGAAAACTAGTTCCAGTGATGCAATGGATATAAACACCAACATTATTTGTTTAGCAACAAAGATATTGATGTGTGAAGCCGATGACAACCATTTCAGAATATACATTTGTACTTGGGTATTAGCTGCCAGCTAAACACTTTACATGAGCATAGCAAGATTGATTCAATGGCCCTAACTTCACCAAGACAGATGAACTCATTTCAATCGTTTTGTCAAAACCCACAATAAAGGCTTTAAACAAAAATTTTTTGCTGTAAACACAAACAATTCCAAAGCTGAAATTAAGGGTTGAATCCAATTGTTTAATCATCTCCTCTTGGCACAATGACAATGGTATGAAGTAAAAGAGACTGAACAAAACCATGACAGTACAATGCATTTAATGCAATGAGCTTTTGATACTCAGTTTGCAGAACTTTCTGAGATGCAGATTAAGTGAGATTTATTGTGCCGATGAAAATATTGCAGCAGCATTGTAAGAAGAGTATTGAACAGGGGAGCCATGAAGTTGCAGGATTGGAATCGCAGAGCAAGGGGCACTCCCGTTCCTGATGTTAGTTTTACCTTTCTTTCACCCCTCTCTAATATAGCATCAATATCTTCGTCTGTAATGTCGCTCTCTTTAGAAGCAAATACGTGGGTAGCACCGTGACGAATCATCTGCAGCATTTCATCTTTCCCCAGCTCATTGAGATTCTGATCGACTAACCTTCCTGAAAGAATTCAGTCTCGATGTTAAGAAATTGTAAAGAACAAAGAAAATTACAGCACAGGAAAAGGCCCTTCGGCCCCTCCAAGCCTGCACTGACCATGCTGCCCCGACTGAACTAAAACCCCCTACCCTTCCGGGGACCAGATCCCTCTATTCCCATCCTATTCATGTATTTATCGAGACGCCCCTTAAAACTCACGTCCATATCTGCTTCCACTACCTTCCCTGGTAGCGAGTTCGAGGCACCCACCACCCTCTGTGTAAAAAACTTGCCTCATACATCTCCTTTGAACCTTGCCCCTCACACGTTAAACCTATGCCCCCTAGTAATTGATTCTTCCACCCTGGGAGAAAGCTTCTGACTATCCCTTCTTTCCATGCCCCTCATAATCTTGTAGACTTCTATCCGGTCGCCCCTCAACCTCCATCGTTCCAGTGAGAACAAACCAAGTTTCTCCAACCTCTCCTCACAGCTAATGCCCTCCATACCAGGGCAACATCCTGGTATGGAGGGCATTAAACTTGTAGTAATGGAAGAGACGGGTTCACATGTTACTAAATAGACGCACAAGGGCGATAGTGGAAACTATTGAGCCCACTTTGTTGCACAGCGTACTTTAACTGGCTGTTCACACACTGTGGAAGATTGCAGAGGGTTTCATGCTCATTTTTGCATTTTTTAGGACTATTTCACCAAAAGTCAGGAACACATATGCCAGATTGCACAGTTCCAGGTGGTAGGTCCCAATCTATTGTAATGATAATTCATTTTAAAATCATTGACGATTAGAGAAGTTAGCTGTGAAAATATTGAAGTTTAATTTTAAAATGTTCTGCGGTATTTGAAAAAGAACAGGTTACTGAGGGAGTATCCAATGTATTCACAATCCCCAACACAAAGCTTTAACATCCGTGCCATAACTCAGTCAGAGAAAAGAATGCAAGATAAAATTCTGGAGTGAAGGCTGGGAATGATTAACACTTCTCATGGGACCCCAAAGGTTCAACGCTGCCATTTAAAGTTAATACCTCAAAGCACCGAAATATACTGAGGAAATATACTGGGAAAACTTTAAGAAACAACAAAGAACGACTAAGAAAGCAATAAAGAAAGGAAAGATAGGTTATGAAGCGAGGCTAGCTCTAAATATAAAAATAATGACAGTAAAAGCATTTACAAATATATAAAAAGGAATAGAGTGGCTCGAGTGAACGTTGGACCCTTGGAGGACGAGAGGGGGGATTTAATAGTGGGAAATGAGGAAATGGCTGAAACTTTAAATAGTTTTTTGTGTCGGTCTTCACGGTGGAAGACACAAATAGTTTACCGAATAGTAACGATAGAGGGTTGGTAGGAGGAGAGGTACTCAATACAATTAATGTTACCAGGGAGTCAGTGCTTGGTAGACTAACGGGACTGAAGGTGGACAAATGCAAGGTTATTCACTTTGGAGGAAATAATAGCAAATTGGATTATTATCCAAATGGAAAAAGATTGCAACATGATACTGTGCAAAGGGACCTGGGGGTCCTTGTGCATGAGACGCAAAAACCCAGTCTGCAGGTGCAACAGGTGATCAAGAAGGCAAATGGGATGTTGGCCTATATCGCAAGGGGGATGGAATATAAAAGCAGAGATGTCTTGCTGCATCTGTGCAGGACATTGGTGAGGCCGCAGATGGAATACTGTGTGCAGTATTGGTCCCCTTAATTGTGGAAGGATATATTGGCCTTGGAGGGAGTGCAGAGAAGGTTCACCAGGTTGATACCAAAGATGAGGGGTGTTGATTATGAGGAGAGACTGAGCAGATTGGGTTTGTACTCGTTGGAATTCAGAAGGCTGAGGGGGGATGTTATAGAGACCTATAAGATAATGAAGGGGCTGGAT
This sequence comes from Mustelus asterias, assembly GCF_964213995.1. NCBI lineage: Eukaryota > Metazoa > Chordata > Chondrichthyes > Carcharhiniformes > Triakidae > Mustelus > Mustelus asterias. The sequence continues at coordinate 273,744 of NW_027590484.1, forward strand.
AGGGTAGAGGTGGAGAGATTCTTTCCACTTGGAAAGGAATCTAGAACTAGACAGCACAGCCTCAAAATAAAGGGGGGTCAGTTTAGGACAGAGCTGAGGAGGAACTTTTTCTCTCAGAGGGTGGTGAATCTCTGGAATTCTCTGCCCACTGAGGGCAGAGAAAACAAAGGCAGCACCTGGACCTATTTAATTATTTCTCAGATGCATTGATTGCAATCCAGTAACTGGCTGGTGGATCAATGAAGCAATTGAGAAACTTGCCACTTCACACTGGAGGGGAATTAGGATCTCCACTGTGTTTGTGGATTGGAGTCAAGTACTGACAGATGCTCTTCCCTGAAGCATATTAGTGAAGCAGCTGAACAATTGGGGAGCCCTGCTCCCTTTTGCTGCTCATTATAAACTTTAATTCAAACTTCGCAAATGAGTGAGATTTGAATTCATAAGCCCTTGGTGCACGAGGCAATCACGAAGCACTTATTAAAATCCGTGCATCAGTTGTTTTGTGTGAAACTGAATCACGGAAGGCAGTTCCTGACAGTGACACCTCAGCATTACTGAAACTTAAAATGGATTTCATTTCCAAACTCTCAATTGGATTTGGAAGTTAATTGGTGAGGAGAAACAAGATGCCCAGTCAGCTGGAATCATACCATGCCAATTCTGAAAACAACCGCACGCTCCATTCAAATAAAGAGAAGCAAACTGAAGGCCTTTGCTGAAATATTTCCACCAGTTCAGTCGAGCGGAGTTCTAAAGAACCATGGGAGCAACACACGGAAGATTTGAGGGGTTATCCGTGGCAGTAAAATACCAAATGTCGCTTGATCAGTGCACTTGGATGTTAAAACCAGCTACAATAGTTATATATTCAACAGTACGTGGGTCTCAGAACACAAATAACTAATCGCTCAGTAACTTACCATAGCTTGGAGGTCTACCTGAGGGTTCCAGTCTGAGTCGTATAGGATTACTACATCTGCCATGGCTAGATTTATACCAAGACCCCCAGCGCGTGTGCTTAACATGAAGATAAACTTTGAGCTCCCAGGACTATTGAAAGCAGAAATAGAATCCTGGAGGGATGAGAGAGAAAAGTTAAGCCAGAATTGAACAAACAATTGGACCAATCTTTTTACTAATTGTTGGAAAGTTTCATTTTTAAAAATACAAATAGATGCTAGATTCAAATTGAATATTCATATTTCTTGTTTGAAAACCTTGAGTCAGTTTTGTAACCTTAAGTCTAGAATTCTTACTTAGATAATAGAGCCTCAGATCAATTTAAGAGGTGAGAACTTTCCTCAAACAAACTCACTTTTGAAAGCACAGGGCAAAAAACATACTTGTCTCTCCTCATGCGGTGTCTGTCCATCCAGTCTACAATCCTCGTAGTTTCTCCACATACAATAATCTTCCAAGATATCCAGCACCCTGGTCATCTGGCTGTAGATCAACACCCGAGAACCTGTGGAAAAGAAGATCATTCATCAGGGTAATCGGTTGATCGGTAGCCAAGAACACAGCGCAGATACACAAATGCTTCAAAAACCTACATCTACTGATGTGGATAATGGAAACCAAATTTCAGTGGGAACAAGTAGGATGCAGAGTAATCTAGTGATAGTACAGGAGGCATAAATGAACACACATAACCAACTCCAATTTTATAATTCATACAATGTGAACTGTCCATGTGACCCAGCTGCCTTGATTGATGGGAATGATTTCAAAGGGTTTATATTTCAGGTGGATTCCAGACGGTGCTACAGATTGGGCAGCAAAAATTAAACCCGAATCAAAAAATAGCTGCAATCCCAAACCATGTAATTATTCCATTCACCTTCTCCCAACACGTTAGCCCCCAATTTTCAGAGTATTTGGCTCCTGTAGCTATTCCCCCGGAAGGAGGTTGGGGCCCATCAAGCATTGCAGAGGCCTGTGATCCAACTCTCCTCATGAAGAATATTTGATGGTAAATCGGCCAGTTTTTGGGAGCCCCCAGCCCCAGTGGATGGCGTGTGGCAGGCCAGAATGACTAAAACAGGATGCGATTTCAGAGCAAGACACACTATTGTTTTAAACAGTCACTAAAACTTGTGAAATAAAAGCTAAATAGATGGAAGCAAAGTTCTGGAAATACTCAGCAGGTCAGGCAGCATCTGTGGAGAGGGGAGTTCTGAAGAGTCATAGTTGACCCTTCGCTGATGCTACCAGATTAGTTGAGTATGTTCAGCAGTTTTTAACTCATTAAAACCTGTGCTGATTTGTAACCCATAACATCACAGCATGCAATCTGCTGTACCTTGCTGCACAGGTCAAATGCTGCCATGGTGTCATCAGTGATCATTTTCAAATTCTTTTGCAGACATCGTCGTGGAAATCCTTGCATGCTTACGAAGGATAAACATCACAAACCCCTTTCATTTACTAAAAATCCTGCTCTATTTTTGATCAGTCTGCAGCACAGGTACAGTACTGCTCCAGAGCATGACAAAGTGTGACATCGCACTCGGAAATGCACAAATAACCATGCAGGCGGTTGTTTACAGCCAATCTATATACCAGGATGTTTGATTTCCCACTCCACCTGATTTCCTTCTATATGGATCGGACTACACAGTAGTTTTTGTTCAATTCCTCCTGGTCTCCAGAGTCTCAACTAATTTGGTCATGGATTCGAGTTCGAGTGACTGGCATGCTCTTTGAATTTCCAATCGAATCTGAATCCAAACCTACATTCTCCCAAAATAGGAACTTTAACATTAAGCTAATTCTTCATCCATTGAGACAATGTCATCTATTTCACAAAGCGTGAACTTTATTACTATATTTACTCTCTGATCACAGATTTGTTGAACATATTCTAAAACCTAATTTGCATTGTGTTTTAGTTTGGTTATCTCCTCAAGGATATCTCAGTAAGCTTATTTGCCTGTCCTACTACAACTAAAACCATTGCTGATTCCAGAGTTTATTGCACATTAATTTATAACACATTTTGGAATATTTTCCATTAATTTCCCTTTACGGCCTGGCAATCGTTAATTTGGGCCTTATGCCTTATGTTGGCCACACCCCACCCCGTCCGAGCTACTCAATTATCCACGAAACTATCAAATCACTCCATGTCTCCTTCCTATAGAAAGATTGAAAGACAGAAAGGGAAACAAAAGCCTTGACCAGGCCTGCGGCTGACCTTGCTCCTTCACTCTCGGCAGCAGTTTGTCCAGTACCACCATTTTGCCACTGTTAACTACCAGGTGAGTGTCAGTGGTGTAAGGTGGGCCAGGTTCAGCTCCGTCAAACAGATAGGGGTGGTTGCGGCACTTGCGCAGTTGCATCAGTCTATTCAATCGACGCATTTTGTCCATTTTCCCTGAGGAGTTCAGGATGGCAATATCCTTCATTAATATCCTGGTGTACCTGTCAGCAAGACCAGAATTAAAACTCATCAGACCAACTTGGAGATAAATTCATTTTTTTAATGGAGCTCAACAGAAAGCAATTACAACCTAAAATGAATGCTTTGTTCTCTAGGTGCCTCGGACAAAGTGTAGGATCCACATTCCAACCCCTCTCACCTACCAGGGAACAGGGTGCTCCATCTAAGCCTCACAGATATAGAAACCCATATCTTATGACTAATACACACTCGACATTTTGTTCTTTGATACAAAGCACAATTCATCCCAGGTGGCCAGGGTTTGAAGGGATGGGAATATTCCTTTTCATGTCATTTGGATGCGAGCAATGTGAAGTACTCTGGGATTAAGTATTTGTAACGCAGAAACAGGCCACTTAGATCAACAATTCCAGATCAGTGTTCATGATAAGAGTCTCCTCACACCTTCGATTTCTTTTTCCATTCTATGTTTAACAAACTTCTCTAAAATGCATCAATGTCATGCCTCTCCTTGTGGTAGTGAGCTCCACACTAACCACTCTGCCACTTTCTTTTTTGAATCTTCTCCTAAATTCCTGTTTGATTTATGAGTGACTATTTTATATTTATGGCAGCGATCCTGGCATCACCGTGAGGCAATGACATTGTGTTACATCGGGTGCAGTCTCATTTTGAAGGGCTTTGCAGCGTTCTCCTTGACCAACTAGATAGACATGGTTAATAAGTTTGGAGGGGACACCTCACTAGTACCTGATCAGGTGGGTATCAATAATGGGCTGCATTGGGGTTTGAAAGAAGAAAGCCCAAAGCTGAGAGCAAAGTAGTTTGAAAGCACTGTAATAATCACACTTGAATGGCAATCGTCCAGTCTGAATTCAATGATGATCTTCTGTTTTGGGCAAAAATAATGGAAATGATTGAGGGAAGTTAGAATTCCAAACACAAAAATCTTACAGATCAGACGGAAGCAGGATGGTCAATAGTAGGGAGTCAGCCTATTATTGATGCATTGGGTAAAATCACACTCGCTTACACTGGTGAATCTATTCCCTTAGTTCTACAAATGCTCTAATTGTTGATTGAAGTGCAGGACAATTTCAATGAGTTGTTGCAAGATGATGCCGTACTTCACAATGCAACACATTAAGATTCACAAGTTGTGCACTCACCATTCCCGTTGCATTTTGCTCAGGCCCACATACATTTTGACTCCCTTTTTTGGCAGCAGGCTCTTTTCTACCTCAGCTTTAATATGTGGGAGGAGGAAGGGTCTCAATACCTAATTCAGGTGAGAATACATGCTTTTTACACACTGATGATGCCCAAGGAGGTCAAGCAAAATAATGCAATGTTACAAAAGCTGCACTGAACAGTTCTGTGGACTGAAGCACAGGTTCAACAAAAACAGCTGAACAAGCCATGGGTTGAAGCACATCCATAGGTGTGGGCTGAATGTTCACTTGATGAAAACACCTACAACTTCAGATTAGAATGTCAACAGCTTTATTCTGCAACAGAACAGTTCAGGCCTTGGAATCCAACCCTTTATGAGAAAATACAGTAACCATAGAACCATAGAAAATTACAGCTCAGAAACAGGCCTTTTGGCCCTTTTTGTCTGTGCCGAACCATTTTTTACCTAGTCCCACTGACCTGCACTTGGACCATATCCCTCCACACCCCTCTCATCCATCAGCCCATCCAAGTTTTTCTTAAATGTTAAAAGTGACGCCACATTTACCACGTTATCCGGCAGCTCATTCCACACTCCCACCACTCTCTGCGTGAAGAAGCCCCCCCTAATATTCCCTTTAAACTTTTCTCCTTTCACCCTTAACCCATGCCCTCTGGTTTTTTTCTTCTCTAGCCTCAGTGGAAAAAGCCTGCTTGCATTCACTCTATCTATACCCATCAAAATCTTATACGCCTCGATCAAATCTCCCCTCAATCTTCTACGCTCCAGAGAATAAAGTCCCAACCTATTCAATCTCTCTCTGTAACTCAGTTTCTCAAGTCCCGGCAACATCCTTGTGAACCTTCTCTGCACTCTTTCAACCTTATTTACATCCTTCCTGTAACTAGGTGACCTTCTTTTGTATATACTTGTAAAAGCTCTGATAGTTTACCCTCATATTCCATTTTTAATCAATCTTCTGTGCCCTTTTACTGGTTTCTAAAACGCTCCCAATCCTCAAGCTTGTTACTATTCCTTGTCATATGATAAGCCTCTTCTCTTAATCTAACACAATCGTTAATGCTCTCAATAAGCCACAGATGGATGTTTTTGCAGAGTTTATATTTCCCAATTTCATTGATAAACATATAAAGAAAGAATTCAACATTTTCACTGTTCACTATCAACCTTAGCAGGCTCTCCTCTCAAACTTAAAGCCAATTACATAGGGACAAGATTCTTGTTTATGATTGTGGAAATATGCCACTTGCAGACCATCAGATGGAATTCAATTGTGATATGAATGTTTGCCTGTTGATCTTTTGCTATGAGATTACCAATTAACCCTGCCGCATTGCACAATACTAGATCAGGGCGGTATGGTGGCTGTGGTTAGCACTACTGCTTCACAGACCAGGGACCCGGCTTCAATTCTGGCCTTGGGTGACTGTTTTTGTGGAGTTTACATGTTTTCCCCGTGTCTGCGTGGGTTTCCTTTGGGTGCTCCAGTTTCCCCTCTCAGTCTGATGTGCAGGTTAGGTGGATTGGCCATGCTAAATTGCCCCTTAGGTGTCCCAAGATGTGTAGGTTAGTGGGGTAACTAAGTGGGATTAAGGGGATAGTAACCTTAAATTCACTTTCCTCATTCCTCAACAATGTACATTTCTACAACACCTTTCACAGAGGCGGCATGGTGGCACAGTGGTTGGCACTCCTGTCTCACAGCGCCAGGGACCCAGGTTCAATTCTGGCCTCGGGTCACTCTCTGTGTGGAGTTTGTGCATTCTCCCCGTGTCTGCTCTGGTTTCCTCCCACATTCCAAAGATGTGCGGGTTCGGGTGATTGGCTATGCTAAATAAACCTTTGGTGTCAATGGGATTGGCGGGGTAAATATGTGGGGTTGGTGCAAACTTGATGGGCCAAATGGCCTCCTTCTGCACTGTAGGGATTCTATGATAATAAGATGTCTACAGGATCATCACAGGGGCAATTATCAGACAAATTTGACACCGAGCTCCCAAAAAAACCCATTGAGAGGTGACCAAGGAGTTTTTAAAGCAGTGTCTTAAATCATCGTCATAGAAACCCTACAGTGCAGAAGGAGGCCATTCGGCCCATCGAGCCTACGCCGACCACAATCCCACCCACGCCTTACCCCCACATACTTTACCCACTAATCCCTCTAACCTACGCATCAGGACTCGAAGGGGCAATTTTTAACCTGGCCAATCAACCTAACCCGCAAATCTTTGGACTGTGGGAGGAAACCGGAGCAGGATATAGATAGGCTGGAAATTTGGGCAAAGAAATGGCAGATGGAGTTCAATCCTGATAAATGCGAAGTGATGCATTTTGGTGGGAATAATGTAGGGAGGAGCTATACGATAAATGGAAGAACCATAAAGGGTGTAGAGACGCAGAGGGACCTGGGTGTGCAAGTCCACAGATCTTTGAAGGTGGCGTCACAGGTGGAGAAGGTGGTGAAGAAGGCATATGGCATGCTTGCCTTTATAGGACGGGGCATAGAGAATAAAAGTTGGGGTCTGATGTTGCAGATGTATAGAACGTTGGTTCGGCCGCATTTGGAATACTGTGTCCAGTTCTGGTCGCCACACTACCAGAAGGACGTGGAGGCTTTGGAGAGAGTACAGAGGAGGTTTACCAGGATGTTGCCTGGTATGGAGGGGCTTGGTTATGAGGAGAGATTGGGGAAACTGGGGTTGTTCTCCTTGGAAAGACGGAGGATGAGGGGAGACTTAATAGAGGTGTATAAAATTATGAAAGGCATAGATAGGGTGAACGGTGGGAAGCTTTTCCCCGGATCGGTGGTGACGTTCACGAGGGGTCATAGGTTCAAGGTGAAGGGGGGGAGGTTTAACACAGATATCAGAAGGACATATTTTACACAGAGGGTAGTGGGGGCCTGGAATGTGTTGCCGGGCAAGGTGGTGGAGGCGGACACACTGGGAACGTTTAAGACTTATCGAGACAGCTATATGAACGGAGTGGGAATGGAGGGATACAAAAGAGTGGTCTAGTTTGGACCGGGGAGCGGCGCGGGCTAATTGTTCTTTGTTTCTCATTTCAAGGCTTCATTCTATTATCATCTTGCTGGTGCCAGTACAGAGCGAGACTGCGAATAGTTGGGAACCTGTCTCTAGGGGCAGGGAATTCAGATGGTGTTCGTAAAGCAGAAGTGGAAATGAATAGGGTTGGGAAGCATTTTCTGATCAGCGCCAGTGTGATCTCCTGGACTCGTTTCGATCGCCTCAGGGGGTCGGAGAGGAATTTCCCAGATTTTTTTTTCCCCCATATTGGCCCTGGGGTTTTCGCCTCTCCCTGGAGATCACATGGTCTGGAATGGGGGGGGTGGGGGTGAGTAAATAGGTTGTGATGAACAAAGCATCGTAGCTGTGAGGGACAGCTCAGTGGATAGGATATTAGGATGTAGATAGGCTGGAAAATTGGGCGGGGATCCTGGATTCAGGATTCAATCCTGGACCGGGGAGCGGCGCGGGCTTGGAGGGCCGAAGGGCCTGTTCCTGTGCTGTATTGTTCTTTGTTCACCCGGAGGAAACCCACGCAGACACGAGGAGAATGTGCAAACTCCACACAGACAGTGACCCGAGCCGGGAATCGAACCCAGGACCCTGGAGCTGTGAAGCAGCAGTGCTAACCACTGTGCTACCGTGCCGCCCAATTAGGATGAGCTCGAGAGGCAGAGAGATTTAGGGAAAGAATTCCAGTGCTTTGGGCTAAACAGCTGAAGGTTGACCATCAGCGATGCACAAATGGAGCGTTGGACAGAACTTGGTTCATGTCAGCAGCAGTTCTGGTCAATTTAATCTTCCACGTGGTGCAAGGTGGGAGGCTGTTTAGGAAAACCTCGTGCTAATTAAGGGTTTGAACAAGGGCGGGCGATATTATGGTGGTGGTATTGGTAATATTGAGAATATGGGGTTGGAAATGTAGTTCAGGCTCAATTAGAATATCACAATTGCAAAGAGTTTGGTGAAGCCTCAGACAGACAGGAACCAGACAGAGGTTTGGAGTGAATGGTTAGGAAATGGAGCTTGTAGTGTGAACAGAAGAGGAGATAATTCCGAGTAATTGTAACCTACCATTCCTCCTCTCCCCCAACGCATTTCAGCTTCTCAAATAGTGGATAGACATTTCAGCAAATAAAAATTATTCTATTTCCCTTACCCTGCACCTCCCAAAATGTGATAAAAACACTTTAATTTAGCAAGTCTTCCTGATCATAGAACATTACAGCGCAGAACAGGCCCTTCGGCCCACGATGTTGCACCGACCAGTTAAAAAAAAAAACTGTGACCCTCCAACCTAAACCAATTTCTTTTCGTCCATGAACCTATCTACGGATCTCTTAAACGCCCCCAAACTAGGCGCATTTACAACTGATGCTGGCAGGGCATTCCAATCCCTCACCACCCTCTGGGTAAAGAACCTACCCCTGACATCGGTTCTATAACTACCCCTCCTCAATTTAAAGCCATGCCCCCTCGTGCTGGATTTCTCCATCAGAGGAAAAAGGCTATCACTATCCACCCTATCTAAACCTCTAATCATCTTATATGTTTCAATAAGATCCCCTCTTAGCCGCCGCCTTTCCAGCGAAAACAATCCCAAATCCCTCAGCCTCTCCTCATAGGATCTCCCCTCCATACCAGGCAACATCCTGGTAAACCTCCTCTGCACCCTCTCCAAAGCCTCCACATCCTTCCTGTAATGTGGGGACCAGAACTGCACACAGTACTCCAAGTGCGGCCGCACCAGAGTTGTGTACAGTTGCAACATAACGCTACGACTCCTAAATTCAATCCCCCTACCAATAAACGCCAAGACACCATATGCCTTCTTAACAACCTTATCTACTTGATTCCCAACTTTCAGGGATCTATGCACACATACACCTAGATCCCTCTGCTCCTCCACACTATTCAAAGTCCTCCCGTTAGCCCTATACTCAACACATCTGTTATTCCTACCAAAGTGAATTACCTCACACTTCTCCGCATTAAACTCCATCCGCCACCTCTCGGCCCAACTTTGCAACCTGTCTAAGTCTTCCTGCAAACTACGACACCCTTCCTCACTGTCTACCACACCACCGACTTTGGTGTCATCAGCAAATTTGCTAATCCACCCAAATGGGTGATCAGGAAGCAGTTCTACTGGAGATCCAGCATCAATTGAAATGCTCTTATCAACGTCGGGATCAGCAATTGGAACAGCCCGTGGGGATGCTTAATGGGCCTTGTTACCAAGGTCAACTGAGGAGTTCAATATCTGGCCACAGAAAACATAATTGAGAGTAAATGAAGCTGAAGAAATCTCTCCCCCTTCACCATATTATGTAATATCTGAAGTGATTCAAATTATTCAGATCTGGGTAAAATGTCCACCCTAATTAAAAACACCTGTGGTAGTTGCCTACATCGAGTGAAAGGCAATAATTATCTATTCGTCTCATCAATTTCTAAGTTGCCTATTCCAGCACCTTAAATGCCATGTTTACTTCAGGCACTATTTACTGAATGCAAGAACACCTGGTAAATGTTCATTTAGCTTTGTGCCCTTTAACATTTCTAATCCATTCTAAGTGGGATGCAGCTGGACTGGGCAGAAACCATTCTCGTTACACGAATAGAGCCACCACTTAATTCCAGTGGATCGCAGGTAAGTCATGTCTGCAAGAAGTGGTGGCAATTAGAAAATGCTGGAATCCATCATTAAAGAAGAAATAGCAGGCCATCTGGATAAGGATGGTTCGATTAAGCAGACGCAGCATGGATTCATGAGGGGAAAGTCGTGCTTGACAAACTTGTTGGATTTTTATGAAGATGTGACTAGTGCGGTTGACGGACGGGAACCGGTGGATGCGGTGTTTTTGGATTTCCAAAAGGCGTTAGCAAGGTGCCTCACAAAAGGTTGCTGAAGAAGATTGGGCCACACGGAGTTGGGGGTAGGATGTTAGCGGGGATTGGGGGATTGGCTATCCGACAGGAAGCAGAGAGTCGGAACAAATGGGTGCTTTTCTGGTTGTCAGGTGGTAACTAGTGGCGTGCCGCAGGGATCGGTACTGGGGCCTCAACTATTTACCATTATATAGACGATCTGGAGGAGGGGACTGAGTGTACGGTTACAAAGTTTGCTGACGACACAAAGATAAGTGGAGAAGTGAATCGTGTGGAGGGCATAGAAGATCTGCAGAGAGATTTGGACAGGCTGAGCTAGTGGGCGAGGATCTGGCAGATGGAGTATAACGTTGACAAATGCGAGGTTATTCACTTTGGAAGAAATAATAGCAAATTGGATTATTATCCAAATGGAAAAAAATTACAACATGATACTGTGCAAAGGGACCTAGAGGTCCTTGTGCATGAGACGCAAAAACCCAGTCTGCAGATGCAACAGGTGATCAAGAAGGCAAATGGGATGTTGGCCTATATCGCAAGGGGGATAGAATATAAAAGCAGAGATGTCTTGCTGCATCTGTACAGGGCATTGGTGAGGCCGCAGCTGGAATACTGTGTGCAGTATTGGTCCCCTTAATTGTGGAAGGATACTTTGGCCTTGGAGGGAGTGCAGAGAAGGTTCACCAGGTTGATACCAAAGATGAGGGGTGTTGATTATCAGGAGAGACTGAGCAGATTGGGTTTGTTCTCATTGGAATTTAGAAGGCTGAGGGGGGATCTTATAGAGACCTATAAGATGATAAAGGGGCTGGATAGGGTAGAGGTGGAAAGATTATTTCCATTTAGAAAGGAAGCTAAACTAGAGAGCACAGCCTCAAAATAAAGGGGGGGCTCAGTTTAGGACAGAGTTGAGGGGGAACTTCTTCTCTCAGAGGGTGGTGAATCTCTGGAATTCTCTGCCCACTGAAGTGGTGGATGCTACCTCGTTGAATATGTTTAAATCATGGCTAGATGGATTCCTGATCGGTAAGGGAATTAAGGGTTATAGGGATCAGGAGGGTAAGTGGAACTGATCCACTTCAGATCAGCCATGATCTTATTGAATGGCGGGGCAGGCTCGAGGGGCTGGATGGCCTACTCCTGCTCCTATTTCTTATGTTCTTTATCACTTCATAAAAGTCAAATTAATTTGTAATTCACACGCTGTAACTCAAAATTTAACACTGCTCGGGATAAACATTTAGTAGAATATAGATCCTCAGTTTTTGCCATCACATTTTTAATCAATAAATTAACAGTTCTAAATCTACCGGGGCAAGTCAAAGGCCAGGAATCCTGCGGTGAGTAACTCGCCTCCTTACTCCCCAAAGCTTCTCCACCAGATACAAAGCATAAGTCAGGGGTATGATGGATACTCTCCATTTGCCTGGATGAGTGCAGCTCCAACAACAGTCATGAAGTTCAACACCATCCAGGACAAAGCAGCCCACTGGATTGCTACCCCTTCCACAAACATTCACTCCCTCCACCACCGATGAACAGTGACAGCCATGTGTACCATCTACAAGATGCACTGCAGGAATTCACCAGGGTTCCTTAGGCTGCACCTTCCAAACTCTCAGCCACTGCCACCTAGAAGGACAAGAGCAGCAGGTACCTGGGGACACCACCACCTGGAAGTTTCCCTCCAAGTCACTCCGCATTCTGACTTTGGGAACATATCGCTGTTTGTTTACCGTCATTGGATCAAAAAACCTGGAACTCCTTCCCTAACAGCACTGTGGATGTACCTAGAACTTCAGGGACTGCAGTGGTTTAAGAAGGCAGCTCACCACCACCTTCTGAAGGGCAACTCGGGATGGCCAATAAATGGTGGTCTAGTCAACGACATCCACACCCAGTAAATGAAGAAAAGAAACCTTGCTGTTTATTCAAATTAGCCCCAAACACTCTCAAGGCACATCACTTCATCACACAAATATACAACTTTGTGAATAATATTTCTGAGGACGATGGGCCCGAAATAACTTTGCATTTTAATGACGTACCAGCATCAGAATACAGATAAGATAAGAAGCTTCCCATATGCAATCGCTCAACCAGCTTCTGGTCCCCGAAGCAGTTGTTTGTGTCAAACAAAGAATCAAAGTCCTGCAAAGAACAACAAGTGGCTCTCGTCATGCCAACCCCAAACGTTTTAGCATATTGTGTTACTTCCATCAACGCCTCATCCAAAGGTTTCAATTATTACTTTATTTATCACGAGAAGAACAAGAATGGCAATTTTAAAAAGGTAGCATCCAAATTAGATCGTTCACAAATGATATCATAAAACACATGCCCAGCTGCTCATAACAATTGCAAATCAGTTTCAGCTGGTCGGCATGTGAGCAATTCAACATGGAAAAAAATCATTTTTTCCCTTGGACCACCTACTCCCATCTCTGTAACAAGCTACAGGACACCCACACAGGAAGAATGGGCAGTTAGGCATTCAGTTAGAAACATAGCTTTTCTTACTTTAACAAAAATAAATAAATACTAAAATACTTCTGATAGCTAATTTGTGGATTGAGATAGATATGGATAAAGTAAGCTCTCACCCCAGCCTGCTTTTAATGTAAGTTTAGAATTATGACACAAGGTGACAGTTTTGCTCAAGGAAACATCAAGCATGTTAAATCCGCTTCGCAGTGTAAGGCAGATGTGACACTGAGCATCAGGAATGGTCAATAGCAGTTTGAAGGATTAGAGGAGCAGACATCACCAATTGGACTCTGCATCGGCACACATATGGTGAATATAGTGCTCAGAAAATGTGAGCAGGTGGATAAATTAATACACAGACTGCGGCCATTTAGCTCCCTGGCTGCTCCCAATGCAAGGAACAATGGTGTCACACAACACCCTCCAGCAAGTTGGACAGCTTCCCCTGACACTGGGTTCAAAAATGAAAAAGACACAACTTTGCAGCATTCTCTCATGCCTTCCAAAGAGAAATAGGTTGAAACACTGTAATTGAACCTGAGACAAACGGTACAGTCACTGTCAAGCTGCTTTTCTCATTACTTACTGCAGACGAATTGAAGACATCCAGGAGGAGGAAGTTGAGCAGAGCCCAGAGTTCGTGCAGGTTGTTCTGAAGTGGTGAATCCGTGAGCAATAATACATTTGTTGTTTTAAATTCTCTCACTATTTCAGAGAGCTGTAAATTTAGCAGATTTAAAAACATGACTGTACAAACTGGGTACAAGTTTGAATCATACTGCTGGCACAACTGTAGATTCAGACTGCATTTAAAAGTTCGCTGATCTTTTAGGTGTTTATTCGTGTCTGTCATTTCTCCAATTAATTCAGATATAGTGGCACCAAATGCTTTGCATTAGGAAGCAAAAAGCAAGTGTACTAATAGTACATCAAGATTACAAACGGTTATCGATAACTTGCAAGACGCGAATATGGAAACTTCCAGAGCCGTCCACAATTGAATGGCATTTCTTTCAAATCGAAGCAATGGTTGTGGAAGGAGCAGCTGGTTAAAAAGCAATAGTTGTGGAAGGAGCAGCTGGTTAAAAAGCAATGGTTGTGGAAGGCGCAGCTGGTTAAAAAGCAATGGTTGTGGAAGGAGCAGCTGGTTAAAAAGCAATGGTTGTGGAAGGGACAGCTGGTTAAAAAGCAATGGTTGTGGAAGGGACAGCTGGTTAAAAAGCAATGGTTGTGGAAGGGACAGCTGGTTAAAAAGCAATGGTTGTGGAAGGGACAGCTGGTTAAAAAGCAATGGTTGTGGAAGGAGCAGCTGGTTAAAAAGCAATGGTTGTGGAAGGAGCAGCTGGTTAAAAAGCAATGGTTGTGGAAGGAGCAGCTGGTTAAAAAGCAATGGTTGTGGAAGGGACAGCTGGTTAAAAAGCAATGGTTGTGGAAGGAGCAGCTGGTTAAAAAGCAATGGTTGTGGAAGTGACAGCTGGTTAAAAAGCAATGGTTGTGGAAGGAGCAGCTGGTTAAAAAGCTTTTAAAACAAGATCACACTACGGTCTGATTAAGCAGATCTGATCTTTGATTTTCAATTCAAATATTTCCACTCCACTCTTCCACTGGTGTTAAAACCCAGAGATTAACTATCGAGCCTCAATAATTGATGGTGCAATAACTTTCCCAGAAGTTTCTGAACCCCTGGAGTAATTTGGTTGAATATGGCACAGCGGTTCGCACTGCTGCCTCACAGCAACAGGGACCAGTGTTTGATTTCCGGCTTGGGTAACTGTGTGGAGTCCGCATGTTCTCCCCATGTCTGTGTGGTTTTCCTCCGGGTGCTCCGGTTTCCTCCCACAGTCCAAAAGACATGCTGGTTAGGGTGCATTGGCTGTGCTAAATTCTCCCTCAGTGTTACCCGAACAGGCGCCAGAGTGTGGCGACCAGGGGATTTTCACAGTAGCTTCATTACAGTGTTAATGTAAGCCTACTTGTGACACTGATAAACTTTAACTTAAAAAATGATTTGTCTGCATTGGATTGTGAGATTAAAGCGCTCTTTTCCTCAAGATTCGCATTCCATCTGTGACAATAAATAACCCTTTTAATTTAGCTCTTAAAGCTTTGATGGAAGTGCGAAGGAACAGTGAAAGCAGCAAATAACAATTATATTAACCATGAGTACTCAAAATGTATCATTTTCCTTCATTTCAAAATCTCTATTCCTGGATTTCCCTCCAACCTTTTGTTCCAATCTTCCTGTCCTTCGTTATCTCATTCACCAGAGAACAGTCACTTCCATCCACACTGAATTCTTTTTTACTGTTCTTTGCCACTCCGTCTTACCCCGTCTTTGCATTCCCCTCTCCAGGGGAACAGTGTGCAGCAAACTTCTGTGCCTCATTTTCTGTCTGGTCCCACACATAACTGCACCTTGCTCAAAAATAACCTCACTCCATGATATATAACCGAGAATGTGACACATGGTTTACAAAGTTTTAAAGTTTATTTATTAGTGGCACAAGTAGGCTTACATTAACACTGCAATGAAGTTACTCTGAAAATCCCCTAGTCGCCACACTTCGGTCCACTGAGAATTTAACACGGCCAACGCACGTAACCAGCAATTTTTTTGGACCGTGGTAGGAAACCGGAGCACTCGGAGGAAACCCACACAAACACGGGGAGAACGTGTAAACTCCACACAGACGATGACCCAAGCTGGGAATCGAACATGGGTCACTGGCGCTGTGAGGCAGCAGTGCGAACCACCGAGCTACCATGTCGCCCCCTCCTCATGCCCCCATGCTACAAATCAAGCCTGCGTTTCTCCCCAATTCACCTGAAGATGAGGCAGAAAATGTAGCATTCACTACAATGGTAGCCATTAACTCTGGTGGTAATGGACGGGATGGGGAAGAGAGCAGAGAAAATGAACGGAAAACACACTTACCTTGGGTTTCCCATTTTTGATCCTTTCGGCTTCATCCATAACCATATCGCCAATTAAATATTTTGAAAACAGGTTTCTCCCTGATGAGCATTTCATACGACGTCACACAAACGTCCCACTCTCCAGGAAGGAGGACATCTCTGATGAAAGCTGCCTGATAAAGTAAGAAGTGGGTTACATTTCAGTTTTCCAAACACCAGAAATTTATTTTTCTAGAAGACAATTGGGATGCAGCAGAAACAGATCTGATCACAGGCATGAATCACACAAATTTAACTGAATAAAACACTGACGTTGGGGTTTTCCAGCCCCGCCAGCAGTGAGCAGAGTCAAGGGCATGACGGGCAAAGGTGGAGAGGGGCCAAAGGGCAATTGGCTCTTTGCAACTCTCCAAACCATAGAATCCCTACAGTGCAGGAAGAGGCCATTCGGCCTTTGTACTTTCCCACTGGGGTCGGCCAACATGTGGCAGGAGATCCAACAAGCACTGCACGGATTACTTCCACAACGTGCAATGCATTTTCAAATTAAACTCCATGCATCAGCTGTATTTTCCAACAGTATTTTTGGAAACATAAAACACAGTTCTTACCCTTTGATCCTTGTCACCAATTAAACAAATAGCTCGAAGAGTCGGTATCCATCTTTTGAACTCAAGCATCCAGTTGTGCAGTGTAGACTTGGGGACTAGAACCATGTGAGGTCCAGGAATGTTTCTATCGTGTTTCATGTACCCAAGAAGAGCAATAATTTGCAAAGTCTTCCCGAGACCCTGTTAAACAAAGTAAAACAATTAATTCTCTTAGAATCAAAGACTTTTTTCATCATTGTTGTCCTGAAGCATTTCTGAAATGTACTGGAAGAAACCATTCGGCCCATCAAGTTTGTTCTGCAATTTAATTCGATCATAGCTTATCTACATCGTAACTCCATTTATCTGCCTTGGTTCCATTTCCCTTCACACTAATCTAACAAAAATCTTCGTCTCAGTTTTGACATGTCCAGACTAACCGTGCCTCAAGTTTTCCATAAAATAAAAAGCTAGGTTTTGGCAGGAAGGAGGAGAAAACAAACGTTCCAGGTTTCCGCTAATCTTTGAATGGTACACCCTCGAACATCCGGGAGAAGATACTTGTTCCCTATTTAGAAACATCGAAGATAGGAGCAGGAGGAGGCCATTTGGCCCTTCGAGCCTGCTCCGCCATTCATTACGATCATGGCGGATCATCCAACTCAATAGCCTCATCCTGCTTCCCCCCTCCCCTCCAATAACCTTTGATCCCATTCACCCCAAGTGCTTTACCGAGCCGCCTCTTGAATACATATAATGAATGCTTCACCCCGTTTTGAACAGGGAACCTTTCACGTGAGGCGAACTTGATAACCAGTGCACTACAGAGACATTTATCTTATTAAATCCTTTAAACTAAACATCTCACATGCCTACACCAAACAATTGTTATGTCTACAATCAATGTGTATTCATACCGTTTCATCTGCCAGGATACCATTCATGCCATTCTCAGATAAAGAAATCAGCCAATTCAGTCCACGGATCTGATAGTCGCGGAGTTTCCCTCCTTTTACATCTGTGGAAGAGACCCCAAACATTTAGAGCCTTCAACCGTTGCAAGAGTCTGTACAGAGTACAGCTCAAGGGGAAATGAAATCAGTGCCATGACCAAAAGGAAAAGTATTACTGTTTCAGGAACCATTGAACTGAAAGCACCATGATAGCTTGAGACAACAAAAAGCAAGCAGCACAATCCATTTAGTATTAGGGTCTTAATGTTTGCATAAAGAATGTCAGCGTTCAGACGCAGGCTCCAAAACGAAGGTGGTGATTTTCACCACGACTACTACCATTCTATAGCAACGAAATTGACCAATAAAACAAGGCCAAAGTATATAAAGAAACATAAACTGTTAAACAGAGCACCTAAACTTCACGAAGGCAAGTATGAGCAAGATTGGGAGGGCAGAGAGAAGGAATGATGGTGAGGAACCAGGTTACTGGGCTTTGACTGGTTTGTGAGAAATCATTGCATGGACATTACTGGGATTTTGAATATGTTATGAGTATTTGGAGCATTGCGTGCCGTTCTGGTCATCAAACTACCAGAAGGACGTGGAAGCTTTGGAGAGAGTGCAAAGAAGGTTCACCAGGATGTTGCCTGGTCTCAAGAGTGTTGGCTATGAGGAGAGGTTGAATAAACTAGGACTGTTTTCATTGGAAAGACAGAGGCTGAGGACAGACCTGATAGAGGTGGACACAATGATGAGAGGCATAGGTAGGGTGGATAGTCAGAAGCTTTTTTCCAAGGGTGGAAGTGTTAATTACAAGGGGGCGCAGGTTCAAGGTGAGAGGGATAAAATTTAAGGGAGATGTGTGGGGGAAGTTTCTCACAGAGTGGTGGGTGCCTGGAATGCACTACCAGGGGAGGTGATGGAAGCAGGCACATTAGCAACATTTAAGAAGCATCTCAACGGGTAAATGAATAGGGAGGGAATAGAGGGATACAGACCCAAATAAGGACAGAAGGGTTTTTCTTTATTTTAGTAAGGGCATCATGATTGGCACAGGCTGGGAGGGCTGGAGGGCCTGTCTTGTGCTGTACTTTTCGTTGTTCTTTGATTGGGGAAATGCCATTTGGGAGAACAGATCATTCAGCTCACCATTTCATAGGGTAAGGAACTGATTATACATGATTCTCAACACCAAAAGGACAGCATGTTACATGTACGCAATCTGTATGATAATCCAATTATTCATCATGAAAACAGATGGTTCCTTTTCATGTGGCGCACACTAACATGTTAAAATGGCTGCTGGGACCCCATGAAAAATAAGTTGGAGCAGCTTCAACTCAGTTCCTTGGGAGCACTGGTTGAGAGGGCAAAGCTGAACAAAACAAAGAGCAAGGTGAAAGGCTGATATATGAAACACATGTCATACTGGCATGAGGGAGAACTTTCAGCATTACCCTGCATTTTATTCATGCTGAAGCTGACCTCAAAATACTCAATATCCACAATATCCAGTCAGAAAACATGATGTCAGATTACAAGTTAGGCTGGAGTGAGTCCGTGGTGTCTGTCAGCATTAGTAGATTGTTCCATTAAAAAGACCCCTTATGCCAATAAATACAGCCAATTAAACCAGGAGAATGGGAGTTGCTGTTTTTGGAGATTTAATTACAACAGTCTCAAATGTTCCCACAAGTCTCATTTTGACAAAATTGAACACTGCACATCGATGAATGGTGACTGAAAATGTGAAAGCAATTGGGAAAAGGTAGTGAAAACTGAGCTACATTAACTCATGTATGAAATAACGAATAAAATGGCTTTACACACATGATGTGGATTCTTCAAACCTTGTACAGACATTGGTTGTCTTGCTGTTTTCTGACAGTAGCTCTTCATCCTCTTCCTGTTCCGTACGACGATGCCGATAGCTAAGAATTAAAAGTGAATTGTTTGTGCGAGGGGTTACTATTACTTTCCAAACCAATTTAAAAGAGCTGTTCCTGCAGTCAATTTCAAATCCACAATCACTTCAGAATAAACAGCACCGTACAAATTATTTTGGATATTGTGCATCACTTTTGTGGTGAAGATTAGTACATAGAATCCTAAAGTGCAGAAAGAGGCCATTTGGCCCATGGAGTCTGCACCGGCCTCAATCCCACCCAGACCCTATCCCCATGATGCCATGCATTTACCCTCGCTAGTTCCCCTGACACTAAGGGGCAATTTAGCATGGCCAATTCACCTAACCCTAATCTTTGGACTGCGGGATGAAACCGGAGCACCCGGAGGAAACCCACGCAGACACGGGGAGAATGTGCAAACACTATACAGACAGTGACCCAAGCCGGGAATCGAACCAGGGTCCCTGGCGCTGTGGGGCAGCAGTGCTAACCACTGCCACACTGCCACCCTTACTACTGTGCCACCATGCCCTACGTACAGCATGTTATTGAACTAAGATTCAAAATTGCAATTCATGCAGGTGGCCATTGTTTTAATTTAAAGTTGATTCCAAACATAAACTTTGAAATCTACTGTTATGTAAATACTCTCCCAAGACCCTGGTAGATTACACAGCATATTAGTACTTTTTAATTTAATTCGATGTGACACTTTTCATAACATCCGTGTTTTCAATACAATGTTGACAGGAATTCCACGCCTGTTATACGGATGCAGGATATTTGAACACTTGGTGACTAAGATGCTGTTTCAACTTTAAAAAGGCAGAGAAAAGGTGTAGGCCATGCAACCTCAGACATCTGTTTATTCAATTAAATCATGCTTGCTGTTGCTTCATATCACTTGATAGTGCAGCCAACAAAGAAAAAAATCCATTCAGAAAATTTAACACCCGTCGCCATTTGGGGCAGAACTTTCCACCAAGTGGAACGAAATAGCCCTCACTTTCAATCCTCACTAACCTCGTTCTAATATTAAGATGCGCCCCCCTTGAACCAGATTTCCCTCAAAAGAAATTAGTCTCTGTATCTACCCTACCAAATCCCCTAATCATTTTAAAC
Organism: Mustelus asterias; assembly: GCF_964213995.1. NCBI lineage: Eukaryota > Metazoa > Chordata > Chondrichthyes > Carcharhiniformes > Triakidae > Mustelus > Mustelus asterias. The sequence goes on from NW_027590484.1 coordinate 294,241, forward strand.
TCCTCAATTTGGTTCTGTTTAATACTCTAAACTCAACGGAATGAAAGCCAGATTTACGGAACATGTTATGTTCTCATAACCTGACACTAAGACCAGATAGCATCCCGGTGCCAGACCAATATTACTTTCCTGAGGTTCGTTGCCCAGAACCAAAGGCAGTTCTCCAGCTGAGGTTTGACCAAGGCTCTGTACAGCTTCCTCATTTTTTCTTCCCAATCTATTTTGAGATAAATGCCATCTTCCTCTTAGCATATTTCATTATCTTTTGTAACAGTGCAGTAATATCGTGTTATTTATATGGAAACTCAAATCTCTTTTGCTCCTCCACAACTAATCTTTCTTGTCGAAAACACTTAGATTTGCCTTTCTCAGTTCCAAAGTGGGTGGCCTCACACTTCTCCACACTGAACTACATTTGCCACAGCTTTGCCCACTCACTGGGCTATGCCCTCTTTGCAACCCCATCATATGTTCCCAATTTGTGGTTGCTCCTAACCTAGTCTGCAAATATGGATGAAGCAGTAAAGAGTTATATCCAAATCACTGAAAGCCGAGGCCCCAAAACCTCAAGGAGGAATGAAAGCTTTACTTCCACCATTCTACTTTGATCCCAACATTAACGCCTCTTTGGCCTTCAAACGCCAGGAACACTTTCCAAGTTGAAATCTCTCAGAATTTGCATCATGAATCCAAAAACACATTGCCTGGAATATATCTTACCGTCCAACCGACAGAAGCGTCTGTTTCTCATCTTTCTTTAATCGAGGGCGCCCGGGTTTCATCTTTAAAGGAGACGTTGGAGTTTTCTGTGCAGCAGGTTGGATAAAGTGGGCAAAACGCTCGGTCTGTTGCAGCAGATAATCAAATCTGTCGAGCAAAAAAAAATGTTAATAAGAAAATAAAGCATTGAGAATTAACGTGACAAGAGTATGCAAACACATCTCATTTAATCTACAGTCAATCTACAGTTCTTGTGGGGGCTGCAGATTTGTTTTTAATGAGGCGTAATAGTACGTGTCTTTGGAAAACAGCCTTTCACCTGGTATTACTTTGTAAATTGGGCAACTGAGTAACATTTGGGTGAGGTGGGGAAAGAAGAATAAAGACAACCTTCTCTGCTGTGGTGATATTAAATCATTCCCACTGTAATTGAGATTTCACTTTGTGCTAGTAAATTGAAAAATGCTCTTCAAACACAACCTATATTTCTACATACAGGATAGTACACAAATGTGTATAGTACTATACGTGACAGCCTCAAATTTAGCACTGTTCAGGATTAGAAACATGGAAAAGCTACAGCACAAAACAGGCCCTTCGGCCCCACAAGTTGTGCCGAACATATCCCTATCTTTTAGGCCTACCTATAACCCACCACCCTATTAAGTCCCATGCACTCATCCAGGAGTCTCTTAAAATACCCTATTGAGTTTGCCTCCACCACCACTGATGGCAGCCGATTCCACTCGCCCACCACCCTCTGTGTGAAAAACTTCCCCATCACATTTCCCCTGTACCAACCCCCCCCCCCCCCCCCCCCCCCAGCACCGTAAACCTGTGTCCTCTTGTAGCAACCATTTCCAGCCTGGCAAAAAGCATCTGAGAATCCCGATCTATGCCTCTCAACATCTTATATACCTCTATTAGGTCTCCTCTCATCCTACGTCTCTCCAAGGAGAAAAGACCGAGCTCCCTCGGCCTATCCTCATAAGGCATGCCACTCAATCCAGGCAACATCCTTGTAAATCTCCTCTGCACCCTTGCAATCTTCTCCACATCCTTCCTGTAATGAGGAAGGATGTGGAAACTGGTGTCACTGACTGTATCTATACTGATGTTAATCCAGCTCCCTCACACTGTCAATCAGTAACCCCTCTCCCCCAGCACCCTGTGTTACTGACTGTATCTGTACTAATGTTAATCCAGCTCCCTCACACAGTCACTCGGTAACGCAATCCCCCCAGCACCGTATGCTACTGTCTATATCTGTACTGATGTTAATCCAGCTCCCTCACACTGTCACTCAGGTACCCCTCTCGCCCAGAATCCTGGGTTACTGACTGTATCTTTACTGATGTTAATCCAGCTCCCTCACACTTTCACTCAGTAACCCCTCTCTCCCCAACACCCTGTGTTACTGACTGTATCTGTACTGATGTTAATCCAATGCCCTCACACTGTCACTCAGTTACCCCTCTCCCCCCACTACCCTGTGTTACTGACTGTATCTGTACTGATGTTAATCCAACTCCCTCGCACTGTCACTCAGTAACCCCTCTCCCCCCAGCACCCTGTGTTACTGACTGTATCTTTACTGATGTTAATCCAGCTCCCTCACACTGTCACTCAGTAACCCCTCTCCCCCCAGCACCCTGTGTTACTGACTGTGCCTGTACTGATGTTAATCCAGCTCCCTCACACTGTTACTCAGTAACCCCTCTCCCCCAGCACCCTGTGTTCCTGACTGTGTCTGTACTGATGTTAATCCAGCTCCCTCACACTGTCACTCAGTAACCCCTCTCCCCCAGCACCCTGTGTTACTGACTGTGTCTGTACTGATGTTAATCCAGCTCCCTCACACTGTCACTCAGTAACCCCTCTCCCCTCAGCACCCTGTGTTACTGACTGTATCTGTACTGATGTTAATCCAACTCACAATAAAAAACTGTTAAAAGCACAAGTTAGTCGAATGTTTGTGCAGGCAAGAGGAGGAAGCTTGGTGGTTAATATCTTACGGTAAAAACAGCCATTTATCTACCACAATATTTCTAAAATAGCTTAGTTGTTAATAACCTCTATTCTATAGCATTTCCAATGGTTTGCTGGCACTACCCTGATGCTAAAATTGCTCCATTAGCTCAGAGGTTATTGCAAAACCAAAGCAAGAGTGTCCAAGGTTAAAAAGCCAACACCTGTTCAATTTTGAGAGATTAAAAATATGATTCGTTCCATCCATGAAGCACTGGGGAATATTTATACAGTTTATATTTATACAGTTGAACAATGCAAAAAGACAACTAATTGCTGATTTGAAAAGGCCACAACTCCACTTATCGCAGCCCACAAAAAGGAGGGTCATGGGACGTGGGCATCACTCGCTAGACCGGCATCCATTCCCCTCAAGGTGGGGGTGGTGGTGAGCAGCCTTCTTGAACAGCTGCAGTCTGTGTGGTACGCACATCAACAATGGACGGGGAAATGGAGTTGAAGCCCAAGATCAGCAATGATCAAACTGAATGGCAGAGCAGGCTCGAAGAGCCATGTGGTCTACTTTTGCCCCTCCTAGTCTTGTCTTCCATCTGCTGTCCTTGTTGTTCTAGGTGTTAGAGGTCATGGATTTGGAAGGTGCTGTCAAAGGAGCCTTGAAAAGATACTGTCGTGCATCTTGCGTATGGTTCACACTGCTGCCAATTTATGGGTGGTGAATGGAGTGACAATCAAGTGACTGCTTTGCCTCGGAAGGTGCTGAGTTTCTTGAATGTTGTTGGGACTGCACTCATCCAGGCAAATGAAGGATATTCCTTCACACTTCTGACTCCTGCCTACGGATTATGGGTAGGTTTTGGGGATTTAAGTGGTGGGTCATTCTCCATAGAATTCCCAGCCTCTGACCTACTCTTGTAGCTCTCAGTAATTATCTGCTCAGTTCAGTTTCTGGTCAATGGTAACCCCCAGAATGTTGATGGCGGTAGATTCAACAATGGTAAAGCGGCTGATTATTAAGGGGGAAAATGGCTCGAGTCTCTCTTGTTGGAGATGATCATTGCCTGGCACTCGGGTGGTACACAAGTGAGTTGCCACTTGTCAGTCCAAGCCTGAACATTATCCAGGTCTTGCTGCGTGCAAGAACAGGCTGCCTCGGTATCTGAGGAGCTGCAAACTGTACAAAACGTAGTGCAATTCTCATCTGTAAACACCCTTACATCCGACATTATGATGAAGCAGCTGAAAAAGTTTGGGCCTCGGTCACCACCCTGAGGAACTCCTACAATCATGTCTTGGGGCTGAGAGGATTGGCCTCCAACATTTACAACCATCTTCGTTTGTGTGAGGTACGACTCCAACCAGTGGACAGCTTTCCTGATTCCCACTGAGTTCAATTCTGCTCGGTCTTCTTGATGCCACACTTAGTCAAATATCCCCTCAATGTCATGGATTGGCCATTCACCTCACGGCCACAACACAAATAGGACACAAAACCTCTGCTTAGTTCAAAGCATCACAACACAAGGAACGGGGAAATATCAATCAACATTAAAAGGCCACTACTTACTGAAGAAGCATGTCTCTCACCTATCAGTTATGGTTACCACATTATCATCGTCTTCTTAGGACATTATCATTGCTGATCTAACAATAGTTTGATCCTTCTGCAAGTTGGCCATATTCTAAGTTATCTAATATTGAATGATGTGCATCATTCAGCGAATGAAAGATTGCAATTGCCAGTACCAGCTTTCAAACATGGGACTAACCACCCTGTGAAGTCAGGATACTAAAAATCCTCCGAAGGAAATTCAGGCTGAAAGTATTGCGAATCAGCACTGATGGACGAGGATTAAATGGGCACCTGCTCTAAAAGATGGAGCGGTAAAGCTGAAAATTTTAAAACAAGACCAGCACCCTCGAGCAAAGCTGTACTTTCTCTGGGTGGTGGCAGTGACGCACAGCTGGTTCCCCCAAGATGATAACCTAATCAATTCTAATTTGTGAACTATTTGATCCAAATTAAAATGAATGTAAAGCAAAGAGACTTTCCATGTATGAATGAATTGCAATACTATGTACAAATGAAAATATTTTCAACAAATGCTTCCTTTACTGATTTTACCACTTTTTCTTCATAGGCCGGATCCTCCTCTTTCACCTCTGGTTTAGGCACTTTGAATATAAATGCTGCATCACCCACTGTCCATCTCGCACAGAAAACATTCGATGAACAGTCAATAAACAGGTCTATCACAAACAGAAACTTGCAGAGTGGAAAATTTATTCATCCAAATGACACTGCATTATAAATATTACACCCGCTGATTTTTCATTCATCAGGTGGACTTCCAAGCAGAACAATACACGTTCCACACAGGGCCAATGCCATTTGGTACCGAGGGAATGTTCTCTCTCCCTTTAAATTGGGCAAACTAGATGACAAACTAGATGCCTAAGACAATAAAACCAGCTGTTGTCTTGAGAATGAATCTTGATTCAAAACCCTATTTTGCCAAATCTCGAATCTCAAAGGGTCGAGATAAAAAAAGCAAAGAATTATATTTCTATAGTACCTTTCATGACGTCAACACTCTGTTTTTATGATATTAACTGAGTGATAAATACGATGTGGAGATGCCGGCGTTGGACTTGGGTAAGCACAGTAAGAAGTCTCAAGACCAGGGGTTAAAGTCCAACAGGTTTATTTGGTAGCACAAGCCACAGGCTTTTAGAGCGTTGCTCCTTCATCAGGTGAGTGGGAGTTCTGTTCACAAAAAGGGCATATAAAGACACAAACTCAATTTACAAAATAATGGTTGGAATGCGAGTCTTTACAGGTAATTAATTCTTAAAGGTACAGACAGTGTGAGTGAAGAGGGGGTTAAGCACAGGTTAAGCACCCGTGCTTAACCCTCTCTCCACTCACATTCCAACCTGGTGTTGTGAGACTTCTTACTGTGATAAATACGAGACAGGACACAGGACACTTCAAAATGCTGCCCTGGGAACCTTTATACCGGAACAAGAGGGAAGAATGGGTTGTGTCTCATCCGAAAGGCGGCGTCTTTGACAGTATAGTACTTTGTCGTAGTGTCAATCTGGGTTTCTAGTCTGACGTCACTGGAGTGGTATTTGAACCCATAACCACCTGACTCAGAGGTGAGAATGCTACCAACTACGTTGCGCCTAATGAGAAACATGAACTTACAATAGGCATTTCATAATGGTTCATCTCATCTCCCCAGCAAACTGCCGCTATAGCTAGTCAGGTCCAACATTATTTTGTCATTACAGGTGACAAGAAACAAAACATTCAGTCCAATTGGCCTGTGCGAACTTACCAGGCCGTCCATCCATCAGTCTTTCCTTTTCTAGAGAAAATAAGCCCAGTCTTTCCTGATACAGGATAGCCTCTCAGTGGTACTATCACCCTTGTCAATCTTCTTTTTCACATCTTTGTATCCTTTTTATAATTTGGAAGCCAGAACTGCACAGAGTACATCAATGTGTAGTTTAACCACCTTTAACATAGAAACAATCTCCAAAGTACTCCACGGGACTGGTCTAAAAATATTTAACACTGAGCCACAAGTTATATTAGTATAGATGTGGTCAAACTGGTACGTTTAAAAGGGGGGAGAGGTTTAGGAAGAGTATTCCAAACATAGAACATAGAACATAGAACATTACAGCGCAGAACAGGCCCTTCGGCCCACGATGTTGCACCGACCAGTTAAAAAAAAAAACTGTGACCCTCCAACCTAAACCAATTTCTTTTCGTCCATGAACCTATCTACGGATCTCTTAAACGCCCCCAAACTAGGCGCATTTACAACTGATGCTGGCAGGGCATTCCAATCCCTCACCACCCTCTGGGTAAAGAACCTACCCCTGACATCGGTTCTATAACTACCCCCCCTCAATTTAAAGCCATGCCCCCTCGTGCTGGATTTCTCCATCAGAGGAAAAAGGCTATCACTATCCACCCTATCTAAACCTCTAATCATCTTATATGTTTCAATAAGATCCCCTCTTAGCCGCCGCCTTTCCAGCGAAAACAATCCCAAATCCCTCAGCCTCTCCTCATAGGATCTCCCCTCCATACCAGGCAACATCCTGGTAAACCTCCTCTGCACCCTCTCCAAAGCCTCCACATCCTTCCTGTAATGTGGGGACCAGAACTGCACACAGTACTCCAAGTGCGGCCGCACCAGAGTTGTGTACAGTTACAACATAACGCTACGACTCCTAAATTCAATCCCCCTACCAATAAACGCCAAGACACCATATGCCTTCTTAACAACCTTATCTACTTGATTCCCAACTTTCAGGGATCTATGCACACATACACCTAGATCCCTCTGCTCCTCCACACTATTCAAAGTCCTCCCGTTAGCCCTATACTCAACACATCTGTTATTCCTACCAAAGTGAATTACCTCACACTTCTCCGCATTAAACTCCATCCGCCACCTCTCGGCCCAACTTTGCAACCTGTCTAAGTCTTCCTGCAAACTACGACACCCTTCCTCACTGTCTACCACACCACCGACTTTGGTGTCATCAGCAAATTTGCTAATCCACCCAACTATACCCTCATCCAGATCATTAATAAATATTACAAACAGCAGTGGCCCCAAAACAGATCCCTGAGGTACACCACTTGTAACCGCACTCCATGATGAATATTTACTATCAACCACCACCCTCTGTTTCCTATCCGCTAGCCAATTCCTGATCCAATTTCCTAGATCACCCCCAATCCCATACATCTGCATTTTCTGCAGAAGCCTACCATGGTGAACCTTATCAAACGCCTTACTAAAATCCATATATACCACGTCCACTGCCTTGCCCCCATCCACCTCCTTGGTCACTTTCTCAAAAAACTCAATAAGGTTAGTAAGGCACGACCTACCTGCCACAAAACCATGCTGACTATCACCTATCAATTCATTACTCTCCAAATAACTATAAATCCTATCCCTTATAATTTTTTCCAACATCTTGCCGACAACAGAAGTGAGACTCACCGGTCTATAATTCCCGGGGAAGTCTCTGTTCCCCTTCTTAAACAATGGGACAACATTCGCTAACCTCCAATGTAGGGCTTAGGCAGCTAAAGGCAATTTATCAACGTCACAAGTAGGCTTACATTAACACTGCAATGAAGTTACTTTGAAAATCACCTAGTCGCCACTGAGGGAGAATTTAGCACGACCAATGTCCCTAACCAGCATGTCATTTGGACTGTGGGAGGAAACTGGAGCAGCCGGAAGAAAACCACGCAGACAGGGGGAAAATGTGCAAAGTCCACACAGACAGTGAGTGACCCAAGTCGGGAATCATACCCGGGTCCCTGGCGCTGTGAGGCAGCAGTGCTAACCACTGTGCATCATGATCACCCGTCAAAAGCAGGGACGTGCAAGTTGCCAGAAATGGAGGAGCACAACGATCTGCGGGACTGCAAGAGGCAGGAAGGGGTAAGGCATTCGATGGATTTGAGAACAAGGATGACATGAAAACTGAGGCGTTGCTAGACTGGAGGTGATGGTTGAGCAGACCTGATTCAAGTTAGGATTCAGAGGGTTTTGAACAATGTTTGGCAAACAGGAGGCCAGCCACAGCACTGGAATAGTTGAGATGCGAACGAAGGTTTCAGCAGCAGATCAGCTGAATCAGGGTGGGAGCAGGGCAATGCTACAAAAATGTAAGTGGGATATTTTGGTGATGGAGCTGATATTTAGTCAAAATGTCACCTCAGGGACAAAAGGTTACAAATATTGTGGTTCAGTCTCGGTTTATGGATGGACAGGTAAGAATCAAACTAGACGAGGACAGTCTCATCCAACCTAACGGTGAACGGGATTGGATGCTGAAATGTGTCAAAGGCCGCAGACACATCAAGGATAGTTTACCATGCTCACAGTTACACAGGACACCATTTATCTGATGCTGAGAATTTCAGTACTGAGACATGACAGAAATTTGTTTGAACAAGTCAAACATCAAACTGTAGGAAAGTTGGAAAGGGATTTGAGGGAAAAGGAAGGTAAGAGATGAGGAAATTTGCAAGGACAGAGGGAGAGGGGTAGTTTTTTTTTAAGTTGGTGATGGTGTCAGATTTTAAGGGGAATGGGACAGTAGCAAAGGAAAGGGAACCCATTGACAATATCAGTTAACATGGGGACCAAGAAATGGGGTGGTCAACAGTTCAGTAGGAATGGACAATAAAAGGGTGCAAAGGGTGTTACGAAAGGAGATGCAAATTCAAAGCAAGTGTGTGGGAGGAACCGTGAGCAAAGTTTGGCTTGGATAGCCTTAATCCTAGATGCAGAAGGTCCATCAGCTCCTCATGGCAGGGGTGAAGATGACAGTTTAGACGGCAAAGTCAGGGCCTACTGCTGCATCCCAACATGCAGGATTTATAAAACATTACTTCCCCAGTTTTCACCTAGGAATGAACCTGAGTGCTTAGTTTACTTTTCTTTAAATGGTTTTATTAATCTGCATCATTGCTTATAATGATGAACCCTCTGCACATTGATCCGAGATGCATGAGACTTCTTTATTCTTCATAGAAAAGTGTAACACGCATTTTAATTGAAATTCATTTTCCAATTAGAGGCCATTTTAGAGTCTTATTTTTGCTTCTGTCTTCCTAAGTAGGTGCACTAATTATACCCACAAAATTGTTACTTCCACTTTTGATTTAGGACCCTGAATCAAGAGGCAAGAAAATCCTTAATAATCCATTGCAGCACGACCTCTCGATAAGAATGACAAGGCAAGCGAGCCATCTTCTGAACAACATTGTGCAAGATGAATTTTCTGTTCCATCACCAGGGTATAAAACGCAGGGGAGATGATTGGTTTTGGTCACAGAGAACTTGGCCCGTCCACCACCTCCCCTCCCTCTCAAAAACTACTAAACATTTCACCCTTTCACACTGCCAACCAGCACAGAGATGGAATGGTACAGTTGTATTCAGACACATACTCTGATTATTTCACTGCTGCTCAGCTCGCCCAGCAGAACAAGTTGGGTCAAATCTCCACTGGGAATTGGGAAATATTAGAACTGAGTCACTTCTACAATGCAAAAAAAGGGGCAGCAACTAGCCGACTAGCAAGTAATCGGACCCAGAACAAAATGCTTAGGAGTTGTTACACCTCCCAAATTTGCACTGACCCAAACGCTACTGGGATCCGAAACATTGAGCCATGTTTGTTTGGGTGTAGATGTTACATAGGCACAGAGGAATGAGGAGAAGTAGGCAATTCAGACCTTCGAGCCTGATCCACCATTCAACCAGATCATGGCTGATCTCTCCCTGGTCTCCAACCCATCTCCCCTCCTGTTCCCCTTATCTCTTTGACCTGTTCTTTCTTTAAATCAGAAATATATCTATTTCCTTCTTGAAACCATTTAATGATTCAAACTCCACCGCGCTATGGGGCACCGAGTTCCACAAACTCACCACCTTCTGTGAGAAGTAATCGCTCCTCATTTCAGCTTTAAATCTACCACCTCTCAACATATAGCTGTCACCTCTTGTTCTAGATTCCCCACAAGGGGAAACATTTGGTCCATGTTAACCTTATCAATCCCTTTTCGTATTTTATATACCTCGATCAGATCTCGTCATCCTTCTAAACTCCAGTGAGTACACGCCCAAACTCTTTAATCTCTCCGTGTACATCAACCCCTTCACTCCCGGAAAGGGAATGAAAAGGGGAGGGGGGGAGGGGGAGGGGAGTGGAGGGGGGGAGGGAGGGGAGGGGGTAGGGGGAGGGGGGAGAGGGGGTGGGTGGAGGGGGGAGGGGAAGGGGAGGAGCGGAGGGAGGGGAGGGGGGATGGGAGGGGGGAAGGGGAAGGGGGGGAGGGGGGAAGGTGGGGAGGGGGGAGGGGAGGGGAGGGGGGAGGGGAGGGGAGGGGGTTAGGGGAGGGGGTGGAGGGGGGTGGAGCGGGGGAGGAGAGGGGGAAGGATGGGAGGGGGGAGGGGATGGGGAGGGGAGGGGGGAGTGGAGGGGAGTGGGGAGGGGGGAGGAAAGGGGAGGGGGGGAGGGGGGAAGGACCGGGGGAGGCTGGCCAGCCCCACCCACCGGACCGTTACGAGGCAACAGTGGGGGGGGGGAGGGGAGGGACCGGGGGGAGGGGGGGAGGGGAGGGGAAGGAGGGGGGAGGGGAGTGGGGAGGGAGGGGGAGGGGAGGGGGTGAGGGAGGGGAGGAGGGGAGGGGAGTAGGGGAGGGGTGTGAGGGAGGGAGGAGGGGAGCGGGGTAGGGGAGGGGATGGAGGGGAGGAGAGGGGGTGGAGGGGAGGGGGTGGAGGGGAGGGGGAGGGGAGGGTGTGGAGGGGAGGGGGTGGAGGGGGGTGGAGGGGGGAGGGGGTGGAAGGGGGTAGGGGAGGGTGGAGGGGGTGGAGGGGGGAGGGCAGGGGGTGGAGGGGGTGGAGGGGGGAGGAGAGGGGTGGTGAGGGGAGGAGTGGGGGGAGGAGAGGAGGGGAGGGGGGAGGTGATTGGGAGGGGAGGGGGAGTTGGGGGGGAGGGGGAGGGGTGGGGGGAGGGGGAGGGGCGGTGGGGTGGAGGGGGAGAGGAGGGGGAAGGGGAGGGGGAGAGGAGGGGAGAGGGGGGAGGGGAGGGGGGGTGCAGGGGGGAGGAGAGGGGGTGTTGGGGGGAGGAGGGGGAGGAAAAGAGGGGAGGGGGAGGGGAGGCGGAGGGGGAGGGCGTAGGGGAGGGAGGGAGGAGGGGGTAGGGGGAGGGAGGGGGGATGGAGGGGGTGGGGATGGGGTGGAGGGGGGAGGGGAGGGGGTGGAGGGGGATGGAGGGAGGGAGGAGAGGGTGTGGTGGGGGGGAGAAGAGGGGGGAGGAGAGGAGGGGAGGGCGAGGGGATGGGGAGGGGGAGGTGGGGGAGGGGGAGGGGGAGGGGAGGGGGGGAGGAGGGGGGAGGGGGAGGGGAGGGGGAGGTGGGGTGGAGGGGGAGAGGAGGGGGGAAGGGGGGAGCGCGAAAGGAGGGGGGAGGGGAGGAGGGGGGGAGGGGGTCAGGGAGGAGGGGAGGGGGGAGGGGGGAAGGTGGGGACGGGAGGGGGCGGAGGGGGGAGGAGAGTGGGTGGAGGAGAGGAGGGGAGGCGGAGAGGGGAGGGGTTAGGGGGAGGAGGGAGGGAGGAGGGGGTAGGGGAGGGAGAGAGGGGGGGCAGGGGGCAGGGGTGGAGAGAGGGGGTAGGGGGAGGGAGGGAGGGGGAGAGGGGAGGGGATAGGGGGAAGGGGAGTGGGGAGGGAAGGGACTTGGGGGGGCTCGCCAGCCCCGCTCACTGGACCGTTACGAGGCAACAGTGGGGGGGAGGGACCGGGGGTGGGGCCGGAGAGGGGAGGGGTGGGGTGTGTGAGGGGGTGGGGGAGAAGGAGGGGAAGGGGGGAGGCAGGTGGGGAAGGGGAGGGGGGAAGGGGAGGCGGGAGGGGGAGGAAGGGGGAGGGGGGAAGTGGAATAGGGGGAGGGGAATGGGAGGAGGGAGGGGGGAAGGGGAGGGTGGGGAGCGGGGAAGGGGGCAGGGAATGGGGGGAGGGATGGTGGGAGGGGGGGAAGAGGAGGGTGGGGGAGGGGAGAAGGGGGAAGGGGAATGGGGGGAGGGATGGTTGGATGGGGGAAGGGGAGGGGGGAGTGGGAACGGGGGGAAGGGGGGAGGGGGGAATGGGAGAGGATGGGGAGGGGATGGGGGGAGGGGAGGGGACCGGGGGAGGGGAGGGTGGGAGGGGCGAGGGGGAGGGTGGGAGGGGGGAGGGGGAGGGGGGAGGGGAGGGGAGGGGGAGGGGGAGGGGGGGAGGGGGGAGGGGGAGGAAGGGAGGGGGGAGGGGGAGGAAGGGGGACGGAGAGGGGGGGAAGCGGAGGGGGGAGGGGGAGGAAGGGGGGACGAAGAGGGGGGAAGCGGAAGGGGGCATGAGGAGGAGGGAGGGGGAAGAGGGGGGAAGGGGGAAGAGGGAAGAGGGGGGAAAAGGGGGAGGGGAGTGGCAAAGGGGGGAGGAAGGGGGTAAGGGGAGGAAGGGGAGGCGTGTGCGGAAGGGGAGGGGGGATGGGGAGGGGGAGTGGCGAGGAAGGGGAAGGGAGGAATGGGAATGGGGGGAGGGAGGCTGGGAGGGGGGAACTGGAAGGGGGAAGGGAGGGAGGGGGATGGGGGAAGGGGAATGGGAGGAGGGAGGGGGGAGGGGGGGAAGGGGAGGGAGGGGAGGGGGAGGGAGGGGGGAAGGGTAGGGAGGGGAGGGGAAGTGGAGGGAGGGTGGGAGGGCGGAAGGGGAGGGGAAGGGGAGGCGGTAAGGGGAGGAGACGGGGGTGGGGATGGGATGGGGGAGGGGGGAGGGGGAGGAGGGGGGAGGTGGAGGGGAGGGGGAGGGGAGGGTGTGGAGGGGAGGGGGTGGAGGGGGGTGGAGGGGGAGGGGTGGAAGGGGGTAGGGGAGGGTGGAGGGGGGAGGAGGGGGGAGGGCAGGGGTGGAGGGGGGTGGAGGGGGGAGGAGAGGGGTGGTGAGGGGAGGAGTGGGGGGAGGAGAGGAGGGGAGGGGGGAGGTGATTGGGAGGGGAGGGGGAGTTGGGGGGGAGGGGGAGGGGTGGGGGGAGGGGGAGGGGCGGTGGGGTGGAGGGGGAGAGGAGGGGGAAGGGGAGGGGGAGAGGAGGGGAGAGGGGGGAGGGGAGGGGGGGTGCAGGGGGGAGGAGAGGGGGTGTTGGGGGGAGGAGGGGGAGGAAAAGAGGGGAGGGGGAGGGGAGGCGGAGGGGGAGGGCGTAGGGGGAGGGAGGGAGGGAGGGGTAGGGGGAGGGAGGGGGATGGAGGGGGTGGGGATGGGGTGGAGGGGGGAGGGGAGGGGGTGGAGGGGGATGGAGGGAGGGAGGAGAGGGTGTGGTGGGGGGAGAAGAGGGGGAGGAGAGGAGGGGAGGGCGAGGGGATGGGGAGGGGGAGGTGGGGGAGGGGGAGGGGGAGGGGAGGGGGGGAGGAGGGGGGAGGGGGAGGGGAGGGGGAGGTGGGGTGGAGGGGGAGAGGAGGGGGGAAGGGGGGAGCGCGAAAGGAGGGGGGAGGGGAGGAGGGGGGGAGGGGGTCAGGGAGGAGGGGAGGGGGGAGGGGGAAGGTGGGGACGGGAGGGGGCGGAGGGGGGAGGAGAGTGGGTGGAGGAGAGGAGGGGAGGCGGAGAGGGGAGGGGTTAGGGGGAGGGAGGGAGGGAGGAGGGGGTAGGGGGAGGGAGGAGGGGGGGCAGGGGGCAGGGGTGGAGAGAGGGGGTAGGGGGAGGGAGGGAGGGGGAGAGGGGAGGGGATAGGGGGAAGGGGAGTGGGAGGGAAGGGACTTGGGGGGCTCGCCAGCCCCGCTCACTGGACCGTTACGAGGCAACAGTGGGGGGGAGGACGGGGGTGGGGGCCGGAGAGGGGAGGGGTGGGGTGTGTGAGGGGGTGGGGGAGAAGGAGGGGAAGGGGGGAGGCAGGTGGGGAAGGGGAGGGGGAAGGGGAGGCGGGAGGGGGAGGAAGGGGGAGGGGGGAAGTGGAATAGGGGGAGGGGAATGGGAGGAGGGAGGGGGGAAGGGGAGGGTGGGGGAGCGGGGAAGGGGGCAGGGGAATGGGGGGAGGGATGGTGGGAGGGGGGGAAGAGGAGGGTGGGGGAGGGGAGAAGGGGGGAAGGGGAATGGGGGGAGGGATGGTTGATGGGGGAAGGGGAGGGGGGAGTGGGAACGGGGGGAAGGGGGGAGGGGGGAATGGGAGAGGATGGGGAGGGGATGGGGGGAGGGGAGGGGACCGGGGAGGGGAGGGTGGGAGGGGCGAGGGGGAGGGTGGGAGGGGGGAGGGGGAGGGGGGAGGGGGAGGGGGAGGGGGAGGGGGAGGGGGGAGGGGGGAGGGGGAGGAAGGGAGGGGGGAGGGGGAGGAAGGGGGGACGGAGAGGGGGGGAAGCGGAGGGGGGAGGGGGAGGAAGGGGGACGAGAGGGGGAAGCGGAAGGGGGCATGAGGAGGAGGGAGGGGGGAAGAGGGGGGAAGGGGGAAGAGGGAAGAGGGGGGAAAAGGGGGAGGGGAGTGGCAAAGGGGGGAGGAAGGGGGTAAGGGGAGGAAGGGGGAGGCGTGTGCGGAAGGGGAGGGGGATGGGGAGGGGAGTGGCGAGGAAGGGGAAGGGAGGAATGGGAATGGGGGGAGGGAGGCTGGGAGGGGGGAACTGGAAGGGGGAAGGGAGGGAGGGGGATGGGGGAAGGGGAATGGGAGGAGGGAGGGGGGAGGGGGGGAAGGGGAGGGAGGGGAGGGGGAGGGAGGGGGGAAGGGTAGGGAGGGAGGGGAAGTGGAGGGAGGGTGGGAGGGCGGAAGGGGAGGGGGAAGGGGGAGGCGGTAAGGGGAGGAGACGGGGGTGGGGATGGGATGGGGGAGGGGGGAGGGGGAGGAGGGGGGAGGTGGGGAGGGGGAAGGAGGGGGGAAGGGAAGGTGGCATGAGGAGGAGGGAGGAGGCGAAGAGGGGGGGAAGGGAGAAGAGGGGGGAAGGGGGGAAGGGGAGGGGGAGTGAGTGCTTAGGGGCAGGGGGAAAGGGGGGAAGGGGAATGGCGGAGAGAGGGTGGGAGGGGGGAAGAGGAGGGGACGGGGGGAGGGGAGGTGGGGAGTGTATTGGGGAGGGGAAGGGAGGGGGAGGGGGAGGAAGGGGAAGAAGGGGAGGGGGAGGAGGAGTGGGGGGGAAGGAGAGGGGGGAAGGGGAGGGGGCATGAGGAGGACGGAGGGGGAAGAGGGGGGAAGTGGGGAAGGGGGAAGAGGGGGAAAAGGGGGAGGGGAGTGGCAAAGGGGGGGAGGAATGGTGTAAGGGGAGGAAGGGGGGAGGCGTGTGCAGAAGGGGAGGGGGATGGGGAGGGGGAGTGGGGAGGAAGGGGAAGGGGGGAATGGGAATGGGGGGAGGGAGGGTGGGAGGGGGGAACTGGAGGGGGGAGGGGAGGGAGGGGGATGGGGGAAGGGAATGGGAGGAGGGAGGGGGAGGGGGGGAAGGGGAGGGAGGGGGAGGGGAGGGGGAGGTAGGGGGGAAGGGTAGGGAGGGGAAGTGGAGGGAGGGTGGGAGGGCGGAAGGGGAGGGGGAAGGGGGAGGCGGTAAGGGAGTGGACGGGGGTGGGAGGGGATGGGGGAGTGGGGAGGGGGAGGAGGGGGAGTTGGGGAGGGGGGAAGGAGGGGGGGGAAGGGTAGGTGGCATGCGGAGGAGGGAGGAGGCGATGTGGGGGGGATGGGTGTAGAGGGGGGGATGGGGGGTTGGGG